>NW_028187034.1:1819531-1875255 GCF_003343005.1 Rhea americana | reverse complement strand
AACAACAACAACAAAAAAAAAATTATCTCCCTAAACATTACAGCAGTAGTTTCTACAGCGACTTTATCTGATTTTCAAACATCAAATCCAAGTCAGGTTGGTCTCTGACACCAAAGATTTTAATCCCATTTTTTCCTACTGCAGGCTGCTACAGGTACCTTTAAGGTCATCTCAGAAGATGGGACTGCTGCTTCCAGAGCTGCAGAAAATGACAGCCAGAATGTACATGGGGCATTACTTGGAATGCTGCCAAGCTGAGACAAATGAGCAGACTTTTCCTGTAGAAAGTCACCTATGGTAGATTACAAGCAACAGTAGTGAGCTATTAAGAAAAAAAGAAAAAAAAGTAAGATTATGAAAAAAAAAAAAAAGAGCATTGCTCCCTTGCATTTATCATGTTAAATGAAGTGCTTTTTGGCTTCCCAAAGTTTCCCACCTCTCTTGATACTTCCTGAAATTAAGTTAATGTATTACAGAATAGAAACTTCCTCCCCTCAAAAGCAAGTTTTCACACAAACCTTAGACACCAAGATGATCGAGCTGGGACCTATCTGCCTTATACCCATTTCTTTTAGCGAAAATAAAATTTCCAATTTCCTCAACATGCAAGACAAAAAATAATAAATTTTCCAGTCAACTATATATATCTCTTAAAAAAAAAAAAAAAAAAAAAAAAAAAAAGAGAGAGAGAGAGAGAGAGAAAAGAAAAAAAGGAAAGAAAAAAAAGGGTCAGTAATGTGGACTAGGGGGCATTTTTGACGGGCTTAAGGGATTTGAATAGTGAATTCTAAATCTAACCTGCATGAGACATCACAATGGGAAAGAGGAGAAAGAAAAGGTTCCTTTAAATGCAAGAGGTCTACACTGGTCACCAGCAGGCGAGTGGTCTCATTTGCGTGAGGGGGGTGGGGGAGGGGGTGGGGGTGGATACTGGTAGGTGGCAGTCTGTCCCATATAGCCCATCACATTAGTGGCAGGAGGCTGAGGAAACTGTTGTGACATGAGAGGCTGTGGCTGCTGGCCAGAGCGCCCCACCATCCCTGCATACTGCTGTTGGGTAGTGCTTTGTGAGGTTCTCCCAGCGGTGGCAGCTGTGGTGCTGGCACCATAGCCACTAGCACTGTACTCTGCAGTGCCATAGCCACTCGTGCCATAGGCAGCTGCTCCATAGCTCCCTTGAGTGTAGCCATACTGGCTCTGTGCTGCCCCAAAAGCAGAATTTGGGCTCCCATAGGCACTGCCATAGGTCTTGTTGGCTCCGTTGGCGTAACTGTCACCACGCTCACGGTCTCTGAAGCCACCTGAGTCTCTCCGGCCTTCCTTCACTCCCCGAAGCCTCCTGTCACACTCTTCCTGGTACATCAGGTTAGGGTTGTTTACTGAACTGCTTGTACGGTAACGAGAACGACCTCCTGGTGATGGATATATCAAGATTTACTACCACAAACAAATCTCAAACAACAAACTCTCATAACTGTGTTAACCTCTCTCACCCTTCTACTCATTGCATCTACAATTTTGCCCATAAGGAGCAAATTCTTATGAATGGTTATAAGTTCCCTGCACAGCTGGGCATACATCTCTTCATTTTATTCAAGATGTAGATACCAAGTTCAAGGAATACTCTTCATGCAAACACTCAGCTACACAGAAACAGAAAAAAAGCCAGTACTAACTTGAAAGTTTATCAACACTTATTATTCCATCAGGGAAGCAGGAGGAAAAATAGTCTCAATCCCTAAAATTAAGTCAATGTATCACCTCACGGACTTCAGTTTTGCTTGTGCATGCACACACATCTCTTGCCTATCTCCAGGAAGGAGCTGCGAGCAATTAGTAACTTGAGCAAAATCAGCTCCACGAGGAGTTGATGAGATGTAAATTTTTTTTCTGAGATAAAACAGTGATCTCTCTCTCAGTTGGAAATACTACATTTATGTAAGGTTTTGAGACCTCAGGTGCAAAAAGCTTTATTACTAATCTATTGTTTATTACCTTAGACTTGTGCATATTGAGATCATTTCCTTATCCTCTTTTAATCCTCCATCCCTCAAAATAGGAAATCTATTCCCTTTATAGCCCTTCTCCCATGTGCCTTTACCTCCACCACCACCTCCACCTCCTCTGTGGTCCACAAGTTGCATCAGTTTTGGGTTGATGGCTTGATTGGCTTCTTCCAACACTTTGATAAGCTCTCTGGCCTGTTTCAGGTTTCCTGGTGTGAAGAACGTGTAGGCAGTACCCTTGTTGGTACTACGTGCGGTACGGCCAATACGGTGGACATAATCTTCAGAGCTGTTCGGATAGTCGTAGTTTATCACAAATTTAACATCTTCCACATCTTGTGAGGCGCCCAGGTGCGAAGCACAGTGAAGGGGTGGGGTTGAGGAAAGGGGAGAAGAAGAGAGGACGTGCCAACGAAAGGTGGGGAGCACGAATGCAGGTGACAGTAATAAAAAAAAAAAACAAAGTTAGTAATTGCATGGAATAAATACAAGACAGACTCATCCCAAAAGAGTAGAAGACTGAAATTTAAGATCATCAGGAACAAAGATCAGTGTCCTGAAAACCAGTGGTAATTTTAAAGCAGTTCTTCCCTGCATTCAAATTCATCCTCCCCGGAATGCATTTCTCTGTCTTCATCTGTTAAAGACATTGCTGTTTATGAACTAGCTAATTGAATTTAGTACTCTTTTTCAAAGCACAATCTCAGAAGTGAAAATGCCACCATCTGATACAGCAAACTGGGGTGGAAGAAGGGTAGAACTGCCATAGTAAGAGCTTTTACTCTGTTGGGAGAAGTCTAGCAAGTAACAACAGTAATGAGATCACTTACCTTCCACTTCRTAACATGAAATAAAATGCAAGCCTTTAAAATTTTACTTTTCTTTTATAATCCTAATAAAATTCAACTACTTTCCTAGCCTCAAGCTGACAACATCTCAATTAAAGTAGTAGTATTTAACCAACTTATTAAAAATTCTTCAGATCAGAGCTAGAGCATCTTTAACTTGGTTTCCTAGTTATCACAAGAACGCATTGCACTAACATTTCACCATGCTGTTCAGTCCAGCTCCAGAAAGCTTTCGTACTCTGAATAATCCTAAATTCTATCAGCAATTCCCTACTTCCAATATCAGACACGAGGAAATTAAATGCTCAAACTTGCTCCAGTGTGCAAAATAATATTAAAATTTAGAAGAGATTCAAACTGCAGGCCTTTAAAGTCAGACTTCATAAACTTATAGGACTGAAACAAAGTAAACGTTAGTGTAACACTTCAGTGAAAGCACCTAAAGTACAAAAGCACCTATTTGCTATAAAATGCCATTTTTWAAAAAAGCATAGTATTACAGTAAGTGCCCTAACTCATGAAAAAAAAATCTGCATTTTAAGAAGAATATTCTGAAAATATCCAAGATAAAACACAGATTTTTGAGATTTTTTTTTTTTTTTTAAAGAGAGAAACATTCTCTGTTTGTTACCAGACCGATGCACACTCCCTCCTCCTGTGGGAAACCGCTGCAGCCGATCCCGTCTCTTTGCCTTTTATTTTTGGCGGCCTCCTTTCGAAAACTCCGCCCTCTGACACGGGACCACTGGAGCGCGGGGAGCATGCATCAAGGGTCCATGGCAGCGAGAAGTCCCCACACACGCTCGCTCTGTGAACTGGCTTAGACGCTTCTCTGTAGCCCCATTTGGTTGTGAAGCGCCGGAGAACCTGGGTTCAGGTAAAAGTTTCAGGTCCTCCAACGCTTTTTGTCCCCTATTCGGGGTTCTTTGGGGCAATTGTCAAAAAAATGAAAATACAAAAATTACATCCAAAGGGTCAGCTGCATCTATTGCCCAGACTATATCAATTTCAAAGGGGATGTAGGAAAAATAAAAACAAGAGGGTCATAGTGGCAAGAGGGGGACTTTATGTCTGTTTCTTATTACAGCAAAGGGGGGGGCTCCTCAGTCTTTGCTGACTCCAAAGTCCTGAATCACACCAAAAAAAGGGAGTGAGAAGGCAGGTTTCACAGGGGGCTGCGCGAGTCTCCAGCTAGGGTCCTTGGTACAACAGGTTTTTGTAAAAAGGGGAAAGTAAAATAAAGAGAGGGGTACATATGACAGATTGCATCTTCACAGCCGAGGTGCAACTAGTCTGACAAGCAGCAGGCTAAATGATCCTTAGACAGTACCATTTTGCACATTCATCAGTAGCAAAGTAAGCTGAATTACCACAGAGGATACAAGRATGTGCTTTCCTGGCAGAAAGCACAAGGAATTGCAGCTACCAATGTAGACAGTACTGACTTGACTGGGGAGGAGTGGGAAGAATGCAAAGGCAGGAAAAGGAAAATGGAAGGGTGTTTTCCAGACTAGGAAGTGGTCCTGGTAGMGTACACAGCTGGCTGAAGAAAAGACCAGCGCAAGTACAAGATTTGGCTTCTCCAGTCTAGCATGCTCCAAGGTGCGTGTGCACAGTCACAATCTTCCTGCCCTTTTAGAAGATAATGTAGCAGGATCAGGAATTGAAATTATAAATCATTTTTGAGAGCTACCGGGGAAACAAGCCCTTTGGCAGACCATCAAAACACCCTACGGCACAGACAGTCTCTGATTATTAATCAGGAAAGATATAAACTAGCAAACATGCTAGTCTAGAGAGCTGCTTCGACCATCAGTGTARATATGCCCCCACCCCTGCACTGAGAATGATCTGCAGCTGATATCAAAGCTTCTGTTAAAGAAAACAAAACAAAAGAAATTCAATGTTTTTAGTTTAATAGAGTGAACAAAAAATAAATAATTTTAAAAAAAGAAAATCAGTGCAGAGACAGGACCTCACTCCAGGGAATTATCACAAAGAAGTCATTATGGGACTCAGAACTTACCTGGAAGAAGCTTTTTTGAAACCAATGTTCCATTAGGAAGAGGGAAAGCCCTGGTGACTCAGCCAAAAGGCGCGCGCCCCTGTTTTATGTTATTTAGGTAGAAGCCTTCACTTTCCAGGATCTTGGAGGAAGTCGTCCAGAAGTTTGCCAGTTAAGTGACTTATTTTAAGAAGCAGCAAACTCAGGGCCCCAAAACAAGCAGAGATGTTGTTCAGTAACAAGAAACAGACTCTGGTACCTTTTCCCCACAGCTCAGGTGAAGTGGAGAATGGGAAGTGGGAGACTGTTTTCTGGAGTGTTATCCAATCGTGTAGTTTTGGGGGAGTGTTTTTTGGAAGGGGTGAAACTGTTTTAATGTCTAGGCAAGATGCACAAAGAAGCTACCAGCACATAGCAAGCCTGTTTAAAAAATGCTGCTACAGAAGCAGCTCTCTTTCATACAAACTTGTTTCAGGCCTCAGTCCCTTCTCCCAACAGGCCCAAGTTCTAACTGCACAGGTCCAGACATGACCCTAGAGGGCAGAGACTGAAGTCCATATAAGCACCTCTCTGAGGAAGTGTTTGGACATTTTTTGAGGGGGCAGGGGAAGGAGGGGTGAATATTATGTGAAAAAAAGCTGCCAAATCTAATAATGGTCTGCCTGTAATTAAGTGATCATATGATGCACAGTGCAGCCACCCTTTCAAGCATATGTAAAAATAGAGCTCATGTAAATGAAAACTTTAATAAACTAAAGATTTTCCTGAGCTTATTTGCAATGACTTGCAGAAGTTTTTTCTAAAGTTTACCATAACAACACATCAAGCCCCAAGTAGTAGCTTCTACCAAACTCAGGTAGCACGGTATAGTCAATGCTCATTATTAAAGTCAGAGCACTTTATAAGTCACCTTTCTCTTCTACAGTGGGCAGATGTATAAGGACTGTGATTGGCACACAGTGTTTCACAATACAAATATGCTTATTTAAAGAAGGGGGTACAACTGATGCATCCAGACAGATCATTTTCATCCACCAAAATAAAACTGTGCAATTTTGATTCAATTACACATTTGGGTAGTATTATGTTAAAGGCTTATATAATCTCAGTGGTCCTGCCTAGAAGGAACACAGAGGAGGGAAGGCTACATGTCAAGACCAAAGATCTGGAGTAGTGCTTTCTCAGATGTGAATACATCTGCTGGGTAAACACACGTGCACATTGGGGTTTGTATGTACAAATCTGTGATGTAGCATACAGGGAAAATATTAACTATTTGCTGTTGAACTGCTCTATCACAACTTATTTCAACTTTATCTGACACCCTCTGAACTGAGAGCAATCCATCCCTATCATCCAGCAACAAAAGCCGGATTTGGGGAAGAAGTGAGTGTGATGGAAGGATTGGGTTGCATAATTGGACGTCTCTTCTCCCTCTTGGCGATCGATTAGTCATGCCTAGGCCTTGCTGCAGACCAAAGCCTGTTCATTAGGAGCAGGAAGAGACTTTGAATATGAAAGAAAAAAAAAAGATTAATGTTAAAAAACGTATTTCACATGTGGGGGAAAATCACGCTTTTTTTTTTTTTTTTTTTTTTTTTTTTAAGAAAACATATTTCAGTCCAAAGAAGAAAAATATGCAGCAGTAGGCAACAGTGGTCTATGGGTACAAACCTAGCCCACGAGATGCCACGTCGGTAGCAATGAGGATGGGAGCCTTTCCAGAACGAAATTCTGCAAGACAAAGCACGCTATGAAGCAAGACTTTTTAAAAATATAGTTATCTAAACCTGATTTATGCTAAATGCTCATTTTCCAGAATTTAGATTTCAGAACTCCAGCAAGCCATCATATAAACTGTCAACGATTTTGAAAAGTATGTTTTTCTGGGTTAAGCAGTCCTTAGTTTCCCATTGCATTTTTGCCACAAAAAAGTCAGATACAAATATTGAAATTAACAGTACAAAAGCAAAAAAAAGTTCTTTGAAGTGTCTGCAACTTTTATAAAGTACGGGATAGAGAAAAAAGACTGCAGAGAAGCATCACAGTAAACTCTGTACAGTAGCCKGAGTTATTCTTCCATTACCAGACTCACCATTAAGCACCCAATCTCTTTCTGGCTGACTCTTGTCTCCATGGATACACATAGCTGGCCAACTGCCAAACAGAAATGCACATTAGTATAGACAGAAAGTACATACATTAAAGGCAACAAAATGCCTTTTACGTTTTGGCATTTCTGTTTAAAAAAAAAAAAAAATTATTCCCTGTCCTCTGCCTTACACCTTCATCTAAATACAACATATGCTTTTCACTTCTGTACATGTTAAAACCCCTGGCTATATAAGAAGCATCTAAGCCAAACTGCACCCACTTTATTCATACAGTCCTTATCACTTCATTTGAGTCGTTTTATATATATTCCGACATACTGAAAGTGTCACTGCTCACAAATATACTGTCTTGCACTAATGCTTTGATGCACTGGAACCTTCCAGGAAACTAAGATTGAATTCAGCCAAATAAAAGAGCGGACAAGTTGTTCCCAACAACAGCATTATTAACATTTAACCTTAGTGCTTTTTACTACCATTTCTGTTTCTCACTAGAAACAAATGGGGAAAGGGAAGAGGAGCTATTCACCCATCTCTGCGCATCCTTCGAGTGAGATCATCACATCGCCTCTTTGTCTCCACAAAGATTATAGTCTTATTTTCCTTTTCTGCCATGATCTCTTCCATCAGCTGTATCAGTCTAAAACAGATACAAAAACTAAGATGTATATCCACATATACAAGAATGTAGGAGTACTGTCTCAACTTGCATTGAGAACATATACAATAAGTATCCACGAATATAAAGCCAGTATCATTTGTACGGAAWTTAAGTCTGTTGTACAGTGTTATGGTTAGAATACATGTAATTGATTAGATGATTACAAGGTAGACCATTACAGGGCTTAGTTGTCTGGTACGATTCAAAGGTTAAATAATACTGCAACTAACATCACTAATCAGAATTCATATTTTGCTTTAGGGGCAATTAATATTTTTAAGTGAAGCAAAAAATAATAATAATAATAATAATAATGAGAACTAGCATACTTATGGTCTTTCTCGCTTTCCATGCACACATCCACTATCTGCAGGATATTGTGGTTGGCACTCAGTTCTAAGTTTCCCACATTGATCTGAACATAGTCCTGAAGGAAGTCCTCGGCAAGCTGGCGCACTTCTTTTGGCCAGGTAGCACTCCACATCAGAGTCTGTCTGTCAGGCTTTAAAAAAAAGTGGGGGGAAAGACTTATTTAAGGTAATGGACTCTGAATGAGAATCTGTGGGAAGCTGTGCTTTTAAAAGGTTCACACACCCTTATCTGGTCAACAATTTTACGAATTTGAGGTTCAAATCCCATATCCAACATCCTGTCTGCTTCATCCAGAACCAGGTAGGTACACCGACGAAGGTTGGTTTTTCCGGCCTCAAGAAAGTCAATCAAACGACCTGGTGTAGCAATGCAGATCTCCACACCTTCAACAAACAATGAAGAAAGAGAGTAAGGCTCTTCATTTGAATGTCATTTGATATTTTTAGTCAGAATGAATCACCTTCCAGAGCAAAACTGTTTAAAAAGAAATAAATAAAAATTACTTCCCTCATCCATACCCAAGCTTGAGTCATTACTTCAGTAGGAGCCCTAGTTTCTTTTAATAATTCATTTTGCTTTCCATTCCAAAATTACTGTTAAAATACCAAAAGAATAATGAACGTAGTGTAGGAGCTTAAAGCTTACTGACTGAGAATACCAGTGAGAGAAAGCTGTCCAGAATCAAAAGTAAATTACAGTGTCACTCAAGCCTGACCCACACCTTCATCCAGGACTATAAGGTCTAGTGAGCTCTCTAGAAAGGTAAGAACGAACTCCAGCTAAATTCTGCATGTTCAGCAAACAAAAAGTGTTCTTGTTGTACAGGTCATGTTACTTTAATTTCCACTTCTTTAAAAGATTGCCAAAGTGTGTGCTTTAATTCTGAATAATTACATGCTAACTATGAGAGACATTCATCTTGTACAGATCTGTTTCTATAAAGACAGAATACAGATATGCAAAAGCTAGCATCATGTATGGCAAATTTCGTATTTTTTTTGAAAGGAAGGACTGATTTGCACTAAGATCTTAGAAATGCCCACAGTAAGTTTAAAGAAGTGCAGAGGGTAGGGAAAGGGGGAGGGACAGACAGACAAAACCTCAACCGTTTTCTCCTTACTTTCACATGCACAACATTTTGTGGCAGCCTAGATCCTTTTGTCTGTGTCAGATTAGATTCCTCAAAGCTGATGAAGTTGGGCATACTTTCAGTTTCTATAAAGCTAACACAAGAACAGGATTTCTAATGGAGCCACTGGTCTGCCAAAGAAACTGAAGAAACTGCAGTCTCTATGGTCAATGATGCATTCCTCCAAAGTAAGCTCACTGAAATTCCTGAAAGATCACAACTGAGAGAAAAACATATGTATATATACACACATATAAACATATATATATATGTGTGTGTGTGTGTGTGTGTATATATAGTATGCATATAAATACCTAAGTAATATTTTTAATGTATTTATATAAAATCTTCTCTGGACTCTGCCTATTCAATAGTCTTTGCAGCAGGAAATACTAAGCAACTGAAGACAGTAACACTTGAAAGGACTGAAAGCATGCATTCTGCACACAACCTCCATCCAAAGGGTTTTCTTCAGAAGTAAGAGAATATCTGTTTTAAAGCACTTTAGAAGGGTGTGCAGAAGACCCTTACTGATCTTCCACAAGTCTCTTCATGTCATCTCTGATTTCCCAGTTGAAAACACTGCTTTTGTATTAGAACCATTTTCTTGAACAGAGCTATCCCACAGTCTTACACCATGTAGGCCTTTATCCCATTACTGSAATTTTCAACAATGACTCTTTAAACTGCAGTGGCAAGTAAAAATGTTGATTTTTTGAGCAGATTTGTAATCAAGGTATTCCTATATATACAAGGTCTTACATCTTTCCACATAATACTGTTACATTTTTAGCCTACTGAAGATGGTTAAAAAAAAAAAAAAAAAAAAAAAAAAAAAAACACCATGTTCCAATGTTCAAAGTTACAAGTAACTAACCCTAGATATGAAGGTGGAGTCACTCTACAGCACTACCGCATTACAATGGTTCCTGCAGAACTGTGGTTCCTTATAGTTCCTAACTCTAGCCCCCTGTTATATAAGGAAGGCAATTACAAGACATTATGGTGTACAYGAACCAGAAAGAACTTAGCTTTTAAGAGCAAAGTCTCAGAAAAAAAAATGACTCTCTGAAATAATGTCTATAAATTCAGAAATTAAAGCTTTATTTCAACAACTCTAGGACAGAAAATTTGCAGTGTAGCCTGAGGGGGGGGGGAAATATATGTGTGTGTGTGTATAAACATATATAAATACACACACACACACACACACACACACACACACATACATTCCTCAAACTGGCTGCTCCTTTCCTCCTAATAATCCGTTCTGTTTCTGACAAATCTCCTTTCCCCAACTCCTTTTAAAGTCTTGATGATCTTCACAAATGGAAAAAATCAGAGAGAAAAGGGAGTCTAATATCTGAATAAGTTCTTATACAGAGTAAGTTACCACAAGCACACTACCATTTTAAGTGAAGATGGAGCTAGCCATTCATCTTCACACAGCTCTCCAAACAGACTTTAAGAAAATGCTTTTCCTTTACTGAGATCTTACAAAGCGACCTCCTCCAGAAACAGTCAGTCTCAGCTTTAAAATCTACACTGAATTACCTCTTTCTAGATCTCTGATCTGAGGACCTTTGGGTGCTCCTCCATATATGCAGGTACTCTTCAGTCTTGAACATTTGCCATAATCATCAGCCACCTGCTGTACTTGCTGGGCCAACTCTCTCGTAGGTGCTAGAACTAGGCACTGCAAAAAGAATCCATTCAGGAGAGTCAAGTTCAATACACATCACTAACTTAACGGCTCTCCCCAGATACCATAAGCAAAGCTGGACCATCTATTCTCTACTAGTCAGAGCATTTAAGTATTTTGAGACATCAACAACTGCACAAAATTTCAACAGTGTTCACATCATGGTAGTAAACAGTTCTCTACTTATTTTCCTGATATACCAACTAAATAAAGTACAAATTTCATCAGTAATACCATGTCATGCACACAAGAAGGAAGACAATGGAAACGCACTTACAATTGGGCCATCCCCTCTCTCCAAATATGGCTGGTGGTTGATGTGGACAATTGCAGGCAGCAAATACTATATTAAAAAAAAAAGCCACTTACGTTAAGTCAAGACAAAAGGCTTCAATATTCAATGTCAGTAATCATTTACTACGATAACTGGATCGCTGTAAGCACCCATCTAGCCTAACACCCCTTTGAAAGCCTGTACTTAACATTTCAGAGATGGCAAGAAACCTCAGATAGAGAAAATCAGGACCTTACAAAACTAGATATTCGCATTTATCCAACAAAAGAGAAGATGGTTTTCAGAGCTGCTGAGCAACCAAGTTTCCTTCCAATGCGAGTAGAAAATAAAGCTGTACATCTCTGAAAGGAAAGCCATTTAGATTTGGAGCTTAAATTGGCAAATTTGCTTAGTTCTACTAAGCTTTCCATAGAGGAGAGAATTCCCTCTTGATCACTGCAGATAACTAATGTACATCTTGAACTGCAAGACTCAAATGTCTAACTTGCACAGTTAATAAAATAAACATGCTAAAAAACATACACTATTTTTAAACCATAATATAAGCAAGGACCAAATAAAGAGAAGTGATTAAGCAGCCAAAAAAAAGGACGTTATGCACAATGCATGCCTGTCAACGAAGTAGGCTTGTTGAGCTGAGACTTAAGTCTCACCCATGATGCAATAAGAAAAGCTTAAAAAAAAGTAATCATCTCACTTTATTCTTGCTGTAGCAACAAACACAAAACCTACTAACAAGAAACCAAGAAGTAATTTCCACAAAGCAATTGGAAACAAAATATAATAAAACAGAGAGGAACACATACCGCTAGAGTTTTCCCAGAGCCAGTCTGAGCAATGCCCACCATATCACGACCACTGAGAGCCAGAGGAAAGCCTTGGCACTGAATTGGAGTGGGTTCTGTGAAGTTCTGATCCATCAAGGCATCCATCACATACTCTAAGATTTTTATGAAAAGAATAATTTTCTTAAAGGGTAACTGAGGCTACATGCAGTGTTCTAGAAAACAAATAGGTCTGAACAGTCACTGCTGTTGAATGAGTCTCAGTTCTTGAGGGACAAAGCCTATCAAGAACAACAAAATACTTACGTGGAAAGCTACACTGGTGGAACGCAAACACAGGTTTGGGGCAGCCCTCCATTCCTCGAATTGTTATTTCTTTCTTTCTTCTCAATTCTTCAACTTCATACTATTCATGTGAAAAAATACAAACGCCAAGTGGTCAACAGCAACCCAAAGCATACTGTTCTATCAACACATTTCACACCTTTAGCTAACAGCTTAGTTTCAGAGATCTGAATTGACAAGGAGAGCTAAAAAAAAGTGCCTTCCTAAGGATTTTATCTTGAGATTGAGCTATCATGTAGTCTCTCCAACATCCAAGAGGTATGMGCTCTCTCTGTAGTCTAGGAGGATTAATGAGATCTCTCTTCCAGCCACCTGACTTTCATCAAAAGTATACAAATATATTATATTTAGGACTTTTACCCTTCTTTTGGAGGCCAAAAATTATCAACACATTCAAAACTAAGTAGACACAGAAGAAAAGAGAGAGACATGCTCTATGCGACAGTGCTAAGAGCCAAATAAATTAAACAGGCCCCAATATACTACAACTACGTAGAAGCAAGCAGAAGGCAGGATATTCCCTCTCCTTCCATTAACACAGTCCAGTGGTGGCTAAAACCAGAGTTCTTGCTGTAGAACTTGCAACTTAGAATTGTTGCTTTGTAAGATTTCTTTTTTGCATGAAAGACCACTGAGCAACGTCGTAACGATATACTGAGGGCCCATTTTTTTTTTTTCGTATAATAATGGAATGCCTTAAAACATTTCTGAAATGTGTATCCACACAAGATAACCTAGGATTAGGAAAAACTTAAGTTTATGTTTTTCTAAGATTTTACTTGTGTGTCCAACAGCACTTTGCAATATGCTTCTGCAATTCATGACCTTACTGTAATGCTTATTAAAAAAAAAAATCCATCAATACTCAACAAGCACTTTCTCAAAGAAAGCAACTTTGAGAAAATGCTAAAAACATTCCAGTTGACTAAGGCAATCAAAGACAYCTCAACACCTAAAGCTAACTCTGGTTCAGTAGCAAAGGTTGTTATCTCTAGAAAAAGTCTCTCAACTCCTTTATGCTGTGTAAATATCTCATGAATTTTACACAGTGGTTTTAGATGCATGTAATTGGATAACAGAGGTTTTTTTCTTTGTTGCTTTGTGTTAAAAATGGCATCTCTTAGTTTATAAACATAAAGAGAACTAAAGATGAAAAAAAGGTTCTAGATTGAAATTGCGTGGGAGAGGGGAAGATTGCCGTAACTATACTGTAGATATAGAGTCCAGTTTTGGACTCTGTAACTGTGTCCAGTTTTGAGGCCCCAGTATAAGAAAGGCATTGACCAAGAAGGCACATCCAGTTATGGGGGAAGCTAAAGGCTGGAGTAGTGTCTGTATGAGGAAAGGCTGAGAAATGAGTTCACCTAGTCAGAGGAAGAGAGGATTAGCAAGGAGGATCTATCTGCTATCTTCAACTACTTCATCGGTCGTTATAGAGAAGGTAGAATCAGCATCTTGAATTTCCAATTAGTTATTACGGAAGAAAAATCTCATCATGAGTAATACTAAGCCCTTAGACAGCCACTCAGAAAGGACTCTCCATGCTTGGAGATGATTCAAACCCAAATGAACAAGGCCCTGAACAACCTGCTCTAGTTTGAAGTTAGCCCTGCTCTCAGCACACGGTTAGACTAGAGACATTCAGAGGCCCCTTTCAACTTCAATTATTGATACTTTATTATTATAACACTATATTATTTCCTAACATTTTCATGCATTCATGCCACTAGCTGTTTTCCAACAACTTAATACTATCTCAATGTATTCACTGTTTCAGTTTCCTTCAGAGCCTTCCCTGTATTACAACTCTGAAGTTCTCTAATGTGCATCTACACTGATAAAATATGACAATTCACATTGYTTAATCTCACATAACTTGATCAGGAAAGCAAGACGATGAATTGCAAATGACCAGATGTAAAATGTCTTGTATGAAAAAACAGATGAGAAATAAGCTTCATTTTTGCTRATTTTAAATACTGAAAGCAATTAGAACTGATATTCTACAGATATATAAAATACTAAACAAGCTTAGTAAAGAGACAGTTCTATCATATGCAGCCCAAAACCTTCTAGGACAAGTTTTTTCAACTGTGAAGTTTTCTGTTCTATGCAAAATGAAAAAGATAGAATCTGAAAACTTACTGGAGTAAGCCTGGCCACTTCTGGATGTTCCACATAAAAATTTTTCTCAAACTTGGGCAGCTCATTTAAGTCCCACTTCTTTTTACGCAGGCGTTCCCCCGGATTACCAAATTTCTTTGGAGGAAGAGGACCTCCACGACTTGCTCCAAACCTGTAAGGATCAATGTCAGTTTTGAGTAAAATATTACAGAGGTATTTAATTAGTCTGGAATTTGAAGCTTTATTAAGTATTCTCCACTATCAATTTTCAAGTTAACCTGTTGAACACATTAGCATAATATCCTAGAAAACCCACTTTCCCTAAAGAAATCCCTATGGTGGCACATAATCTCTTCAAATAACATAAACTTGCTTTACCTCCATTTTAAAACCCAAAAGGATCTTCCTAAAATGTACTTTCAATACAGCCATTTTTAAGTCACTGCCTTAAAGCTCCTGTCTCCATTTCCAATCCAAGGTTCCCTCTCTGGGGACAAAGCTGTTGAAGAGTTACAATACTCCTCATTTTTTGAAACTGACAGTGTACTTAAAACACTGTTAGATGAAAGGCATAGAGTCTTCTAATGAAGACTCCATCTCTCATTGTTTGTTTTACACAAAATTAACTTTTTTTTTTTTACTTTCCTCCTACTACTTCTTTTTTCCTTTCTTATCAAGCAGTATGTCCCAAATTAAAAAAAAAAATGAAAATATGAAGAGAACGGGATATAAACAAGCCAAACTAAGATCCACAATTCTGGAACAAAAGCAATAAAAAACAAGCTTTTCTTTTTTAACCAGAGTCTAGTAGAAAAAAAAAATATCTTGGAAAAATCCTCTCCTCTCAAATGCTTTTGCTGAACAATCAAGACAGAAAGAACTTAATGTTTATTCTGCTAAAAAATTCATAGGTGATAGTACCACTCAGAAATTACTGTTCTTTCTCTCTCACCTAAGTTTTATTCACCCAAACAATTTTTAATACAACTTAACTGTAATGACTTATTGATTCATCAGGCAAAACACGGGTTTCTGACAATAATATTTAAGAGTATCTGAAAACTGAACAGTATCAAGCGATTAATTATTGTAAATATAAAATGCTTACATAATGTATCTTTACAATTCCCCCCAAAAGCTAGAATTCTTTCATCAGCATGACATAAACACAGTAGAAGCTACTTTTCCAAATGCTGTCAGGTCAAATTTTGTCCTAATTTGAAATCTGGTTAGTAAAGCCACTTTTTTTTCCCCAGAATCTCAATTTGTGAGAGGTGCTTTGTTGAAAACAATTTTATTTATAAAGCAAAGCCATAGTGTCCACAGTTAAACTGGGCAGTTTTCTCATAAATAAACGCTGTTAATGAAACAAAATCTTACATTGGTAAGTGAGGAGAAAGGGAGTTGGTAAAAACGGAAGTAGATTTGAAGTAAATTTGTGTGTTAACTTAATCATTGTAAGAATATCTGCTCAGACATTTAACTATATTTGCCCTTTAATATGACTTCCCAATAGAAACTACAAATGATACACTCTAAGATATCAAAAAAGCAGAACTCCAATTTAATATACGAATTGGAAGAAGATATTTATGTTGTTGGTAAAGCTAAGCATCGTAGACATAATTTACCTTAAAATCAGCTAAGTAAGTTTCAAATTGTTTGCTTTGTTCCTACTGTTTCAGCAGTCCCTTCCCTCTTTTATAAATATGGCTTATCTTCCCATTAGTACATCTATCAGATCCCCAAAACGGTCTGCATAATCAGTAATTTTTGTCATATGACAAGACCGTAAAACACAACTTTGAAATTTAATTTAAGGTTTAATTATTCTTTTGGGACAAAGTAAGAGAGTCAGATTATCAGTTACATTCATCTTCATGGAGGTATCTGCCACTGTTCATGCTTACCTGAGATAAAAAAAAATGCCAACTATTTGTTTATCTAAGTAACTCTTAACAAAATGAATAGTCTCACTGAAGTCAATTGGGGAGCCTAAGTGTGAAAAAGTTTACATAGAACTGACTGCAATACTTGTCCAGTACTGGACAACAATAATATAGCTGGGTATTACAAATATTTGCTCCTTAGCTATCCAGAAGAATACACTGTATTTTGTATAAAGGCCTCATAGTTTCAGTTCTCCATTCGTCTATACAGTATAGCTGTATGTCGCCCTGAAAGAAGTGAGCCCTACAGCATTCCTGCAACATAGCCTCTGATAAAATTTACTTACTAAAGTGGAAGTAACTGACACTTTACATTCTCATTACAAATAATAATAATATTCCAATTCTAGATAAACTGATTTGAATCTAAGGATACTTCATTGATTTACCAAGATTTCTCACTTCAATTAGGTGGAAATTTAGCCTGACCCAAACAATCTCCTCTGATACTACTGTGCTATTTTTCCTGGGATAGAACTAAATCAATTTATTCAATTCTGAAGTATAACAGTATAACCTTCCTGAAGAGTCCTCTGCAACTTGTTCACCACAGAAAGAAAACCTGAAAGCCTGTTAGTTCGCTTACAAAACGAATCAGCACTGAGAAAAAGGTAAGCTTCCAAATTGTGCTTAACTAGCAAGCTGGGTTACCAAAATTTAAGAGGTATTTATGATAGATGATGGTTGTTACTCATTACAAATACTTCCAGAACTTAAAATAGATGGGTACTAACAAAGTGAACCCTGACACATTAAAACTTCCCATATAATAGCCCAAGAGTAAGATTTTTCATGCAAAATGTCCAAAATCTTTACAAAGAAGTATGTAAGCACTGTTTTTACTTACGCAATACCTCTGTGTAAAAGATAAACATCTGCCTACAATTACACAAATCTTAAGGCACATTTAAGTACTGTGGCAGTGTTTTCAACAGTGTTCCTTTAAATAACTGTATATAAATCTACATACTCAAATTTAGTCACTAAACTCCAAAAACAGCTGGGGTCTGAACTATCTCAGACCAGTCAAAGTGTTTACTCCCATGTCCTTGTGTTAATCTAAGCTGGAAAGCCTGTAGTGGAAAAACACCAGAACTCCTCTCTGTAAAAAAACTAAAACAATCTTTTAATTTCAGAATATGAAATGGTGGGTGTAAAGATACAAGAATACAACTATCTCCACAGACAAATCTGTATGTTAAATTACGATTCAACATATAAACAAAATATTCCTGATCTCCCAGTGGGAGGGAGAAAAAAAAATACCTCTAGTATGACAGACTAGATCTTGACTAATAACAACACCTATATATGTTTATCCTTATCCTCGAGAATGGAGGCCTCACTATTTGTGATTTAAAGGACAAAAAGGGTCAATCTATCCTAAATTTAGCTCTTAATTTTCTCTTTAAAAAGGCTTGGGATAGAAGCTTTTTTTTAAGTGTTAAAAATAATAAAGAAAAAGAAAAACTAAGTCTCAAGACATTTATATACTATTATACCAGCCCATGTATGTTATGTGTTATACACTGAAACATACCCACAGCACATTGTATTTGTTACTACCATCCTCAGACAAAAAATCAAACCTGCATAAACCTTTTCTAAAGCAAACTTTCTTGAGAGGATAGTATCAAGAGTATTAAACACCAGAGTTCCATAGTGCCATACAGACAATTCCTGTTTGACTGCTACCTAATCTTGGTTATGCTCTTTAAGTGTAGTCCAGAGCCATGAATACCGAGATCAGCCTCCTGAGTACACAACTCCCCTGCATGGTGGCAGTTTTCAATTCCATTTCCTCTCATTATAAGCCTGAGTGCTACTGAGAAAGATCTTTCAGCAACTGCCATCTTTCTGAAAAGTCCAGAAGGAGCAATGACAACCAGAAGGGCAGAATATCCAACTACCCTTTCCAGGGCCACCAAGACGCTCATGGTTTGCAGGGGGGAGTACAGTGAAGAAAAACATGGGTAGCAGGAAAAAGAAAAAAGGGGAGGGGGAGGGGGAGGAAAAAAGAAGGCCTTAAAATTGGAAGAGAGGCACATGGTTACACGCGAAAACAGGAAAACCAAAATTAAAACAATAACCACCACCCCTTGCTGCCAGAACCCTTGTRAGAATAACGTTTCCAGCCCCCACCCCACCCTGAAACAAAAAGATACAGGTGAAAAAATCCGCTCCCCAATACCGCAGCCACGACCACCCCTCACTGCCCCACGACTCCCTCCTGCCCTTCCTCCACCCGCCTCCCCCTCGCCGGGCTCCAAAGCCAGGGGAGAGGAGCTCCTTCCACCTCCCCCCACCACGTCGCGCCGCGCCCCCCCCCCTTACCCGCCGCGGTCTCGGTCGCGGCCCCGGTCTCCGAAGCCTCTCATAGCACCCGGGGGGGTGGGGGAGAGGCAGCGGAATGCTGGCCGTGGCGATGGTGAGGGACTAGGGGTACGGGGAGAGGGGCCAGCCAGGGGCGGCTGTGTCTCGGCGGAGTCGCTTTGCGCCACCTCGCTTCTTGGGAGGGCTACAAAAGGAGAAGAAGTGGTCAGTGGGTCAGAGACCCGCTGAGCGTCGGCGGACGGAACGGCGGGGTTCTCGGTAGGCTCCAGGGCCCGTGAAGTGTGGAGACACCAGCGTCTTCTTCCTCCGGGCTCCCGGCACAAAATGGCTGCCGCCTCTCCAACCCGCTTCACTTACGTTACAGGCGGCCCGACGCTGCGCAAATTCCGGCCCTCAAAAAAAATACCTGCCCCTATTCTCGGAAGCCAACTACGCCCTAAGCGCACTTTGAGAAACACTGCTCCGCACGGCAGACGGGTTACGAAAGTTACGTAGTGGTCCGTACTTGAGCGGGTCCCTTGCGTAAGGAGGGGAAGGAGGAGAGTTACGCTCTCTCTATTCCTCAAAGTCCGCTACGCGAGGAGTCGATCTTGTAACCCCTTCTGGACGGTAGGGGAAACCTAGACCAAGCCGTACGTTACGTAAGTGTACAGCGTACGCAAGTTGCGTAACTCGGGTTAGCGTAGGGAAGGAAAAGCCCGCCTGCTTTGCGTAAAATTCTTCCGTAGGCTTTGCAGGAAGGGTCAGCAGATTACGTTAGCTTTGCAGCGCAGTCGGGTTTGGAGAATATGGCCTTTTGCCGACGCGGCCGGTGTCCCCGTGGAAGGTGGCATCGGGGCTGAGGAGACAATAACGGAAGCGCCGGTGCCGCCGGCGGCTGCCGCGGCTGTGCCGGGAGTGCGCGGGGCCAGTTATTTATTTTGTTTCCTCTTGCCTCTTCTTTTATTTATTTTTTCCTCTCGCAGAAGACTAGAGGGGATCTTGGCGCAGCGCACAGCACTGAACCCATAACAGGAATGACAGCAGCCATGATGTTTGCTTTCTCCTTATTTCCAGGAGGCTGAAAGAAAATGGTGTAGTGCATCCCAAAATTGCTAATACTCGGCCCTAGTAACCCTGTTGCATAACTGCAGGAGCCTCATAGCAACCTCTCCAGAAAATAAACGGATAAAGAATTCAGACTTGTGCTGACTGTAGTGTTACTCCATGTGGTGATAACAGTGTTGAAAAGCTTGCAAATGCACTTACAAAATGTAAATCTTAATAAACTTGATGTTGTAAGGTCTTCTGCTGCCTTTTCATCCTAATTGGCTAAGTAYGTGTAATTTTGTTTAGATAAATCGTTTCTTAAAGGCATGTAGATGAAACTAATTGGCTTTGTTGACTGCCTTCAAACAGAAACCAAAGGAATGATAAAAGCACGCGTTATTAAATAAATGCTTGAATACGTATAAATGCAAACTATAGCAGCAAATCTACCATAGCATTTCAATTTTACTATCCCTATCATGCCATCTTTACAAACTGCGTTAGTGTCTGTCTGCAAATTCACTATGATCTTCTGCAAAGCGGTTCCTTGCCGCAGAAGGAGCTCCGCGGGGGAGCCACGCGCAAGGCCAGTCCTGCACCCCGAGGAGAGGACGGAGGGCATGGCACCAACGCTGCAAGGGCACACCAGTTAGCATTTGACTCCCCCAAAACACCAGAGACTCTCAACTAAATGATAAAACAAGCCGCAAGGCATCTTCATGTTGTAGGCCATGAACTATCTGTTAGGAAGCGGTCAATTTTACACTGAATTGTGCAAGAGAAAGAGCTTACGGTGGCAGCAGTGAAATGGCCTTTCGAAGGGAAAGGTGCTTGTGCTTGGCTTTCTCGCACCTCTGGGCAAGCAGCCAGCCCGCCTGTCCCGGTACACGAGGTTTATCGGGTGGGCGACCTGCATGCGCCAGCCAAACGGAGGCCTCCCCGTGCCAAAGCCACACCATCAGCAGTGCTTTCCAGGTTATCGGATAATCACAAATCAGACAGCAGAAGAGCAAGCGAGTTCCCCCTTCGCTTTCAGAGCCTTGGCATTAACAAATAACTTTGCCCGGAACCAGATACAAATTGTTTACTGCTTTAATTTATTCTTCTTGCATTATAGTATGGCACATGTGAGAAGGCAAAAAGCAAACCTGGTGCTTAATGCATTGAAGAAACTTTTGCCTCCCAAATAGGTGGGAGTGAATCAAGTAACACTATAAGCTCATGCTTACACTCTTGCTAATGGAGAGTAGTAATGACTGCCCAGGGTGGGAAAGACTGGTATCTGCAGTGAATTAGGTGCTACGTTAAATGAAAACCGCTGATCCATTACTGTGTATCTCTGGACAGCTGACCTCCCTAAAACTGCCTTTGTCTCTCTAGACTTCTCTCCGCTGTGAGAAATGGTGTTTTACCTCKGAAAAATTAGCAAATATAAGATATGTTAAGAAAACACTCAGCGAAGGCCAATTCTTTACCTTTATCACAAGTAAATTTGCTGCAGTTAAATCCTGGCTACAGTGTCAGGCTTTTCTTAAACAATATGAAGTGGTGACCAGAAATTATCTTAAATTAATTAGATCATCTGCTTTTATGAGCATGGACAAGTTCTCTGACCAGACCCCCCAAAGTTAGACCCATTTTCTTCAGCATATTTAGACAAGAGGAAAAATGAAACCTTTTCTTAAAGCATTTAACAGTTCATTAAAAAAAAAAAGGCAATGTCATGATCATTGGAGGTAAGGAAAACATTTTTTTCCCCTAGTCTCCCATTTGTCTTTAYTCACAGCTAGTGTCTTTCCCTCAGTGAAAACACTAATGTTAGTCTTTCTCCTCTATGCAGCCACTGCTTCTTTTCCCTTCTGCTTTTTCATTAACAAAACTCATCTCTACTGTTCTCATTGACGTTAGGAGGAGACTGGYAAGGCAATCACACGGTGCTTGTTTTCTTAGGGAACCAGACTATGCGTTAAAATACTGGGTTGCATCCTGTTTATTTTCCTCATGAATGTTCATGGAAATTAATGAGAGTGGAGTCTGAGTTAAAGCACCCAAACAAAAATAATCTAGTCAGGATAAAAATGCCTAATGCCTAAAAATGTGTTTTAAAGCATTTACTGTTCCTCTACTGAGATTCCATCAAGTTCTTGGGCTCTCGCCCTGCCACTGCCTTTTACATCTATATCAGTCACTTAAAACTATGTTTATTCCAGTTCTGTTCCATTTCACACCATTCAATTCTACTTCATAGGCATTCATTTTCAAAGCAACTGAAAAAAAGAGTACAGAAAGCTGATGTGAAAAGACAGCTTTAATTTTCACAAAATATAGGGAAAGGGTTCTTTGAACAATTCACAAGTTTATTTTTTAAATCTTTGCTGAAAGTTCAACTGAAAAACAAAGATCCTAAGATTAACCAAATTCTATCAAGATCAATAAAACTGAACTGTACAGAGCTCATTCCAATGTCCTCCAAAAGTATCTCAAATGATCCCCAAAAGATAAAAATTAAGCCAGAGTTTCAGTGACCTCACACATGTACCTCCATCCTAGCTGCCCATGTTGTTTGCAGCTGTACATTTGCATCATTTTTCTGCCTATTCTTTGGCATCCCCAATCCCGCCAGCAGTTATTGCAAATGTAGCTTCATTTTCAGGCATCTCAGGGCTGCAGAGAGATGAGAAACATGGAACTATTTTTCTCGCATGTTAAATGCTGTTGCAGCATAGTGCCCAAAATGATGTAAGTATGAGAAGCAACGTGGAATACTTTAACACCTTATGGCTGTGTGAAAATTGTAGAAAGTGATCAAGGTCATCAAGATCAGAAAATGTGAAAGGAGGAGGTGCAGAAGCAAAGATTCTGTTTATGTAAACCTTCACTTCCATTTCTTAATTCCTGACCGGGAACGCTGTGTCTCTATCAATACACTAATTCCACTAATACAATTTATAATGACTAGTGTCTGTCACAGCCTGCAAGGTAAACTGATACTCATCTTGTCAGCAAAACTTCATGATTAAACAGCTCTGAATCTTTCCTGCCAAGGGACCCTCAATTTTACCAAACTATTTGATGATCTTCTTTAGGAGGTGAGCATCTGTTAGGATTTATGATGAAAGATTATATAACTTAATATGCTTGATATGTTAAACAGAACTTTAAGTCTGTTAATTGGTTTGTCTTTTCACATTTTCTCTCAACATACCATACAGAAATAGTCAATCTGAAACAATGAATCAGTTGTCAAGTTATTAAATTTCAGTACCATGAGCTTCATCACCTGAACCTTGCTCATAACATAGCTTCCTTCCTGTAAAGAAACAGTGATTTACCTGTCATATATCTTTGCAATACGCAGCTCCCCTCTCCCTTTCCTCAAACTAATCCTGGTAGTTGAAGCATGTGCAAGGATGTGGCCCCCAATGGGCTTCTTTGGATCTGCCTGAAAGCTAAATTAGCAAGAAAATATTGCTGATTCAATGTGCAGATTCCATACGCTAAGATTGTGATTAACTCTCAGACAAGGCATATTAGACTTAGTAGTGAATAATAAATAGGTAAATTAATCAAAAGAGGACTTTTACACACCTGTCTCAAGATAGGATGTTCAAATGCTCAATGCTAACATTATTTTGCTGTCATAAAGTTCAAGAGCCATAAGAAATAAAACCCTTAAACTTTGTTTATAGGCTGCTCCAAAAGAAAATCTGGTGTTTTTTTTTTCCAATAATTTTTATGGTTTGCTTTCTTAGTTCAAATCACAATGAAAAAAGTCATCATGTCAAACAGCTGATGAACATGAAAAAAAATCAGTAAGAAAAGTGAGAGAAACTCACAAGTGTCATTTATGAATGATAAATATCCAGAAGGACCAAGGACATTCTAGTCTGAAACAGTTTAAAAATGAGGAAAGTACCTTTATATCTGTGCCTCTCGCTCCATACAATCTAATTTCCCATCTCTGTTAAATATGTAAAACACAAGAGAGGAAATTTTAAAAGAAAGCGAGAGAAAAAGTATCTTACGTCATAGTTGCTCCTGGATCGGCAGTCATCTGATTGGTCACAAACACAGCCACGTTATATTCTGCAATAGAAAACAACATCAGGAAAGAAGAATTTATCAAATTATAATTTAAACATATTCTCACACGCATGGTAAAAGCAAGGTTGCTGCTGAAGCACTTCAAATGAAACAGAAGCAAGTATTTTTTTGTCTCTGATGGCAGGAGTTAATCAAGGGAGGGCCTAACTTTACTCCTGTTTGACTTCAGCTGTAGTGCTTATGAGTCTACACCAACCTGTCTTCTCATTTGGGAATTCTCTTAAAAGTATTTCTAGGAAGATTCTAAATATTGATTAATTTTCAAGAGTTCTTAGCCTGTGACCTTGAAATAATTTGCTTTTTTCATCAGTTTGATGTTTTTTATTTCTTTTTGGTAACCAATTGAAGTGTAAAGCGTGGAGAGATTTTGTAGTGGGAACACCTGCAGATTTGGCGAGGAGTCAGTGATTGGCAAAGTACATGATAGCACGCCCAGCGTGTTAGACTACACATTGACCAAGTTCCCACTGGAACCAAGCATCCATATTCTGTTTTGTCTACAATGTCTAGCTGCTTCCCAGGCAGTAGTTTCTCACGGTTAGCACAGCTGAGATAAGGAAATAGTTCTAGTAGCTTTAAGGGGCCCTTATGAACCACAGGATGGGGAGAATCCTGCCTGTGTATCTGACCTGTGTGTCTGAACTGTGCCTGTAGCAGCCAGAAATATTGTTTCCATTGGCCCCTCCTCACAGTTGTTGGGTCTCCCTGACCAGCTTGTAGTGTAAGTCTTTTATTAAATCTATCCTGTTTAACCTCTCACAAACTTTGAGTGTCTCTCCGCCAGCATCCAACCCTCTATTGCCCACCTTGCGGTCACAGATTCCTAGGTCAATGCCTGATTGATAATACACTGAGGCTACTAGGTCGTTATGCTGGGCTATCAGCAACTGTTGTTTCAGTAACTCCTGTTCATGTTTTTCATATTTTACATTTCCCCTACCTTCTGATATTTTCTGGAGCCTTGACAGCATCTGTGCAAGTTTCTGTTGCCGTTCAGCCAACTCTCCACGACCACTAAAATCCACACGGAAGAGTGCCATAATGGAGTCTATGATCTGCATTGTAATTATGCTAGATAAATATAGTGGAAGAAAATAGGAAAACCTATTCTGAAAGCAGTAAGAAACAAAAGAAAAGTATTGAAGTCTTGTACCAATAGCTTGAAGATACCAGCTTCCTCATGGAACTTGGCTGCTACATAGTCAAGCAACTCCATCTGATGTTCACCTGGTGGGAAGTACAGTTGTCAAATTAAATTAGGATCAGAAAGAAAAGCTATGAAGCAACAAAAGCCAGATTTCCACTCTATACTATAAAATTCTGCTTTAAATGTCTACACTGCTTATTGTTTTACTGCTAACAGTTTTAAAACGAATGTCTGACTAATGAACTGCCTCTATGATACCCAGTGCTGCCTACCAGTTACCCTTTACCTAACTAGCAAAACTTCTCCATGAAAAGTTGCACAAAATATGCGTGAAGACAACTTTTGGTTATGTGTAGAAAACTGAAAATCAATATAAACATTTGAATTCCATGTCAAATTAAATAACAGAGAACACTATTACTCACAGTATTCTTGTTCATATTGTATTCAGAAAGTAAAAGCTCTGTTAAGTTTCCTTCAAGTTTTAATGCAATGTCTTATCACAAAGTGCATGAAGCCTTCTCTAAAGTTTTGTTCAGAAAATCATAGAGAATTTCTCAACAGCRTTAATAGAATTGGCTTATATTCAGGCACTCCTGATTACATAAATATTCAGACATTCATGATTACATAATTGATGTTCTGTTACTTCCAAGGAGCAACAGATACTAAGGTGGTACTCTGACACCTATCACATACTGTCAGAGTTCACTTAATGTTGTTGCAAACTGCAAAACTTTATTGTTTATGTAGTGCAACTGAGCTGGAATACTTACACTGAGCAAGTGTGCTACAGTACAACTCCAGAAATAGAAAATGGAAGCAAGGTTATAATTCCTTTTGTTAGCAACAAAATATTCTTTATGATTTTCGGTGGGAAATTGCAGTAAATAATTAGAGAACCATTAAAACAGGAGTCTTAGAGAAAAAATGTGGATATTCTACCAGTTGCAATTATGGTCTTACTGGTATATGCACGTGCATACAGCACATTGTCAAGTACTGCATCATGGTCAACGCTGAAGCGATCAGCAATGTCACGAAGACGGTCCGGTCGGCTGACATTAGTCATCGTTAAGGATTTCTCTTTGTACAAACCGTTATCTGAAAATAATAAACCCCATTCCAAAATAGAATCATGCGGGGGGGGGGGGAATGAATATTTATTTTGATCTTAGAGAAGACATTGGCTTTTCTCTTCACACTGTCCCACATACCCTAAAGACAGTTTAGGGCTCATGATGATAATTATTTGGGGTTTTAGGGTCTTTTTTTGACATACAGATTTTTGTGCTCTAGGAACTTAGCAGCGAGCAAGAACTATTTATACACAGTCTACCAGAGATATAAAGTGTTAAAAATAGTGTTTAGTGCTTAGATGAATTGCTTTTGAAGTAAATAGAATGGCTTCTATCACACTCTGTCACAAAGAAGGTGTATTAGCTCTCCAGAAAAACAGTTAAAATAGAATCTGTATCCTAACCCAAACTAATTCAGGTTAGATTGCATGAAATGACAGAAAAAAAACACTGCCTTCTGGCCACTTCACACTGTGCTGTCCAGGCTTTCGGTGTTGGTCATTTATGATAAGAGTAAACCTAATGATTTTTCCTCATATGTAATGAAGTAGATTAGGTACTATTCCATAATATTTCACATGTATGGAGCTATCTAGAACCTTCTATTTGGTTATACTTATAACAAAATGAACGGTCTTTCCAGTTCATCATAGCTGTAGCTTTCAACAGTCTCAAAGATACAAAGTGTTTTCGGTATCAATGAAGATAATCTTCCCACCTGTGTAGCCATCTGGTCCTGGAAGCTGAGCTGTCACTAGAGTGAATTATACAAGATCAGAAAGAAAAAAAAAAAAAAAAGGAAAAATGTTTTCTTGCTCTATTATTATTTTAAATAAAACACAATGACTGCTTATCCATAACAAGAGTGCAAAGAACCACTAGTTTGTATTCAACATGGAAGAGTAAGTTTTACTGCCAGCTTAAGGATAAAGTTGAGCCACTTTTTCTCTATTGGACTAAATGGAAGAAGCCCCATTTTTCCAGAAGGGTCCATAATACCCATTATAATATTTATTTTATTTAAGTGAATGTTTGTCTAACCAGTATCTAGTAGCTATATTTCAACAGCATTAGTAGTTACATTAGTTATTATTTACTATTATTTATATGTAGTGAGATAGCACTGAGGCATCGAAGTCCTGAATTGCTGCGCACTCTGCAGACATGGTAACTGCCAAAGTCTTTGTTTATACAGTTCATGTTGACTAGCAGTATGCTATGCCCTTTCAGAATGTCATATTCAGCAAAGCCTGTTGAAACCAGGAAATTAAAATAGTTGCTGAGAAAGAACCTTCCTTTTGCCCTTTTTAAGCAATGTTCCTATCTACGCAGAATGCATATTTTGCTCTGTTTTTTTATAGTATTGCACTGTTTTCTGTAAGACAATCTGTTGCCTTCTCTCTATGGCAAAACTTGTGTTGATGTGGGCAGTACTCAAAGGAAACCATTCATAAGAGTTCTGTACTCAAATGCAATTAATGAAGACAGGAGTCAGCAAGGTCTTTTTGAATGAATTTCTAGAGATTCTAAAGGATTCTGACTTGTCTCTATCTGTGTTGAATCCTGATACTGTTGCAAAAGAAATTCTCAGTATTAAGATAGTACACCTACCACAAAGAGTGTGAGATAGCTGAGTTTTTCCTGTCCTGAACTCTATTAAATAAATAAAAAAAAGGTTATTTTTTTCTGAGTTTGCCAAATTCATGCATTATTGCAATAAGAAAACATTCTTTGTTATGAAATTCTTGTGCATCACTGTCTTTTGTATCTTTAACCTCAATTAATAGGTCATATTATATACAGTAGAAATATCTTCCATGAAGAGCAAAATCTGAAATGCCTTAAATTAAAATATATCATGCTTGATTGCTGAGTTCATTTCCACTTTTCTACGTGGAAGTTAATAACACAAGGCATCCATGGTAAAGCTGTTAATGAGGGAGCAGAAAAGGGGAATGGTTAATTCCACTAACCAGACTCAGTTTCATTTTTTGCAAAACGATCAAGAGGCTTATGATGATTAATGTCATTTTATCAAATCATTTGACTCTCTAGTATATTTTTTCAAAAGCAAAGATTACTGTATTTCACAAACTCTTATTACCATTGTTGAAATATTAACTACCAACTGATCAAATTTACTATAATTATAGATTAGGTGTGGCTTCTTAATCTTACATGAAATTCAATGCATCCTAAGTGTGCATAAACAGAATATCTTTTGTGGCAGATTCCTTATTGGGAAGGAACAGATAATGTATTGGGGAAATCCTTTGTATACAATACTGTTAATAAAAGTATTAATAATGGTATGATGAATTGAATCAGCATGGCCCCATGTCTAATGATTACTTAGCTTAAACTTAATCTGCAAACAAATCAAGAAAAAAAAAGAGAAAACACTAAAAGTGGATTCTTTCTTCTTGCACCCATGTGGGTACTTATCTGTTATGACTACAGTGAGGTAATTTGATAGCAGAAATCCAGCTTGATTTAAAATCTAAGCTATGTTGCAGTTCTCTATCTGCTCGATAAAATTCATTAAATGAGTTTCTTCCTACCTCCAAAGGCCTCAGTGATTGCCATGCTTTCGATTCCACCACCCAGCAGTTTACTGGAGAAAGAGAGAGAATTATATTTAAACACACAAAATCACAAGAGGAAGGTAAAAAAGAGAAATTTTTGCTACTGTAAGATAAGTTATTTCTGTTCTAAAGTCCCTCACTTGATGCATTAAGTACAGGACACTAAATAATCACTGATATACAAAGAATTAACTCTGTCTCACCTTTCAAGTCTGTGTTCAAGAGAAAAGCTATATAAATTATTACTGGAAAGAAACGAGAAAAAATATCTTTGGAAAGATAAAATTCCATAAAATCATCTCAGAAGAGCTTTTGAGTTACCATTTTGACCTCCGTCCTAGAGATTGTTTCCACTGGGTGAAAAAATGATGATACAGTCAGAATATTTGGAGACAAACTTTATTTATTTACAATCACTGTATAAATTCCTCAGAAACTCTGATTTTGTTGCTTAGTCATGCAGGCAACTTTGAGCCAGCACTAGCCCCAAATACAAGGTTTTATAACCTACATGTCCTAGATGAATGTTTGCCATTTTGTGTCTCATTAGCAACAATAACTTGGATGATTTAAGTAGATGCTATGATCTAAGTATGATCTAAGTAGAGCTAAACTTACTCAAATTCCTGGCTGCCAGTAGTAATATGAAATACCATCTTCCGTTTTTCACTATACTCAAAAGCAGTCAGGAAGCCTGGTTCCTAGAAAACCAAAGAGAACATGAGAGGTTTATTTTGTTTAGCTTTAGGTAGTATGATATTCCACCGAAGCATCCTCTCTCCACCCTAGTCTCATTTACACAGGTTGGATATGAAAAGCATCAGAGTATTTGTGTAGTTGTTGTAGAGTATAAAATACAGTAACAAGCAGTAACAAGCAGAATCATTTTCAGAATTATCTTGATAATGCAGAGAAAAATGCTTTTAAGAGAAATGTTGGATAGCATTCTGGAGAGGGCAGCCAACATTAAAACTACTAGGAAAGTAATTTGCTTACAATAAGCTTGTTTGCTGCTTCTTTAATTTTGTCCACTTTGGCTTCTGAAAGCCCTTTCACATTGCACAGTGCCCGTCTTGTTGTCATCTGGATTCCTTTGATAGTGCAGATCCCCACTGATTTCAATTTTTTAATATCAGCTACATTCTGTGAAGAAAGTCCCCTTCTATGAGTACTCAAGAAAGTTAACATACAGAAAGCAAAGTCAGTTTTTGAAACATACTATACTCTACATTCATATGCATGTGTATTTTCACTAAGAAAGAAACAGATTTACATTGAACTCTGTGATCTAGTTTAATAGAAGACAATAACACCCAAATAAAGGAAAAATTTGAGTAACATTGGTGTGGGGGATGATGGTGCAGAGACATCCTGATGTTTTTGTGAGAAAGGCTTCTTGGGTCCAGTTGTGCTTACCTGTCTCTGTTCTGTGCATCTTTTTAGATACAAACTGGTAGTAAAGAAGTAAAACAGATTATTTCAAAGTGTGGAGCCTGACCTAATAAAGCCTATCAAACTCAAGCTGCCCTTGGTACCATAGCACAGATAATCTGTAAACCAGATAATCTGATCAGGGATAGCTGGAAGCTGACTCTCACAAATTGTTGGCAGCTGACCCATGGATCATTCGAAGCCGACTCTAACCACTATGTTGTTTCTGAATGTTCTCAGTAAGTCCAATTTAAAATACATATAACCTGCCAGATCCAATGTACGYTTTGAGATGGAATAAATTTACCAGTATTTTTAATGTATTGGGTACACCATGACTTCAGTCAGAGCCATAGTGACATATTTTGCTGAGAACCTTCCTTTTTATGATTCTGACATTACTGGCAACTTAAAGGCAAAATAGATTACTCACAAGAAAACATACTGTGCACAACTTTTGGGATAATACTTCAACTTACCATCTCCAGCCAAGTTCTTTCTTAAAAAAAAAAAGCTTGGTGTATCATCTATTTATCTAGAGTGTGTGGGTGCATAGGACATAAGAGTGGAGCGGGACTATGGGATAAATTAATCACATTCACTAGTAAGTTTATTTCTCATCTTGTGATTTTTTTTTTGATTATTTTGAATAAGGATGGGTAATGCAAAATCAGTCATGAATAAAAATAACTTCTACCCCAAAGGATATAATGACCAGTAATATAAAAAGCATTGAGCTTGTTGTTCATAATGTTTTTCCATTAAGATAATAGACTCCTGCTGCAAAGGTCATTTTTCTATACCACAACTTTAAAAGTATTACCCATTTTTGTTTCTTTGCTGGCTTTTTCTTTCTGATCACACCAAACTAAAGACTGTTCCACATTACAGTTCCCTGAGTGGTAGATGCAGGCATAGAAGTTCTTGCTTTTTCCCACACACATACAGCTTTCACCAAGAGCTAATTTACCTACAAAGATGCTAGGATTTACCACTTCTTAGACTGTAGTCTAATACTATCAAGTGTTCAGCAATAGTGCTGAAAATACTGGCATACATCCCTCCCTTACACCTGCTGCTTGTCCTGATCCTCTAACTTATTGTGTCACAACTCTGTCCGAGTTGTATGTTTCTGAAGTGGAAAAGAGCAGATCCAGAATTTAAAAACAAAAAAACATAAAACATTTTTTTGTTATGATACATTTTGAATGAGCTGATTCACTAATCCAGTTTACAGGGTGGCCACAAAAGCAGATGTAACAGAAGAGGAGACAGCGTGCCATAGGGGTGGGAACACTCAGCAAAGGCTGTGGTGTTATAGCACCTTAATTCCTACCAAACACTTCTGGACATCAGACCATTGCCTTGGTTGTGCTAATCTGGCTCTGTTTGTGGTCACACTGTCAGATCTATTAAATAGAAAAAAAAATCTAAAATCACAAAACTATTTCCTTAAGCAAGTTAATTTACTAGCTAATCATATAGTCACATACAGTTTCATGGGCACAGCTGAGTACAATTTCCAAAAGGATGTAGAAATGATCGGTTGGAAGGAAGGAAAAAAGAAAAAAGAAGCAGGAAACTTTTAAACCAGGATCTGTCTCAAAAAAMCGCGATATGAAACAGCCAAAGTTTGTCCTGCTTTTCAAGACCTGTCATGCGTTAGTGTCAATCTCTACATACCATTCAATATGTCTGTACATACTTATTCAATACTGACAGGCTCGTGCTATCACCTTTCAACTCTTGAGATTGCTTGTTAAATTTTTAAACAAGCTTTTGTGTAGTTTTACTATGTTGTGCCATGATTGGAGCTCCCTACCTCATTATCCTTCTTCAAAGCCTTCTTTAAAACTCACCATCAACAAGTTGCCAATAAAAAGTTGTCAACAATTAGACTGCTGACATGTTGAGTCCAGCAACTGTCATGCTGACTAATGCTGTCTCATTGTGTGTGTCCTCCTTCATGTATCCATCTGTAGTCATTTGCTGAAGAGTTAAATTTTAGATTATTTGAGGCGAAGCCAGCTTTCTTATTCTGCGTTTGTGTAACACTGAACATAATAGGGTTGCGCCAGAGTCCTGGATAAGTATATAGTAATAATAATTCCAATAAATAGGTGATATTTATATGATAATAATGATGATGGTGATAAAGATTATAGGAAACTGTATCTAATGAAGAAGAAAACTAACCGCCTATTTTTCTAGCTACTGATACTTTTTTCACTCCCACTCTACCCTCTTCTTCACCAGTATTCTGAAAAGAGTATAGTGGCAAATGTCACAGTATAATTTCACAGGCATCAAAAATGCAGGAGATTGGCAGGAGCAGGAAATAATCTATCATGCAGTTTTCAAATAAACTGGCATTTGGTTTTTCAAGAACTGTTGGGTGCTAAATACTTTGAGTATCTTGCCATTTTATTTAGGAAATTGATGGGAGTAAGATCATCCGAAACACGTCCTTTCATCAAAGACAGTCTGTCCTCAGATGATGCTTATTTAGAATTTATTATGAGGGAATTTCAATTATTTTTACCAACATACTTTTTTAGAAATAACCTTAAAATAGCCTTGCATGGACAATTCTGTGTGGTAAAGGCATTGCTTATACTTACAATTCCATGCTTTTGTAGCAAATCAATATCCTGAAAAAAGGATTCCTAAAAAAAATAAAACGCAAGAAAGAAAAACACATTTTGCTTTTTCTTATTTCTTCTATTTTACTATGTGCCCTTTTTAAATTCTTAAACCTTGAAATGATTTTTCCCTAATAATACATAGTCTATTGAACTACTAAAATAAGCAAAGCCAGCATAAGCCAAGAAGGCCTACACATTTCCTATCACCTTCTTTATAAAATATATCTTCATCACCAAGCAATCCTCTACTATGCTAATAAAATCTGTGTTATGAGCATCTTCTTGATTCTTTCCTCCACAGTTTCTCAGCCTTTTCAGGAAGCATAAAATTAACTAATAGTTAAAACTGATAGTCTCCTTGCATTTAACATAAAAGTGTAAAGTATTAAGCAGTAATGATAATCCAGGAAAAGCTGCACATAGTTTTTGAGAGGTTAATGAAAAGTACTTTAACTTGAAGACCAAGACCATATATAGGAACAAGGAGCACAGAAGTTTCTTTGTATGGGACTGTAACAAAATTTTGAATGCATTGAACTCCCTGATGATCTTTGGGGACCTCCTGCCTCTCTGTGATTTCATAACACTATAAAAATATCTTTGGATAACATTTGCTGCACATATTTTTCAGTGAACCATAAATATACCTCATCATCTTGGTATCCTGCTTCTTCTTGGACTACTTGATCCTCTAAGGCCTTCATCATGAAAGAGCAGGCAATAAAGTATTGATCAGTACTGAGAAATGCAAACAAAGACAGTGTTGGGGTGGCAATACGTGTCTAAATGAATGTACTTTTAGAAAAGTCTTTCAACCTTCTCTATGCCATCACATACAGATTTAAGCTCAGATCCTATTTCCAGCTTTTMATTATCTGACCTACCAGAATGAAAGGAGGAAATCCATTGTGTTACTCTCAGGTGAACCAATTTGGCTAGAAAGAGCTTAACAGGTATTAAGAAAAGAGATCTCCTTCCATTGTGAGAATCTTGCATCCAAGTATGAGTCTGGAGGTAGGAACACTTTCAATGATTTCTCATTAGTGGAATTTATTCTGGTAAGAAAGTTAAAGGCAGATGTGTTTTTATAACGAAAGTAGAGTTGCAGACAGAATGGGAAATAGGCTATACAACAGCTCAGCTTCCCCCTCTTTCTGTGACACAAAGTCCACAAAACAGTGCTATTGACAAGACTACGACTGCTTAGTCATGTATCTTGAGAGTAGACTATAAAGCTCTATTTGTTTTCCAATACTTTGCTGGTATTCACAATACTTAATAGATACTGCAGATATGCAAGTAACGCCTATGATAATGAAAAGAATAAATGAAGGACAATAAAAATCTGGGGATTTTATTATGCAAAAATACACAGGCAGAGAACTTCATCTTTTTTTCATGGTTAACTTGCCGTGTCAGTATGCGAATACAGCTTCACTGCCCTCTCTATGTTGCTGTCTATAAGCAAGGCCTARAACCAGAATAGGTGCTTATGCTGGCATGGCCAACTAAAAAGCAAATTATCACTTCCTTAGATTTTACCAATGCAAGAAAAAATAACACTAAGTAATTTCTTATAAATATAATTTTACTACCTRCTATATCAATTTTATGATTTTGTAAACTGATTGCTTCAGTCTCAACTGTGAGCTTGCATTCACTCTTCTAGCTATGGCTTACCAGAAGTTTCATAAATTAGCTCATCTAGATTTATGTATATGTTTGCTTGTTCATCCTTGTTAATAAAAATCCGTGAAAACTATGTAAGACTGGTTTATTTTGAAAATACAAGATGGGTTACGTCTTACAGAGGACATGGATAATTTAGAATAAATATTTGCAAATAGCTTTTCTCAGCTTTCAAATGGATGCTTAAGGCTGGCATAACTTGCTTGTAAGAATATTGTATATACAGAAGAGGGGAAAACAGAGAGAATGTTGTAATTTTAAAATAAGCTTATTTGGTTTCTGCAGTGAAAATAGAATGGGGTCCCTCCTTTTAGTACTTCATGAAAATATTCCTATAAAATTATTTGTTTCTGATAGCGTCAGGATTTATTTCTTCCTTTTTAGAACCTTGACAATTAGGAAATGAGAAATCATGCCTTCATCCCATGCCTTGTATCAATGGGAAAAATAACTGTTTTAAAATATTAATGAACATAAAACATATTTGCTGATGTGATTTTAACAACCTCTTAGCTTCAGACACTCAAGGGAGAAAAGCAAGTAATATAAAAAGGATTACAATTATCTATCTTACAATTCCCTTCTACATTTAAAAACCTTCCTGAAATGCACATAATCCTGCACTCCGAGCACAGCTAAACAGGTCACGGGACTATTCTCCCACTCCCCATCCTTAGGCAATTGGCATCTCACAGCAGAAAAACTAGACGGATTCAGACCTGTGCCTTCCCGCTGGCTAGGGGGGAAGAAGGAGAAATTATACCACACCCCGTTAAAAGCTTTAGGGATGAAGAAAATCCTCATGTTTTAGGGGAGAATCTTCGTGTTAYCAGTGACTCAACACACTGAAGATCTAGATGACTCCAAGCATCACTGACTGCAATGAGCCAGGCAAGAAGATGAAAATCTGAGACAACAGAGCAAGCACGTAAGTGTGGATCCTTACGAAGAAGCACAAATACAGCTCCAATCACCTCAGTTGCCCTAACTCTGCTGTTACCGCCCCAGGAGCTATCCATTACGAGCAAGACCTGCTCGCTGCGCTCCTTTGGGCAGATCCACACTGTCGGCGGGACTTGGCCGGAACACAATCTTGGAGCTAATAAACTGCTTTTGAACTGACAAAACTTTGCTGCTGACTTCACTGGAGGCGAGTTTGGGCCTCTTGTGCTATAGTTGGAACAGTGATCTGTTCCCTCCTCCTCCTGACCTCCCCTGAGGTGTGTTGTGTTGGAATTTCACATTTATTGATTCAGAGGAAAATAAATGATTAATCATATATCAACACATTATTTGGCTTTTCCTTGCCAGCTGCCTCTTCATGGGATGTAAATTTACRTTCCAAAAAGGATCAGACACCACAGAATCTCGCTACCCTGTGGAGCACCAAAATTCCTGCCAAAATCACACGAACAATGAAAGCACGGCTCATCGACAGGCSCCTCTGACAGAGCAAGGCAGCGAGCGATCACACTACCCCGGCGTGTAGGGATCCGAGCTCCCGAAACCAGTTCAGGCTGACGGAGCCTCTCCGCCTCCTCCTCCGGGAACCAACCAGGCGCCTTTCCCGCCGGAGCGCAGGGCGGCGCGAGGCGGGGAGGGCGCTCCCGCCAAAACGAGCTGGCCGTTAACTGACGGCGCGCGCTGCAACGCCCGCGCGCTCGGCGCCGCGGTGCGGGCGCRCGCACCGCCGTCTCTTCCGCCCCCTCAACGGTCCCTGCTGGCGGGCGGGCTGCTCGCGTCTTACCCCGCGGTGCGGGGGGCCGGGACTCGCCGCCGCGGCTCTGCCCGCCGCAGGGAGGGGAGAAGAAGGGTTCTGGCAGTGCCCAGGCGGTGCAAGTTTGCGCTATGGCCCTTTATTCGCTCGCAGGCACGGCCCGGAGGCAGCGCTCGGAGGGCTGTTCCGCGCCTGGCAGCGCCCTGAGGAGGTGGTGCCAAGCCGAGACAGCGCGTTTTCCCGCTTCAGCGGTAAGACGGGCCCTGTTGTCCATCCTGAATTAGGGCTCTTGTGCTCTCCTTCCTTTCCGTGCACATCCACCCGTGCTCTTTCCTTCTTCCTGCTCTGGTGAAAGAGWGACAAAAACCATGGGTTACTTTCAACAAAGGTTGCACCGACGGCCTATCATAATGCTGCTCAGGAATAAAGCTGGTGTTACTTTTGGGGGATGGAAGATGCAAGCAGATGGCACAGCGAGGTTTGTCCTGGCAAAGGTCTGCACTGGCAGCCTCACTGGAACCCAAGGGCTGCATCTATAGTGATTGACATAAATCCATATATYCCCTGATACCTATATTTAATGATGAATTATGTTAGATGTTTGTCTTTAATCATTTTACCTTCTAAAATTTATCAACTATTATATTTACCGTCTGTAAGTTATGCTGCATTATTCTTATTTTACAGTTGGAGAAGAATTAATTAAAAATCTGGAGTGGCTTTGGTTTGCAGGCATTCAGTTTAACACAGTTCACTTTTGTTTTTTCTAGGGTAGTATATACACATCTTTCTAAATAAGAAACAAGATATTTTCAGATTGGACAGCCAAAAGCTGTCAGATAACATCCATTCCTGAAAGCTAGGAGAGAAATGACTTGCCTAAAGTCACAGGAGAAAAAAGATTAGACTGAGTTATTGACATAACTTAATCTGACATTTTAAAAGGATAGAAAAAGTGCATTTTAGAATATAAAAACTTTTATGGGTCTGTAGTCTCATCCTCTTGGATGTAATATTTGAAAAGAAATTCATCTGTTTTAGTTCASCTTTGGTAACAGAGTTGATACATAACTGTATGGAAACATGTTAATGTTGAAAACAGTATGTTCTTATGATCACAAGAACTGGCTGTATGCCAGCATTGTGAGCCTTGTTTATGGTGCACTTTCAAATGATAGACGTGATTGGAGCAAAATCTCAGTGTGTTTCAAGGTACTTTTGAAAAATCCTCCATGTTCTGCCCTTGGGAATTAACAATGTATGTAGGTATCTTAGTACTTGCTAAATCAGGAAGCAAACAAAAACCCCACAACCCCTAAACATAATCAGCACACAATAAAGCTATTTATGTAAGTACTTAAATACTAGTGGTGACTTTGGGTATACTTTGTCTATATAGAGGAACTAGCTTTTGAAAACTACATTATTCTGTAAGACCTATTCCAGAAGCACTTAGGTAGACACTCTCTTAAACTAAATATGAATTCCTTCACAAAGTATGCTTTTATTCCAGAACAGAGTGCATATGCAGAGAGCTTTCTGGTATAGCTTTACTGTTCTGCAACAGCTAATAACTATGTAAGCAATCCTCCCATCTATTATTCTTCTGGTTCGTAAAATAGTTCTTAGAGAGTCAATGAATACATAGAATTTGAAGATAATGTTCTACCTCAGAGTGTTATTTTGAACAGTAAGTTACACTCTGCATCTTCAGAATGTTGTGTGATCATTAATTAATCATTAAGCTTTCAACAGATACTATGTAACAAGTCCATATACTAAATCATTATGCAATGGCTAAAAGTGTCGAGGCTTCCCTGATTTATTCCTTCCCTCTCAAAGGTTCTGCTGCTGATCATTGTACTTCTAGCTGCCAGTGGAGGTGTTGGCTATGAGATACATCACTGTGAGCTGCATTTCCTTTCATTTGAGACCAGCTCAATTCAGGYAAAACCCAATGCAAACCCTTACTATACAAATATTAAGTATCCAGCTGATGTTTTCATTCTCAGAAGCCATTTTAATTCATTCTTACAGTAGAGAAATCATGATTGGGGGGGGATTCAGGTTAATGTGGATCAAAGTGACTAGAATAAAATATATAAACTTATTTCTTTGAACTTTCACATTGGCACTTTGCCTGTTCCTAATCAGGACAAAAATCTGATGGTTGGCCATCAGAAGATTAAGCCTGAGATATGAGTAYACATTTATGTCTGAACTACTGGAGATACTATGCTTTCTGGTTTCCATAGGATAACATTTCACCTAAAGTTGGTTCCAGGCAAAAATATTTTTCTGACACACCTGAAATCTTCTCAGAATTGCAGAATACTATTGGGTGAAGATGCAGCAATTGTTTCAGATTCTTCTGCTCTCTGTTTTCTTGCAGTAATTGCTTTTTTTTCCTGTAAAGTTGAAAACACATGATGGGAAGAGAAAGAAGGGAAGAGAGAAAAAAAGAATATTAAATAGTTCAAAGGCAATCCAAATATTAACAAGGACAAAACTTTTTTTACATCTCCTAAAGCAATCAAAGATACAATAACAGCCTTGCGCTGCTTTGGAAGTTATGTTAGCTAATGTATCCCCAAATTACCTAGATCCTCAAATCTTGATAGCCTTGTATTTAATGTCTCACTTTAGCTACTCCTGCAGTGACCTCATCAAAACGAACCACTTCCAAAGCAAAATCTGCTGAAAACATTTCCTTGAGGGAGTACTAGGCTGATTCGATCTAAGTCTGTCTCAGGGAAAGGCCATATTGCTTTAATATACCCCAAGGAATTTATATTGTGTCTAACTAACTGCATATATTACATCTCTCTTTCTCCATGTCTGAAAGTTCTTCTAAATACTAACAAGTTATATACCTCTAGCAAAAGAAAAAGGATAGCAGAATTGAATTCACATTATCAGAACACAGTAGGATGAGACCATATAGTCTTTTTGTACCTAAGGAATTCTTGCTTCTCTTTCTGCTGCCTCTGGTCAAAAGCCTTAATTTCTCTGCAGTGTCTGTGGTATACTTCTTTGAATGCAGCATCCATTGTGTGAATGTGCCTGAAGCCCTCTTGGATCAGGTCTGCATACGTTGGGGTAGATGCTGTAAGTTTTACATAAAGGAAAATCTTGCCCGTATTTTCCKTCTCTTTTGTCAGAACTAAAATGAACTGCAAAAGCTGTACTTGTATGATGGGTCCAAGATGCAGAGAATAAAAAAGTAAAATCAGCCAAGCTTCCTAGTCCAGACTGGAGTAACAGGAGGGCTATACTGTTAAAATGGAGCTACATGGAAGGAAGAGGGCTCACACTGTGGGATTCTGTGAGGTCCCTGTCCAAGTCTGCAGATCTTTAGGCAAGGTCCAGACAACATATTCAATAGTATGCTACTGCAAGTAATTCTGCATTAAAAATATATAAATAAAACAAACCTGACTGGAAAAGGATTTTGCTACTGCTTATTTATCTTGATTTAATCATTAAGGATATGGTATAGGATTAGAGATCTCTCTTCTGTGTATCAAGATGTCCTGTCCAGACCGTGGTTCAGCATTGCAGCTCTGGAGGAAATGATGAATTAGTGGGCTGTGTCCATTGATATTAAAGAGATGCCAGGTGAAGTCAGGACCACGACAAGCTGGATGTGACTGGAGAAGAAAAGATGCAAAAGAGAAGTTATTAACTATATCCCTCCCTCCCTCCCACCAGTCCCCCTCCTTATCCCACTCAGAAAAGCTAGAGAATCAGGCATGGTTTTCTCTGTCAAAAAAAGGAAATAATCTCTAAGTATGTAACCTATGCAAATTCAGTAAGAAATAGCAGTCCATTCATCATGAACTTCAATTTCTTTGTGATCATTTTAATAGATTATTGTGAAATAAGTAATTCTTCATATATAATAAATGATGACATGATAAAAACATAAAAATGCAGACTGGAATAAACCAGGCAGCTTTTAAGCTTTGCAAAATCTAAACCAAGTTGCAGCCTTTCTGGAATCATGCATCAATATATCATATACAGAGTCCATCAGACAGACAGAGGAGATCAGAAAGGCTTTCCTTTTTCAGAATGCACAATACATTTTTTAAGATAAGAAAAACAAACGAATAATAGATAACAACAGGGCTGCCAGAGACGTCAAGAGATTACCTAGTTCAAAGCAAAATCAGCTAAATTGGGCAAATGTTTGTTTTCCTGCGGATTTTCTTTTAACAGAAGTCTTTGAGAAAGAACCAGACAATTTCAGTGCATAACTATCCTTGCCATTACCCTTGTTTTCCATCATTCACTTCATATTAAAWTTTTTTAATATAAAATTTATATAAACAAATACACTTTGAGCTAACCTCCGATTTTAAAAAGGCAAATAACACAATAACACAGTGATAACAGTGCAAGAGCATTACAGGCCTGGCATGATAGCAAAGGTCTTGAGAAGTGAACACACGGGGTACAATGTACAGGAGTACAGGTTTGCARTGATAACTAACGGGGCAAGGACTTGGCACTGGAGACCCCACAGCAGTAAACAAACTCACTAACGGTCAAAGAAATGCAGACCTGAAGCTGGACAAAAATTGTTTTAGAGGTAACAAAGAGAACAAAGAAATAGTATCTACCATGCATAAAAGGCACCATATACCAATGAAGAAAAGTGTGAATGTGTGTTTACAAACATAAGAAAATGACCCCAACTGGATCCTAGAGTAAGGAAGAAGAAACCATAAGCATGAACATCATAGTCTTCACAGCTAAAGACTCTAGATGCTTGACAGCCCTCTGCAACATCCTCCCAGTGCCATCACCAGAATTAAACTGCTGACTTCAGGACCAGCAAGAATAGTGAGAGAGGGTAACACCACAAAAGGGGGTAGACGCTAAGAAGAATGTGTATTACAATTTTATATATGTACTCTTAACTGCATTATTATACTTCTGTGACAGATCTGGGTTAATAATGATGAGACTTAAGATTTCAATTAACAGTAAGTTCTTGACTTTACTTACATATAAGGTGTGCTTCTTTGCCTGTAAACAGAATTTTGAGCATAACAATGTTTCACTAACTAGAGGCTGATACACTCACTTCTTGATTTCACTGGTAGCTAACAAATTAGAACAAGCACAAGCACAAGGAAGACCAGTACCAAGGATAAGTAGACATGGATTAAGCGTATGTCCTGGCTGTAGCTAAAATTCAGTCCTTTAAAATCTTCACTCAGCACATTTCTGATCTATTCTAATACATTTAAAATTTTATTTCTGTAGCATTTAAAGGATTTTTTTTTTTCATTTTTAAGATGATAATTCTTCATTGCTTGCAGTCTGCTTTAATTCTTCAGTGACAGATCTGGTTCTGTGACATTCTACAATTTATCGATCTCAAGAGGGAAATTCCACACAAAAATCTCTGTTATAGGAAACCAAATGAAGCTGGAAAAATCTATTTATCTGAATCATGAAATGTATGCATTGAAAAATATAGGCCTTTTCTATACAAGGAGAGCTTTCTAAATGGCTAGGTATTTCAGAATAACTGTTTTATTAACTCAACATAAGGACATTTTTGTTCTAGAATAAATGTACTGTGTTCTATTTAGCTTAATCAACTTTACAATAAACAGGAACTCCAGTCTAATTGTGGAATAAAACTGCTGACATACATAGTTATATGGGAATATTAATTGCACTTACATTTATCTTTATTTACCTTAACATTTAAGGTCAGACAAACTTAACTATTGCTTTCTTCATCCTGTTTTATTTCCCCTGAAATTGTTACCAGTCTTCAAAGTCTATGACAATGCAATCAACAAGCCTGCATTTGAATTAAAGCTCAGTCGCAGGTGTGGTTAAAGTCCATGAGTGAACAATCTTAATTTCACTCACACAAGACAAGAACTGACCAAGTACTTCTCTGTTCACAGACAGGTAAGGCAGGAAGCTACCATCCAAGGGGCTGAGGCACATTATAAGGCCAATCAGACAGTAAGGCTAGGTCTGAGCGGACTGCAGAGTATGGCCCAGCTCATGTGCTCTACTTGACTAATGTCTCCTGTTACCACTTTCAGAGTCAGACCTTTGGGCTAAACCAGCAGGCCATTTCTTAACTAAATGGCTTTGTATTTCTACTACTTGTATTCGTTCTGCTGCTCATCTGAACAAAAATGAAGACATGAGATCAGGCAGCTGGGGGGACAGGAAAGAAAGATGGGGAAAAACTGGCTCAGCAAGGTGTTAGATCAGCTTTGCCATTTGGTGGACTCCCACCATTCCTGAAGATGGAGAGACTTCTCTGGGGCTGAATGCAAATACAGAAAGTAAGAGTTTGTCTAGCTACAGCTGCATATGTTGGTGCAAAAGGAAAGAAAAGAGAGAGGAGCAAAGAGAGTGCTGCTTTAGGAGAAAGGTGAAACAGAAAAAATAATTTAACCACAGTACTCACCAAAACAGAGTTAAAATAAGAAAATTTCCCGATGGATGGATCTACTATGCTGTGGAACACAAGACTGTATGTACATTCCTGACACCAAAGAAATTCTGACTCCTAATACAAACAAGCTGGCAATACTGAAAATATTTTCTTAACTGTTATGGCAAAAAAGGCAATGCTCTTCATACACCAGAGTTGAAATATAATCTAAAATAGACACAAAACAAAGCAACATTACCACCAGAATATAAGAAAATAGTCTTCAGTGTTACAACTAAAAAAAGTGTAATTAATGGAATGTTATCTAATATAGTCCATCTCACAGAAACTGAGTGCTTCTACTGTCAAGTAGGTTGAATAATGACATGAAGCACACTGATCTGTTTTGTACTCAGGGTAGCATTTTGATTGGAACATTTCATAAACAAGAATGTATTTAAAGAGCAGACAGTAGAAAATTTTTAAATTTCCAGGTTACACCAGAATTCACTGGCCACATCCAAGAACAGCATTTTACAAGAAAAATATTTTTAAATTCACACTTGAAAGAGGTTTAACACTTGTATTACAGACATTCATTAAAAACCTCCCACCTTTGAGGAACCTGTACTTGCAAAATTAATTATTTTCACAGTTTCTCCACATAATGTTGCGACTTTGGAAAATACAAAGTTTTCTAGCAGTACCTCTCAGTTCATTGCAGCTTTTCTTTTAAGCCAGGCATGCTGCAGAATTGAACATTCTCATCTTTTGGCCAGTTTTCTACTCTTGGCTTTGCCTGCTGCTTCTGCCACCGAGTTTATATGCAAACCACAGAAAAAACCAATCTTGCTCCATTTATATTGCCTATGTTTGCCWGGCTAATGGCCAGAAGAGATCACAAATGATTTCTTTTCCAGTGCCCGAAACTCAGATAGGTATTGACAGCCTCATCACACAATTATTTTGAGCTCTTGAAAGAATCATAGTCAGCTTTAAAATAATGCATTTCCTCAGTTTTGCTACTCATAGAACCTTAATTTGCAATAATGGTCCAGCTAATAAATGATTTTCTTCATTCTTGCACTTTTAAACCTAAGTGATTTATTACCTGATTATCCTTATGTTTCCCTTTCCTTGGATTGTCATGATTTCTTTACTAGCCTTGCTGGAATTGTATCTCTTCCTTTAAAATTTCCTCTGTCTGTAACTGAAGAAAGTTTTTAAGCTCCTCTCTTGGTGCCTTTGCTGAATTGGTGATTATAAATGATATCTAACTGTCTCTGAAACTCAGTGCAGGTACACAACTCCCACTGAAGTCTATATAACATCCTCTCCCTGTTCCCCCCTCCACCCTGGAAAGACTCTCTACTGCAAGTCTTTCCTCCTGTGTTGTCTGTGGTCTGCGTCCATTGTTCTTTTCCCACGGGGTCATTAAGGCAGCACTTGCTGCTGTAATGGCCAGGCAGTATAAGACAAAAATTGCTCAGAGTTTCTGAGACCAAATTTCATACATGACGTCCTTTCTTAGGGAAAATAAACACGCGACAGGTAGGAAACCACATGACACACTATTCTTAAATCTTGGATTTCAAAATACTATTTGGTATTATAGTTGCAGCCATGAGATGTTTCTGGCTGAAAAGCTGCTATTCCCCACCCCAGCTATCACAATGCTAATGCAGCAAAAGCAAATGGAGATAAGAAGCTGGTGAGTCTAACAGTCACCTTTCATACCAACCATTTGTAAAGAATGACTGAGTGGCCTTGAAGGCACTCTCTATTTAAAGTAAAAGTATCTGCAAATCATCTCAGGAGTCTGAACTCTATGGGTGGAGGATTTTTTTGGTGGTTGCTTCAGGAAGAATTTACATATATTTGATAGAAGAAAGGGAAAGGAAATTCCAGACACAGAATAAATAAGCACGCAGTACATAGTTTGTCACCAACACTGTATTAAAGTCTCTAAACTGCCAATGCTAAAGGAAGCCTGTTGAAAAACACACAAAGCTACAGATTTCAAAACTGTCATCAGTATAAAACTAGTTACATATCCAAAGCACTAGAGTTTAGCAGTTGTATTTTTCAACAATTCAAATACAATGGAGGTTGTTTAAACTCTTGTAGGACCTGCTCCAGAGAAAAGAGCATGTCTTCTCATACATTCTTAGGAAGATGAAGGTTTTAACAGGACAGCGGAAGGACCTTAATGGCTTAGGGACAGAAAACAGTATTTAAGTAGCCCAAAGCAAGCTTGCTCCTGTACTCCCTTTACACCAGCAACTGCCCTTAAGATACTGCAGGAAATTAAGGTATTGCAGGAAATATGTGAATGCCAGCAAGACCAGCTATGTCTGCAGAAAAGAGAAAAGGTCACTCAGCCTACGACAACACATCCCATTCTTTCTCCAAACACTGCATCACCTCTCTAGGATGAGGTGCTATTTTTAATCTCCTAGTTTTCAGCATATGTTGAGACTCCTTCCAAGCACTTTCCATCTGATCCTTTTCAAGCTTTGCATCTGGAGTCTGTAAATCTGAAATAAACAAGTATTAGCAATCTGGTAGCCTCTGATGTAGCACATGTCAGTGAATCCAATACACATGGAAGTATGTGCACTTATTACACACACGACCACACACATAACATACATACAAGCAGCTATGATGGGTTCCAGCTATCTGGGATCAATGAACATATACACATATATATGCACATCTTGTAAATAACACACCCACCCCCTCCTGTTTTGCATATGGGGAGCACATATTATTGCATAGAAAAGGGCTGTGGAACAAAAAACCTGCAAAGTCTTAGTAAAGTAAATAACACTTTGCCTTTCTTCCTAGTCATATACCTGGAAAAGTCACTGCTTTAAGTTTTGCTTGTTTGGACTTGATGACTTTGCCTGTTTGCTGAGGTTGGTACTTGATAGAAGCCTGTCCATGTTTTCGTTCCTTCAAGCAAAAAAAGAAAAGCAGAAAAAAAGTTTAAGTCATTTATCATGTTTGTAGGATTAATACCTTATTTTTCATGTATTCTCTTGAAAAAAAATCTAGCTCATCCACAAGTGAAACATTCCTAGGGTAAAATATAGTAGCCACTAGTGCTACAAAAACCACATTGCAGTCACAGGGAAAGGAAAAACATATTTTCCAGCTGCAGTTGCAGAAGAAATGTCAGGGCGATAGAAGGTAATTATAGATTAGGAAAATAGCTATGATACCAAGATAATGCCTTTAACTAGTAAAAAGTAACTGACTAAACTGTTCCATAAAATGCTCAAGCCTTTGGTGAAGCCAGCTGTCTTTAACTGAAGCAAGTTTGGAGATTGCTTCTCAAAATTTATCAGCTCTGTAAATTGCTTCAACAAAATTAATAAAACACAACACATTCCCACTTCCAGATCTCGGGGGGGGGGTTGGGGGGGGAGATGTCTCTAACATCACATAGTTGCTAGATTTCCCTGAACTAGTTCATAAGCAAGTATCTCCCAAATATCTAGTCCCTGAATAGTTACTGAGTGAAATATGTTTCCTCCTGGCCATTCCACAATGGCAAAGCACTATTGATGAAGGGTCCTTTTCCTGACATTTTGTAATGGGAAGACCCTGGCCTGTGTTGAGATAAATGAATTTGCTGGAACTAACTACACAAAGACAGGTACTCCAAAGAATAAAAGTGATCTGGAGGCACCCAGTGGGGACGTTAAAAGCAAAAATATAGCAAACTCGATCGAGAGAAACAAGTTATTGCCTGCACTTGTTGACAGACATGTCACAACATAAATTCTCATTACAAAAATAAGTAGAAATCAGCAAGATTTAAGCTGCATACATATTCCATGTTATGTTGAGATAACTAAGTAAATATTTGATATATCTAATTTCAGATTTTACAGAGAAAAACCTACTCTCATGCCAACTTGTATTCCAAGGGTCTAGATTTTAACAGAATGGGCAGATCTTTGCACTGATCACCCAGTCCTTTCCCACTTCAGCGTACAGTACAGGAAAAATCAAAATCCAATTTAAGAAGGATATAACCCAACTTATTCTCAAAGCATTTATGCAAAATGGCTGACAGTATAAGTAGCAACTTTGAATGTTCTCAGTGGCCTCTGTATCAGGTTGAGTGTTCCTAGCCTCCCATTAAATCTAGCCTCTGTCTACATTTACCATTACTATTCCTTCCATGGTTCATACTTTTTTTCCATGCTACTTTGTCCAAATATACTTCTCTTGCTCTTCTCCTTCTTCCTTACTTTTTCTGCTCTCTATGCTTAGAACTTTTCCATTCTTTGCATGAGAAATAACCATCTTTTCCTTCCTCCTAAAACACTAACATTTACCTGATAGAGAASGATGAACTTCTATTAGACATTTTAAAGACATTTGCTATTTTGTATCCAGAACAGCAGTGATGCTCTTGCATTAGCCCACCACCTAGGTCATTCAGGCCCCAAGCAGTTCAGTCGAAGGCTCATAATTAAAGCTTAATCTAAAGTAGCTGCAGTGCATGGACTGCAAAATGTGTACTTGCTAGGGAGTATTTTGAAAGCATAATTCCTGTATAGGTGACTAAATACCAAATTAGGAGACTTGCTTTGCAAACTGCAATCCCCATCATTCCTGACTAAATCAGCCTGATTTGCAGCCTGTGGAACACAGGCTCACCTGCCTCAGATTGAAAGTTTTCCCACATTCTGCACAAGGTTTGACGTACCAATAGAATCTCTGATCATAAGTTATCGCAATGAGTTGTTTAACCTTGAAACAGTAGTATGTTGCTTCAGTAGTAAATTAATGAATTGAATAAATAGTCTGTCTGCTGACCCATGAAAACAATTTAGCTTTCTTTTGAACTGACAGTTTAAGCCTTTGGGGACTCAGAGTTTCATCTGCTTTTATTTCCAAAATAAATCAAATCACATAGATGTTTGAGCTGGGAACGAGTTTCTAAATATGGCACCCTTTCCCTTTCCAGTAATGTTAAAAATGTGAAATTTGTCACAATATTCAAGCCCTTGGTGCATGTATCAAAGTTGAATATGGTTCTGTCTGTTCCTCCTTTTCTTCTTTGCTGAAGGATGTATCTGCTTATTTTCGCTTAGAGAGTACATTATAGACAACGAGTACTGCCTGCGGAGTGATGACCTATGATWAGTGGGAGTCCGTAGACAGCAAGGGAAGCATAAAAAATGTTTTCGGGGCACATGATTGGAATTAGTAAGATCAAACTTAGAAAATCCAAAAACTGTTAGCAGATTTTAAAGAATATCTTCCTAATGGTGAAGGAAAAGTCTCTTTTTCATGTAATTTGACAGACAAATTGATTGAAAAAAAAATCTGGTCAGTAACAGGAACAAGAGAAAAGATCAGCAATGAATGCTTTAGATTAAAGCCCTGGCTTCTGTGACATGTCTGCCTGCTGGTTTTTYCATCTTTTTGAACATACTTTCTACCTTATATCGAGGCAGGCAGTGCCTATTAGCCTTCTCTGGACTGCTGTTGGCCTTGAAGAAATCTGGGGAAAGGAGAGAGAATGAAAAACACAGTTCATCAGTTTTGAATCCAGGATTTGGAATCAGTTTTATGCAGAGACAGCACCCTTCTCAAGGCTCATTTTACTTGGGCATCTTGATTTTGGATGCTTTATTCATAATTATATTTTCAAGGTTTTCTCTTATCCCTTTTAAATGCAACACCACTATCCAGCTATTTATGTAATAACAGCTCAACTACCAAGACCACTCTTATCTGGTCCTAGTGAGTCCTGATGAGTAGAATGAGCTACTTATATTTGCATTCCTTGCTACCCCAGAAAACTATGGAGCATTAAAACAGGGAGAAAAAAGTAAACAAAACATACATGCAGTGCAGTTGCTGCTATAGCACCTGGCCTTTGCAGGTCTCATAGGAACGGATTCTAAGTCTCTTGCATATCCTTGCATAGCTTTTACCCCAGTCTAGTTCCAGCCGTCTGTAAGCACATCTGCATTCCTGAAAAGCCACCTCATTTGCATACATGCTAACAGCAGACACCCAAGACTGGAAACAACTTTTGGAAACACACAGTCCATTTTGCTGTTACTGTAGATACCACATCGTGTAACTCTCATCCTATTTCTGATTTTGCCTTTCATGAAAGGCAGCCTGCAGATACATCTTCCTAATGCAAAGTATCAACATGGAGAAGACCTGCAGATCAAAGCATCCTGGGAAGAAAAACGGCCAGCTAGTTTGGATACTAAACTCCTATTTAGCTTAGCTGGAACTAGAGAACTGGTTTCATCAGTGTTCTTACGACTCCTGTGTTTCCCTTTTGGTGCCTGTAGATTGTTTATCTTGAATCTCTCTGGTTCCAACTGGGAATAGTCCCAGTTAGTGTAGCTTCTTGGGACTGGTAGTGTGCCTGAGTGGAGAGTAAGAAAAAAAAAAAAAAAAAAAAAAAAAAAAAAAAAAAAAAAAAAAAAAAAAAAAAAAAGAAAAAAAGAAAGAGAAAAAATAATATTTAGTGGGTTTTTTACATCTTCAGAGTGTGCTATACCTAAGCTTTACAGTATTCCATATGATGCTGCATCACTTAGTGTACAGACGCAATACAGTTGATGTTCCTCTAAGACATCTGATAAAATAAAGTTAGAATTGGGATTTAGAAGGCAGGCCCTATTTTCTTCACTTATAAAAGAAACAGGCTTATACAGAGTGATCCCTCCCCTAGTATAGTCTTGAATCCAGTAATTAGGAGTCTATAGACTAGAAGTTTAATATTTCATAATTTCCTAAAGAGCAGGTCTTAAGTCATTCACAAAAACAGAAACAGAAGAAGAATGTGAAAGTAAGAGAGAGACAATGAGAAGAATGAAATCACAGATGTGGAAGCAAGCAAGAGGAGCCAGGTAATAGAGTGTGGAACAAAACAGAAGCTTAAGCTCTTTAAGGTTAGCACTGTGGTGAGGACAGTGACAGGATGATTCAGAAACATCTTCAGAGGCATGTAAACTGTCTATACAGCACATCTTACCCACTTTTTCTGTTTGTGAGAGCATGCATTAGGGGTTACAATATATTGTTTCACACATTAGTACATGTAAGAGATAGCCAATAAATAAATGTAAATGTCTGAAAAGTATGTGCATGAATTCAGGGCAGAAGGGGAGTTTGAAAGACAAGGGATAACTCAATTTTGAGGCTACAACTTACACAAGCTGCATTTTTGGATAGAAACAAAACCTCTCTCACCTGCTATCCATTCTGAAATTACATTGCAAAGCTGTGTCTTGAACTCATCAGTATTGAAACATGATTTGGGAAAACCAGAGCAGAAGCAGATGTACAAGGCTTGACTCAGCAATGAAGGGAAAACCTAGGAGTTGAGCAAAGAAAAATCACAACTCCATAAACTTTTTAGTTAAGAGCTCTTTCTTAGAGCAGACACACTGTTCTTTTGAATGACAGTCTACATTTCAGGCAAAGGAACAACTGCTGCTTTGAATACTTAGCTCAAATATCAAACACTGTTACCAATACTCCAGTTCCCTAGTTCAAAGAAAACTCTTATCTTACTATCTATGTAATCTGAAAGTTTACATATTCTTTATTTTGGATTAAGGAATACCCAAAGTTTCAATTGATGCAGGTCCTGCCATTAAAAAAAAAAGTGCAATTTATTTTGGGGGGGAGAGGGAAAAAAAAAAGTTTCCCCTTCCCTCTTTCTTTATAGAAGGTCACATTAGCAGAAAGAAAGAGAAGAATCAGACTGTTAATGTTAGTGTAGACATTTGGAACTTTTTAAGGCAGTAACTGCCTGCTATGATGCAAAGAAGTTGAAGAAAAGAAAGAAAGAAGAAGAACCAGGGAATACATAAATAACTAAAAGTGAAGGCAGAGGTAGATTAGGTGAAGGCATAATCCTTGGATGAAAGAGCAGAAGCCAGTAGCCAAAAATGAAAACGGTGTTTTTCCACTATATATTTTTATTAAAAGCTTTATAATTCAAAAGACAAAGGCACGAACTTTCCTGGCTGTCACTGGGTGATTCAAACTGCAAGGGTACCACCTATGWTGCTCCAAGATCCACAAAAGTTACAGTCCAACTGAGAGTTGGATATCAGGATTCCTGCAAAAATCAATAGATGCCTGTACAGCATCTCAATTTATAGGATAAGTATTAGTTTCAGATTACTCATGTGGTGATGGATTTCTCCATCTTATCTCACTGTTTGAAATGCAAATCTTTTTGTTTTCTCTGGCTGTCTATACGCACTTTAAGGCAGGCCTCCTGGTGGTGAAATCTGTGATAGTCAAGCAGGAGGAAAGCATAATTCTTTGCAATACGATCAAACAGCTGTTCTTCTATCTCTTGATCTGGCTGTCATGAAAAGTAGAAACAAATGGAGAAAAAGAGATGATTATTTTCTCAATAAAATATAGCTGGGAAAGAATCTAGGATACTGTAGGAAGGGACTTAACTGACTTTAGAGCACTGAGGAAACAAAGTATCTCATGTTGAAGAAATGCACTGGGCATAGAAGTAATTTCACTATGCAAAAAAAAAATCATTTTTTAGTTTTTAAACTTGGCTTAATTTAGCCCATCAGTGAATGCATCAAATCTTAAGCACAGTAATTAAAATAAACATTATTTTTGACATTGGAATAAGCCTGGAGTAAGTCTATTGAATTTGCCAGTCATGGGAATTTCTCTATTATTCTTGTTATGACTGAGAATAAAATAATCTTGCAATTATATGAAAAAAAGCCAATTGAAATACGCTGTTGACTTAAAAGCAGCTCTAAGACCATCTAAGCTACAGATTCTGGATTGCTTTTGGACTGAAAAAGCCTAAGGAACTGCAAGTCACCAAGAGCAGTGATGCTCAATCTCTTCCAGAATTTCCACAATGCCATGTGCTACAGCTCTATCTTTGGTCCTGCCATACTCTCACCCCTCCACTAGGGTTTGCAAAGGTGTCTTCATAAAAAGATAGGCAGCTTCCTTGCATGGTTACTGCAGCACACATTGTCTCTTTAAGGATCTTTTGCAAATCCTAAGTGGTATTGATAGTTTTTGTACTGGGGAAGACTGCACTGAGTATTCACTTCTCTACAAAGTGATGGGCATAGAAGAATGCACAATGTTACACCATGTAATGCTTTCAACATCACTTAATATCACAAGTCTCTGGCAGGACAACCCTGTTTACCTGGAAGGAAAACAATGCAATATACTAAGAAGCAATGCTAGAAATAGCAATGATCAGCTTGGCTTGGTAGCTACCTGATATAAGTGGAGAAAGAGCCACCAAAAACTATCCACCAGAATAGCCTGGGAGACTGGCGCAAGGAGGAAATTCCGCAGCATACTTCTAGGAAGCAGAGTCTGGCAAGAAATGAAATTTAGTAACATCATGCAAAGGAAGAAAGATTCCTGAAGCAAATCACTCTGAAAAACAGATACTGAGCCTCTTTCACTTGCTCTCAAACTTCTGGAGAAGCTTTCTAAACTCTCATTCACAACCCCTACCAACTGTAAAAGCATTCACATGCATATCAGCATTTGTGGGCACAGCAATCAGGCATATACAAGTACACATTCACACCAAGGCCCTGGGGACAGACTGCCTGGCTTTTTCCAAGTCATAAATATACCTTTCCACTTGATGACTTTCTCTGGGCACGCAGTGTTTTCTCCACGACATCTGTAAGCTCTATCCCACTTGGCAGTGGGGTCAGTTTATCCTTATTGTATCCTGGATATTGGTACRTTTCCACTGTGCCCTGTTCTGAAGTACTCTGGCATTTTGGGGTTGAGATGGTATGGAAAAGAAATGACACAAAAAGGAAAACATGAAAATTTCTAACAAGTTCCAATAACACATACTCTTTCTTTCTTCTGTGTCTTGCAACAAGACTCTGGTGAGACTTGTGAAATAAGTGACAGTAAAATTAACATCAAATGCCCTTTTTAAGAGCATAAATTACTATTAATCTCCAGAATGCATATGGAAGGGAAAAAAAACATTAGTCATCTATTGCATCTTACTAGATTGCTAACAAGCACATCACTTGGCAGTCAATGAGCTGATACAGTTCTTGCACCTTATAAACCCTTCTCCAAAAACAAAGTTTAGGCCTCAGTTGTCTTCAAAGCGTCTCCCAGAAAAATGGACTCAGATTTTTTTCCAAGATGAATCATGTTCATAAGGAGGAGGAAGGACTCTGTCTTCTCTTAAAGACAGGTTTACCACTGGTGAAGTGAACCTGACCTGAGGCAGCACGTCAACATCTGACTCGCGCAGAGCGTGGCCATACTTTTGCATGAAGCCACATGTCTCCCTTCTGCTTTTATCTGCAGAGAGAAAGGAAAGACTGAGGATACTGAAGAGACAGCAAAACACATTAGAGAGCAAATACAGATCAACCACAAATAAGGCAGAGTCTCCATTCTGCTATACCATATGCCTATTTTGAAATATAGCAGGGAGTGTTTAGGGAAAAGGGGGCAGAATACTGAACTCACCAATCTCTTATTATTAAAAAAACAAACAAGCAAATAGGAAAGATCTTTGCTAAGGTGACCTAGCCTGGTATTTCAACACACAACTTGTATATAGTATTTGATTATTTATGACAAGTGTCAGCTTACACTGTATAAGCTGCTAGATTTTGTTATCTCACCCTGTAGTAACATTTTTTTTCCTCAAAGCTTTTCCAAGCAGGATTAAATAGCAAAATTAATACATCAAGATTATATGATAAATAATAACTATCCCAATACTACTCAGGACCATTCCAGCAACATACAGAACAAACATGAAAAGTGACCAAGCTCCGCCTCTGGCTTTGTCACTGATTCACTGTGAGGCTGAATAGATGAGAGAGTTTGTAATGTATTACTACAGTACTTATCCTGCTTGCTGCAAGGAGAACTCAAGCGCACAACTATGCTGATCACAGAGATCCTGTTGGCTTATTCCAATCTGGAACTAGGCAGCAGAAAGCATAATACAGGATTCCTCTAGGAAGGTGAAGATAACCCTGTATAACAGGCAGGGTTATGTCCTGACCAGAGATACTTAAGGCTTCTTCATTTTTTCAGTAACAAACCCCTGAAGTATTTATATAGGAAATACACGTGCCTTTTTCTTTGGGTGTCTCAGGGAATTTCTTCTCTTGTCTGGAGCTCTTCTGCTCTGAGTATCTCTTTGAAAACTCAAGATGTTTCAACGCCTTTAACAATAGTAAGAAAAAACATGAAAATGAGCCTTAAGAGCTCAGTTCCTTAGTGATGTGAGATCTATGACTCGCAAAAGCACTTAGGTTAGCAACATTTTTTTCAGTTCAAAACGATAAATCTACATTCTCCCAATCTTTCTTGCCCTTATTTCTAGCCATTCATCTTTTTATCTTTGTTATCAAATATATGCACACACATATGCATATAAATACTGATAAGAGCCACAACTACCACACAAAATCTCTGTTTAGAGCACCAAGTTTTGCCTCTAAGATTTTTACTATAACCCCCTTACAAAAATGATGCATTTCCAGTGCACAGATTTTAATACCCAGGCTCAGAAGCACATATGTTCTAGTACATGGGGCTACTATTTTTTATAGTGCTTGTCTGGGAAGATTCATATTGTTTGTTTTGACTACTAGATGACACTTCAGCACTGGAGATTTTCCTTGTCTATAGTCACCATATTGGCACTGTGGTATTCTTCAAATTCTTGTTCCAAGGAAACAATTTTCTGGTTCACTTCGGTCAGAGTGCCCATCAAGCACTCTGAGAATGAAAGACTGTTAAGGAACATTGTTGTGGAATATTAATAAATATACAAACCAAATCAAAAGGTTTGGTGACCCTCCTTTCATATTTTCTCTTTTCTGACACTTCTATTTATTCTCTCTCCCTCTTTTTGCCTTCCTTATTATTCCCGTTTCACACAGGTCATTATCCTAGTATCTCATTAATCTAATTTTTTCAGGAAAGCCTACTTTCTCAACAGGAATGTTTTGAACAATGAAGCAAGTAATTTCAAATCACCAAATTCCTTTGAGATCAGGGAAATATTTTAAAACTTTAAAAGGGAAGTATTTTGCTTTTGCAGTATGAAAAAAAAAAGTTGGTGATACTTCAAATAGCAAGATCATGTCATGTGTATTATCCAAACCAATTACCACAGCCACTTCCATGGAACAAAAGAGAGTAAAACAATAAAACAAAATTTGCTCCATCATCAGCTGAGAAGGGAAAACTTTGTAACATGCTTGGAAAGCCAGGACATTGGGACTGTTTCAGAGGACAGCTTATGAAAARTGCCTGCTGTTCTATCCCCAACTTTTAACTTATCATTCACTAAACTTGTGGAGTCCAGTACCCCCATCACTTCCATGAYCAGCTGCTCTGATCTCCACCAAACCCAGCGGGTGCCAGAGCTGAGGCTTTGGAGCCAGGGCCAGGGCCGGGGCCGGGCAGGGTGAGAGCTGGGGCGCCACGGGGCCCCATCTCCCTGCGCCGCAGAGGATACCCGACGGTGTGTCCTCCGGGCCCTCCCGTACTGCCTCCACAGGCTCCCACGGCGGCAGCTCCAGGAGGTCGCCCCGCGAGGCCGCCAGGGAGACACTGCTGGCCGCCGTGGCCATCCTGCTCACGGCAGCCCTCAGCCACGGCACCAGGGCGAGCCCCGCACCAGGCAAGCTCGCCCCACGGCCGCTGCCGCCACACGCCGCAGCGGCGGGGAGGAGCGGAGCCCCGCCGTCGCCATGGCAACGCAACGGCCGCAAACGGCTCCCGGGACGCGCGGCGGCCGAGCCCACRCGGGCAGTAAGGGCAGGGGCTGCCTGGGAGCGGGGCTCGGGCTCGCCAGGGAGCAGGCCACTCCCTCCCCCCTCCTTAGTTACAGCGAAACTTCAGTGGAACAGTCTAGTTTATCCGCCCCCGCAGTCGTGGCTGACGCTACCACGCGAGGACGGGGGGGATGCCCTCATCTCCATTCTCTCGCTGATCCCGTTTGTTTCTCGAGTAAGGCGCCGAGAGGGAAAAGAGCTTGAGAGACTATTCCTAAAGCTGCTGCTGGGTAGAGTAACTCTGACCCTGCTTGTCGTCCCCATCCCCTTTTCCCAATGCGAGACCGCCAGCGCTCTCCCCCCCAGGGTGGTTCGACCCCCGGCCCCCCCCCGCTTTCTCCCCCCTCCCGCGGG
>NW_028187034.1:1800946-1819423 GCF_003343005.1 Rhea americana | reverse complement strand
GCGACGTTGGGTGCCGGTGAGAGTCGCGCGCGTCCGCGGGCGGGGGGAAGTGCGTGGAGGGAAGTGCGGGGTGTGTCGGCCTCGCTTCTGATTTAAAGCGGCGTAGGGGCAGAGTGACGTCAGGGCCTCGCGACGCCCCCTCCCACCTCTCCCGCGCGGTCACGTGGCGCGGCAGGTGCGAGGGGAGCCGCGTGCCGGCGGCGCGAGGGGCGCGGTGCCGTCATGGCGGGCGGGCAGCGGTGCCTTTCCGCGCCTCCCCGCCGCCCTGAAGGGGGGGAGTGCGCAGGGGTTCTCACGCAGGGTAGACCTGGCCTCGACCGCTGCGTTTCTGCCTGGTGCCCACTTCTAGACATAGAGCAGATAAACAAGTAGTATTGTCAGCAAGTTGAGCACTCGTGGAAATGTGTGGCATTTTATAAAGTGCTCACTGAAAAATTCATGGCCGTTTTTTCACCAGAGGAAACTTTGCCAGAGAGGACCAGAGAATGAAGCAATACTGTCTCACTACAAAGGGATGGCTGAGATGTTAAAGGAGTACATCCTGTCTCTTGAAAGAGTCCATTAACTTCTTTTAAAGTAGTGGCTTAAAATTTTTGTGTCACCTAATTGTTTTCAAAGGTATGATTTTTTGAAGAAGTAGTGATTAAAAATATGAATTTTAAAATCCTGACAATTCTAAAGGTAATTGCCGGCTTATAATTCTGTTTAAGACTTAACACTTCTAATCCTTACATTTTCTTTGTTTTTGGAAAACAGAATAAAGCAGTGRGAAGTACCACATACACTCAGAAAGTAGAACACAATGCCTCTTTTTGGTAACACTTTTAGTCCAAAGAAAACACCACCCAGAAAATCAGCTTCTCTCTCCAACTTGCACTTGGTAAGTTCTGGGGACTGTGGCATGGCTATTAAGTACTCAGTAAYGAGCAATAGGTGCTAAGAATGTTGCATTAAAATCCGTGTAAGACACCCCCCCTCTTGGGTGCGCCCACCTCTAGCTCTTTCCTTCTGTGGTACAGGATCCATTTCTGATCACTGGTGACCAGATACCAAGATAAAAATGGAAAGGCTCAGAGYGTTATGCATCACCCCCACCACAGTCCAGAACTATTTCCCCTGAGGTTTGTAACTAATGGTTCTAATCTAGATCCAGGGAGAGCGTTTCCAGCAGATCAAGGGAGGTGATSCTTCCTCTCTGCTCTGCATGGGTGAGGCTGTATCTGAAGTGCTGTGTCCAGTTCTGGGCTCCCCCAGTACAAGAGAGAAATGGAGTTAGCAAGATCAAGTGCAACGAAGGCCACAAAGATGCTTAAGGGACTGGAGCATCTGTGATATTAGAAGAAGCTCACAGAGTTTGAGCTGTTCAGCCTGGAAAAGAGAAAGCTCTGGGGATGTCATTGAAATATATATATATATATATATATATATGTATATGTATATGTATATGTATATATATTTGCTTGGATTGTGTAAGGATGATAGAGCCAAACTCTTCTCAGTGGTGCCCAGTGACAGGATGGGAAGCAGTGGGCACGAGCTGAAGCACAGGAAATTCTGATTGAACAGAAGAAAACACTTCTTTATTATGAGGGTYGTTGAACACTGGAACAGATTGCTTAGAGAGATTTTGGAGTCTCCATCCTTGGAGATACTCARAACCCAAATGGATGCAGTCTTGGGCAGCCTGACCCTTCTTGAGCAGGGAGATTGGACTATATGTTCTCCAGAGGTCACTTCCAACCTCACTGATTCTGTGATGTCTGTTCTAGCTTTCACTACTAACAGGAATRCAGAATGGACCATAAGGAATGAACACATTCTGCTTTCAGAATGTTTCTGCTTAGGTGGTATCTTCAGTTTAGAAATGAAGTTTGTTTGCAGAGCATGGAGTATATGTCTGAGTGGGAGGAAATACAGGCATGGTAGTGAGAGGAGAGGCTCCACTACTGCAGTAGTGCATGACTGTAAGTAGTATTTCAGACTACTGGGACAATTACACTAGCAATTTCCATTGGAAGGCCAGTCACTGTAAGAGATAAAAGAGTGTGGGAGTGGTTTTGTATTCCTGTAAAAATCTAAGTTGGATCTTCTCCTTGCAGCTGGATAGATCAACTCGTGAAATTGAGCTGGGCCTGGAGTAYGGCATCCCCACCATGAACCTTGCTGGTCAGAGCCTGAAGTTTGAAAATGGCCAGTGGATAGCAGGTAGAATGAAGCTCTGTTTGGTTTGATCTGTTATAGTTATGGCTGATAATCCTAATTTTGATCTCCTTCTTTCCTCTAGAGTCAGGAAGCTTCACTGGGGATCGCAGGGAAATGCAACGCTTGCGCAAACGAAACCAGCAGCTAGAAGAAGAAAACAACCTCCTTCGACTGAAAGTGGATATTCTGTTGGATATGGTGAGTCCCTGTAGAACTTTCACCTGCTCATGGCAATGGAAATGCCTGAGTGAAGAGTTCTGAGACCACCAAAGGCAGCTGTTCTCATTGCAGGGTGTGCTCCCCACTCTTTCTACTTTATCCTTCTATGCAAGAAAACTTTAATGATAAAGTGACTGTAAGAGTGAAGTCTGATCTCATCTGCTTCCTCTGCAAGAAGAGGGGAAGGTTCCCCTAGCAGAACAGCTTGACTTCAGTGGAAACTAGACTGGAATTAGATAGGAGCCCCAAGAGGTGGCATGTTTCCTCTTTCCTTTTCTGCACTGAGTATAGCTGCCTTCCTGCCACTATGGTTTCTGCCCTCTGAAACCAAGTTACAGTCACCTTTTTTGGTCATAGAAGATTAGGGCTCCAGGACCCTCCATTTGGCATCACAGTCTTTCATCTATATGTAAACCTTTGGGTGAAAGAATTCCCAARCCCTATATAAACTGAAATTCAACCCTACACAGAGATCACAGCTTTCACACTTAAAATCTGGAGTAAAATCTTCAGTGAAATAGAATCATTGCTCAATTACTAAGCGAGTTAGCTTTTATGTCAATCTGAACAAATGCTTACTTACTCCTTTGTCATTTTCCTTCCTTTACTCTGTATTTTTAAACTGGGAAGATGCTTTCATGCTTTTCTGCGCTAAGCAGTAAATCTGGCTCTCTAGGCTATCTCAGTTAAGTGTGAAATTCCAGTTTCCCTCTCACTGAAATGGGAGCAAATGCTCACAAGGGTGCTGGTTTGTTGCTCTAAACTTCAGTGACATCTCTGGAAAGATAATGCTGTGAAATCCAAAGTGTTACTGAAAAAGCTTCCGAGACACAGATTGCTTGTTGTGTTCTGCTACAATGAGATAGGTGCTTCTGCAGGAGGAAAGCAATCTCTGTGATACTAACATGCTTTCACACCCCACTGCAGGAAAGGCATGTACAAGGTATGGGAAAGATCACACCCTTGCCTGATCTGATGTTCACCTCACAAATATAATACAAGATGGAGACTGAAGGAGTAGTTTGTTCTTGTCATTGTTCCCTGTACATTGCAGCTCTCTGAGACCACAGCTGAGTCCCACCTGATGGAGAAAGAGCTGGAGGAACTGAAGAATCACAGCCGAAGGAGGAAGTGAGTTACTGGAAGAAGAACAGGKGCCTAGAGAATAAGAGAACAAGGAAGCTAACTTTGAATCTTCATTGCTCCTGCATGCAGGATTCCTAGAGCTAGCTTGAACAACTTAGCTGTGTTGGTACTATATATATAGTTGTGTTGGTACTATATATGTATATATATATATGTAGTTGGTACTATATAGAGAGAGAGGTACTTTGTTCCACAGAAAAATGAATAATAGTAGGTACCTACAGTGTTGCGTGGTATTGCACCTACTACAGGACTGGTGTTTCAGCACCACATTAAATTATGCCACAACACTATTAATGAACACTCATATTTTTTCTCAGAGCAGTTTAATATGTACCTCACTACCTTTCTTCAGCAATCGAATTGTAGCTACTGTATTTTCTAAGAAGAACCTGACAAAATGCTCCCTTTCCTGCGAACAGTTGGGTGTACGTGAACAGATGATGGAGAAGATTCACTCTTAAGTGAACTCTTAAGTGACGTGGAGTTGCAGCTCTTGCGTAAAAGACCCGTGCTGTTACCTTCAGTCCCCAAAGGTCCGGGTTGGTTGCTGCCTGGTTTCTGTGATTAAAAATAGAGGAAACTCTCTCCACTGCCCCCAAAGGACAGTCTTTCCCTGTTGATATTTTTTGTGTGTTTTTGTACAAACTGTTGGTTTTGCTACTTGCCTTTGGCAAGCAGGATGCTGAAATTGCTCGTTCSCCATGGCATTTGATACTCTGTAGAAAGTTACATTAAAAAACGCGGGTGTTTTGCTATTTTGTTATGTTTGCTGTGCAGTTAAGGACCGTGCCGGGGGCCTGGCCGCCCTGCCCCGAAGCTCCGGCTGAGGTTAACGTGTCGCCGGGCTCGACACCACCTCGGCTTCCACGGAGGAGCGACCCGCGTCCGCCCTGCGGAGCCTCTTGCCGGCACGGGCGTGGCGGAGCGGCGGCGCCGAGGCCCGGGGCGGCGGCGAGGCCCGGGGCGGCGCCGCGCCCTCCCGGCCACCAGGGGCCGCTGCTGCCCCGCGGCGGGCGGAAGCACCGCCCCTTTCCGGTGCCGCTGGGGCCGCACTTCCGGCGCCGCGGCCTGCGCGCTGCGGCCCCCTTCCCCCTCCCCCCCCCCCCGCGCTGGTGGTCATGGCTGCCGCTGCGTCCCTGTCCGCCGAGGAGCTGCTGCCCAAGGGCGGCTCGGGCAAGGCCGAGGAGCTGGAGGACGAGCTGGAGGAGGAGGAGGAGGACGACGAGGAGGTAGCGAGGCCGGGCGGGCGGGCGAGCGGGGTGACCCTGGCGGGCCGGGCCGGGCCGGGCCGGGCCGGGCCTGACGCGGTGCCGCGTTGCCCCGCAGCTGGACGAGACGCTGGCGGAGCGGCTGTGGGGGCTCACGGAGATGTTCCCGGAGAGCGTCCGCTCGGCGGCCGGAGCCACCTTCGAGCTCTCGGTGTCGGTAGCGCAGAAGATGTACAGGTGAGGCGGGCGGCGGGCGGCTGCCAGAGGGCCCCGGAGGCGCCACGGCCGCCGCCGGCTCCTGCCGCTTCGGCCCGCGGCAGCGCAGTGCGCGGCGGGCGGGAAGGGCAGAGACCGCGGCTGCAGCAGCCCAGGCCGAGCTGGAGAGGGCGTCGCGGGCGGAGCGGCCGTGGGCGGCCCGAACCGGGATTCGGGAGTGCGGTTAGGAGCAGGCTCCTGTCCAAAGCGCGGAAAGGAGGAGAGGAAGAAGTCCAGCCCGCAGGAGCAGCTCCAGAAAAACCGAAGCTTATTTCTAGTGTGTTTTTTTTCCTCCCTAGATTCTCTAGGGCAGCTCTGTGGATTGGGACCACCTCCTTCATGATTCTGGTTCTTCCTGTCGTATTTGAAACTGAAAAGCTGCAGATGGAGCAACAGCAGCAGTTGCAGCAACGACAGGTGAGGCTAAAACACCAGAGCCCTCTTTAATTGCGATTTAGGTTAATATTCTGGTTATCTGTGTGTCCTGGTAGTTATCCAGTGTTGATGGAGCTTTTGAAACAAAACCCAAAAGAGTGTAGCTTGTTGTATGTCACAGTCCCATTCATCCCACTAGGTGTTCTGATTGGATCCTTCACTGTACTGGAGAAAATTGAAGTCCTTTTTTTACATTTAATGATAGTCTACAGATGAAAGCATAAATTTAGATGGTCAGAGGAAGGGGAGTTCCTGCTGTTACCAGAAAGAGGTTCATCCAGACCAAACGGAAATAAAGCCCTTGTGTGCTGCCAATGCCTTTTTTTTGTTTTTCCTTTTCTGTAAATCCACGAGGGATGTATTTGTATATTCTACCGTTTGCCCGAATGATCAGTTAACACTGGTGCTGGATTTACATAAAAAAATAAAAAATAAATGAGGTAGAGGCAAAAGGGGCTGGAGGTGGAGAGACCATCTTGCTGATTCACTGTGACAGACTATCTGCAAACTCAAACGCATTGCTTTTCCTTGGTCCGAGTAGATGGTGGAGACTGCATACTGGCCTGGTACAGCCTGCAGGTCATGTCCAAATACACCTGTTTTGCATTTGGTATGCTCAAGCATTAAGCTGTGAGCTGTCCTCGCGGAGAAGGAAGTGATAYTGCTAAATGCTATTCATAACTTTTATATTTGTCGTTTATTTAATCCCTCTAGTGGCACACTTTGTATTTGCAGCGCTCTGGCTAACTGGGAGCGGGAGGGCCGCAAGTACAGTCATTGCTTATCTTTTTAGCTCCTTAACTGATTTGACCTTTTTTTTCCTTACAGATTCTATTAGGGCCCAACACAGGGCTGTCTGGGGGAATGCCGGGGGCCCTGCCTCCATTTCCTGGAAAAATCTAATTTACAGAAGCTGCACTGGATTTGTATCATGTGGGAAGACCTTGAGATTATGATATATTGAACTGTTGATTTGTTGGGCCAGGGCATTTTTGTTTGCTTTTATTTTTGGCTGTACTTTGGGACACTGACCTATTCATAACRTAGAGGGAAGTCCCCTCTCTGGACCTGATGATGGCTCCTGTCTGCATTCTTCCCCGGTAGAAGTCATGAGTCTTTTCTTTTATTTGTAACTGGTTATGGCATACTGATCAAAGACTCAAAATCAAGGAGTTCCTCTTTTGGACTCCTGTCTACCTAAAAAAAAAAAAAAAAAATCCTGGGGTGCAAGTCAGGCTTCAAAAGTCATCAATCAAAAGAAAATCCCTTCTGGCTAACACAAAGCCTAAGGACATCAGTGATAGAACAAAGAGTGAGTTTCCCAGCAGAGGAAGCAAAGGAGGAGGAAGGGTTGCAGGTATCTGTGCCTGTGGAAAAAAAATCTCTGGGAAGATGTTTGTACAAGTAATTTCACTGCAATTTTTTGTGTGTGTGTGCGYGTGTGTKTGAGTACCAAGGGAGCAGCAGACTGGCTTAAAGATGATCACATCTGTGCTGATCCTATGCATATTTTTTTTTGTATTGAATAATAAATAAATTCAACCCCAACAGTGTGCTTTTAATAGACATCTCTTAGAGAGGCTCAGCTCCTTCTTTGCCTGGTGGTGCAATCATGGAAGGTGAAAGAGTTGCTTAAAGTTTTGTTGGTAGATGCCCTTCACTCTGACACAGCTTGGCTGGCGGCTGGCTGCAGGAGCACTCTCACTACTCCTGTCATCCAGGGTTTCTCAGCCACCTGAAAGTGATAATGGAGTTCATGGAAGTGACAGAGAGTATGTTCTGGCACCTCTTTACTGATTCTTCCTCAGTATCAGTGACCACGTTTCAGTGTTTTATAACCAAAGAAGAAAAATTTATTTTTCCTTTACATACTTTGTTACAGAACAATTCAGTTGAACATACAGAAGTGATAGGACATTTATATGGAAACTTTTTTCCATTTTTAATATTTGGTTAAACAAAATACATCTCTGTAAACAAACCCAGACAAGGCTCTAACAAAACCAAACAAGCAAGAAAACAAACATGAGCTTTTCCACTCCCAAGCAGTGGGACCAGCCTGTTTTGCCCACCCTTTCTGTTAGTGCAGCCTTGCTTCCCAGTGGGATGTGATCATACAGTTTCCCTTTACCTGAGCAGCTGGATCACAGTATTTTCCCCCACAGGAAAGGTGCTGACATCCAGGGAGAGGAAAGTAGCCCCAAAATATTTTAAAACATATTTGCATATTGTGCACTGATCCATTGGCTTGCAGTTTTCATGCAAACGGTTTCTCCAAAGTGCGCTTTTAATCAACATAGAAAATGTTGCTGTTGAGATTAGTTTTTCTCCTTCCCCTCTTGAAGAAATGGCTTCAAGTCATGAGCAGAATGCCTCCAGGCTTTGCATTCTACTTGTAAAGTGTTTAAAAATTTTGCCAGCTGGTATCAGTCATTGGAATGTGTTAAGAAATAGGACTTTTTGTAGAAATGTTAGGTTTTTCAAACCTAAGAGCCGTTTGCCCTTGTCTTGAGGAGACTGTGCTCAAAAGACTGCTAAATGGTGCTTGCAGGATGTCCAGGAATCAGCATACACCATCGTCGTCCTGTTGCTGCATGGCCTGTTTTCTGTTAAGGTCTGATTTTGGTGGTCTCTCATTCAGCTCCAAACACCTGTTCACACTTTGCTGAGCTTTCAAAATAACAGGAAAAGTAGTTAAAGCCCACCACCGTCCTTTCAAAAGCTCAAATACCAATAATAAGAGTTCTGCACRCAATGGAGCAGGATCCCGCAGCTCCATCACTTTTCAGGTATTACCATTTAAAAGAGAAGATATCAGATGTACAAAGGAGGGAACAAACAGCTGGGAAGTGCTAAACATACGAATTCCATTCCAACCTCAGCATTTTCTCATTCTACTGTGGAAGGAATAACTGAACTAAAGATCACCTAGGTTACAGGGAAACAATTGATAGAGATTCCTGTCAGAGTCTCCCTGTCTAGTCACTTTTCCCCACAGGAAGGAGAGGAGGAAAAAGTGATTCAGCTATTCATGGAATGTTTGTCAGTCAACACAAAGAACTTGGTTCAGCTGCCATGCCAGAGCATCTCTTAACGCCTGAAGATTCAGGTTGGACTCTGTGCATCTCCCACATTAGCTGCTAGTAACTATAAAAAGGGAGAAAATGCCTATTATAAAGGCTTCCATTCTCAGCTGATTTTTGTTCAGAGCTTTAGCTCATTGGCAGCGAGAGCTGCCTTTTGGGACATTGTGTGACACTAGCAACTGTGGGCTAGACTGCTGGAAAGAAGAGAATAAAAGGGAATGACTTCCCTTTAAATTCCCTTCAGTTTTATTCCTCTCTCAGTGGCCATGCAGAAAACAAAAATAGCATCAGATGTTAAAAAGGAAGAAAACACCCAGCACTGCWCAAAGAAACCCAAGCAGACTACAGCCTTTCTCAGTTTAGAAACTTGATATTCCTCAATTAGCCTGTGCTTACTGTTTCCACATTGCTTTTGCCAGCCACATACTGCCAAACAACCACTCAGCTACATATGTAAATCCCTGGAGACACTGTGGAAGAATCCTCCAGCTACCCAAAGACTTTCTTGAAAGATGACACTATTTTTGTTATTGTCTTCTAATTCTTGGCACGAACCATCCCAAAGAAGGAAAGGGCTGTGCTGAGCACCATACTATTCCTAGTGTTTGAGTGTCCTGAGAGACCCTTAGGAACTGTAAATGTCTTCACAACTACTATTTTGGGGGGAGAGGCTTGTGAAGACGAGGCAGGGTACTTGGCCCTGCTCCGCCCCTAGACACATTTCAGCCAGAGCAGCTTGCGTGAGCTTGGGAGGGAGCAGTGTCTGACCGCATGCAGCCTTGAAAGATGTGGGAATGGGCAGACCAGCAAGTTTCAGACACCTTTGCCTCAACGCCCAATTTTGGAGAGTTCACTGCATTCTAGTTAGCTTAAGAGCACACAGCTCATTTGCCTTTGCAATTAAAGTGATAGGCTTCCAGTTTCCTCCGCTCTGCCTTTAGTTTTCCTCCCCCCCCACCTCTCCCAATATCCTATGTCACTGCCCTATTGCACCAAGAAGAAAGGAAAGAGTCCAACAAAAGCAAGTTCCAGAAGAGAAGATGGGGGGGGGGGCACCCATTATCCAAGTTACAGGATGTCAGGAGTTTGGTAAGGGGGAAGAGCTGTAGTGAGAGGACAAAGTTGGTCCAGGTCACACATCAGCTCTCCAGCTCTGATGTGCTTCCACCTCCTCCGGCACTACCAGCAGAAGTTCACAGTTCTTTCCTCTCAGCTGATGTTTCAAAAATTTCCTATGGGAATGAGAAACAGAAATAAGCACTATTGAATGTAGAGCTTTGTCATATTCTACAACAAATACCCCTGAAAAAATCCACATAAAAAATCCACCCTGAAACCCAAACTTTTTAAGGCTCATGTTTACTAAGTATGCAAACACAAAAAGAARCAGGAGAGAACCTGCACAGCCTGTCTTTTAGTTATTTTTGGACAATAAACACATATTAAACTCCCTCTAATGGATCCAAAAACACTTCCACCTGGTTAGTTATTGCAGAATGAGATGGACATGATCTTAACCTCTTTTAACTGAGAGAAAATTATATAAATGTCACTTTCCATTCTTTCAAGGACATTTTGTTCCTTTGAGGTCACAAAAATAGAACAGAATTTAGAAGCTCAGTTTCTTGAGGTCTCCATGTTAGAGGTCTCCAGTCTTCATGTCTTCACTGCATTTCAAAATAATTCAACCAATCTGGAACACTTGCGAGAAAAACATCATCATTTAGATGTTCTTATCACAGATAGCAGCAGCAGCACATGACCTGGGATTTGAATTGGTTCTGCAGTGGCTCTGTAAGCCTTTTTCAATAGCAAACTTGGATTATCTTTAATAATTATGAAAGTCAAATCTAAATTTTCTCCACTATCTTTCAGCCCAGATTTCTGAAATTCTTTATAAAGAGTCTTTATTTAGTGCTGAAAAGTAGTGCACTCAGCACAAAAATCCATCAATAGCTATGCAAATTAAAGAACTGTATTACTTTATCCCAGAAGTTCACAACAGGGTTACATTCACTTTGTCAAGACTTTAATGGCACGATAGGCTCTGCAAATATTGCTCATGTGCAACCCCTACATTAGGACAAGTCTGTTTGAGACAGCAAAGCTGCTAGTGTACTTTAGAAGGAGATGGGATGAAGTTAAACAACAACTAGGAGTAGGTTAGCTTTTACAATCAAAGCAAGTTACATCAGCAATCCTGTGTTAAGAYTGAAGGAGAAAGTGGAGTCAAGCAAGAAGTGCAATGTACACTTATATAAGCAAACAATCCCTAGTCAAGAATAAGGCTGCAATTTTAATTTGGAAGAATTTTTATTGAGAATACACACAAACACACACCCTACCAAAGAGGCAAAGGCTTACTGGTAATCCCACATTTGACAGTGAGAGGCAGCTCATCTAGTTGCAGCTGTCACTCACTGATATCAGACTTAGCCTCTACATTTATTGCTACTGACAGAGCCAGCCATGTAAAAGATGAAGCCAGGCTCTGCTGAGCTCTGGGAAASTGCTACTAGCTAAAGTATCTCCCTAGATTCACACAAAAGCAGCGTAAGCCTAACTGGAGGMACAAGAATCTTACTACTCATTAATCTTTGTTATCAGAATCCAACCATAAAAGTCTCAAGTGCTAGCTAGCTAGTTAAGGACAGTTTCTCCACCTCTGCACAGAGAAGGGTTTAAGGAAGGCTAGGATAAAAAAGGAAAAAAAAAAAAAACAAAAAAAAAACAAACAAGGGAAAAAAAAACAAACCTACCTGAGCTCACTTTCACCTCCAATCCACTCGGGCATCTTGAGTTTGGAGTCRAGGTTGTAGTAGGTGCCTCCCACCTCTCGGACGCAAATCCAGTGCTGTCGCTTAAGGGGGAGCTTCAAGGGACCCCAGCAAAGGCTGGAGGGCAGATTCATGATGAAACCCATCACATTAGACAGAGCAATGACATTAACATCTCTGAAAGAGCAGGGAAAACAGACAGTGGTAAGATTGTATTTTGATACTTTAACAGCATCTCTTGTTTTATGAACAGCGTCTCTGGAACTACTCAGATGCACCATTTCTCAATACCTGCGTTTGTCCCACCAAACTGCTTCATAGCCTTTGGTCTGAAGTGCTGCCATGATTACGTTCACGTCATAGTTGCCATTTCCTAGCATGCTCTTCTTGTGTGGCGTCACCATGGTGTTGGGAGACAGCCTGCAAACAGAACAAGAGGCTGCTGCAGCAAGTGTTTATGGAACTTATACACCAATTTCATCTCCCTGTAAGTCCCAAAGTTAGAAGGGGCTAGTTGCTGTATCAATAACTCAGAGTCTGTTTTCAGTTTTTCTTTAAAACATGAACTATTCCATTTCCTCTTTATCCCTCAGGCAGAGGCTAAAAAGGCTAAATAATGCATTATGTACAACTTTGATGTATGAAACCTCCAAGGATCCTGGCTTTGATGTGGAAGAGAATGCAAACAGAAAGCTTTTTTCCTCTGGAACTGGTACTTCTGAATTGATGCTTCAATTATTTTTCCTCTCAATTCATGGTTGCAGTAAATGCCACTTTGCCATTCAGAATAACAGATACTACAATTTGAAGAGTTTAATAGTCAGTATTAGTCTAAGCCTGGATGAGATCATAAAAGCCAGTGTAGCCTGGCTGCAGAAAAAAGAATAGATGTTCCCCCTGACCTTCACAAACAAGCATTAAGACACAGCTTTCTAAAGCATTGCCATAGGTAACTTAACAGCTAACCTAATTGCAGACAAATCTTCTAAGCTTTATTCAGAAGCTTGCCTAGAGATCACTTACATTACTATAGCATCTAAAAATCCAGAAACACAATCCACCCAGTTACATTCAAAAATATAAGATGCAGTTGTTGCAACAAATGTGGATAATGGATGAAAGACATAATACAGACACACAGCAAAAACTTAGTCATTTGTATTGTTTATGTTTTTCCCAAGAAAGTTTTTAAGAAGGGGAAATGAAGAGGTGAGTTATGGCAGGGGAAAGACACATGGGCTTCAGCAGCTAGAAGAACAAGCATAGATGGAAACTATGAGGGTAGAACAGCAATGTCATGCAATGCCAAACTGAAGAAAGTAAATCCTGAGATTGCTTCTGTTGAGATGCATTGCTCTTTTGATTGGCAAGGGCTTCGTTAGCTCTGATGGCATAAAGTTAGTGTGTTTTATGTCTCCAAGCCATCCACGGTTCACCTACCTCCCTCTCATATTAGCTCTGTCCCTCAAAACTCTTGATGTTCCTGCATGCTATTTGCTTGGCCTTTAGCTGCCTTTAGACAATTGCACATTCTGCAGGCAAGTTTTGTTCACTGAGAACACCTCAGCCCATCTGCATTCCTCCCCGACAGCATAACGCATTTGAGAAGAAAGAAACAAATTTTGAGTAGGGGGTTTCAGATCAACAAGGGGGAAAAAAAAAGTAGTGTCTTGCTGCATTAGSCAAGAGTTTTCTGCCAGTTGAGTAGAGTGCAGTAAATCAGTTTGAGGGGTGACTTAACGGCAGAAGGGAGAGGAGTCTGAAACAATGGGGCGATATAAATATCCACCACCGCACACTTCTGAGAGAGGAGATGGGACTCCCTGATTCTCTGTCAAATCTCTACTTTATTTTACAAATCAGAGATGCTACTGTACCTTGCCACAGTGCTTCCAGTATCTCCATAAAGCAAGCTCACTCAACTCCAACTAGTTCCTCAAGAACATTGCCTCCAACTATTAACTCTCATGAGTGCTAGTCAGATACAACAAAAATTTTCCAATCGAGAGAGCTCTTTTGGTTGCACAAGCACCCTCTTGTGGCACAGTTTTCCAGATAAAAGCTTATCTGAGAGCTGAAAGAATGTATTTATCTTTGTTCTTTCCTATAGCTTTTAGAGCCCCAGAGCCACAGAAACGCAGCAAAGAAACAAGCAGAGGAAACAAACTCAAAGAACTGTTACTTGTGAGAAAATTTTCATCAAGAATTGCCTCAACATATTTACACTTGCAAACACATAAATAAAATGCACAGTCACTAAGAATAACTGGAGGAATTCTGATCACACAAGGAACTAAGCTTTCTTCCCAAAATTAATTTCATATCCAGAGACTAAACTGAGAAAGTAAGATTGACAAGTTAAAACAAAATCTCAGGTAGTAATCCTCCTGAGCCTTTTAAGTCAGAAACTTTCATCAGAACTTTGCCTTAATGGAATGAGCTCTGATGTTCTAATAAACAGTTTTCTTGCCCAGTCAGGTCTGAATGCACAGACTCAGGTAAAGTGAAGAGATTTTGTTTGCATGTTCCCAATGTTGCACAGAGTTGCAAACAAACAATTTTGCTTCCTGGAAAGAAAGCCAAAGGAACATCAAAAAGATATTTCTTGTATTTGAGGAAAGAAGAAAGGAAGAGCTATCAGAGGAGAGTCTGGACAGAGTTTTGGCATACACAATGATGATGATCAGACTACCCTGGCATTATGCAGCAGGATGCAGTGAAGGGGAAATTAATCAGTAAGAAATTTAGTTCAGCTATTCAAGTGACATGGTCAAAGTTACAGAAAGCTTAAACTTATTTGCAATTCTATTACCTCCTCAACACTAGGGTTACATCACAATTCCCAATGTTTTTGTAGCTTACTCAAAAATATTCATCAAATTCACAGAGAATGAGACAAAAGACAGGAGAGACATATGGAAAATGACATAAAAAGGGTAGCTAAGTCCTCCCTAGCCAAAGAACTAGATACAAGACAATCTAAGATAGGCACAATGTATGCAAAGGTAATGGAAATTTTTATCCACAGTTTATAGTTCATCCTTTTCTGAGATAAATTTCTATATTACTTTCAATACTCCTGTAGGTTGAATAAATCCATATMTCTTGATCTAAATATTAAGGTAGAACAATATCAGTCCAGAATGAAAGACAAGTTCTTCCTTCTAAGGTAAGAGGTCTGACAAGGTTAACGTTCCAACTCTTTCTGAGAAGTTTTGCTTCAAAGCAGCAAATGAATTCCAACTCACCAAACCAAATGAAAAACAACTAATTAAACCATCACACTATCTCTACCACATAAACTGACTTGGGTTGCCTGAGGGCAATAGAAATCCATCTGTGATTATGTTTCTGACAATTGCTACTCTGAAATAAAATCATAGAATCATAGAATCAGTAAGGTTGGAAGGGACCTCTGGAGATCATCTAGTTCAACCTCCCTGCTCAGCAGGGTCACCTAGAGCATGTTAGACAGGGTTGCATCCAGGCGGGCCTTGAAGATCTCCAGAGAAGGAGACTCCACAAMCTCTCTGGGCAACCTGTGCCAGTGCTCCATCACTCTCACAGGGAAGAAATTCCCCCTCACATTCAGGCGGAACTTCCTGTGCTTCAATTTCTGCCCGTTGCCTCTTGTCCTGTCACACGGGGCAACTGAAAAGAGTTTGTCCCYGTCCCCTTGACACCCTCCCTTCAGGTGCTTCTACACATTGATAAGATTCCCCCCTCAGTCTTCTCTTCCCCAGGCTGAAGAGGCCCAGCTCTCACAGCCGTTCCTCACAGGGTAGGTGCTCCAGCTCTCTGACCGTCTTCATAGCCCTACGCTGGACTCTCTCCAGTAGCTCCATGCCCCTCTTGTACTGGGGAGCCCACAAATGGATGCAGTTCTCGAGACGAGGCCTCACCAGGGCTGAACAGAGGGSCAGGATCACCTCCCTCAACCTGCTGGCAACACTCTTCCTAATGCACCCCAGGAGACCATTGGCTTTCTTGGCCATAAGGGCACATTGCTGCCTCATGGTCAACTTGTCATCCACCAGCACTCCCAGGTCCTTCTCTGCAGAGCTGCTCTCCAGCAGGTCAGCCCCCAGCTTGTACTGGTGTCTAGGGTTATTTTTCCCTAGGTGCAGGACCCTGCACTTGCCCTTGTTGAACCTCAGGAGGTTCCTCTCTGCCCACCTCTCCAGCCTGTCCAGGTCTCTCTGAATGGCAGCACAGCCCTCAGGTGTGTCAGCCACTCCTCTCAGCTTGGTATCATCAGCAAAGTTGCTGAGGAGGCACTCTGTCCCCTCATCCAGATCACTGATGAATAAGTTGAACAGGATGGGACCCAGTACTGAGCCCTGGGGGATGCCACTAGCCACAGGAGTCTTTAAACTGGACACAGTTCTTTGAGACCGCTGCGGGCCAGCTCCACTGCACAAATAGGAATTAAATGTACAATGCTATTGTAAACAGCATTTCAATGTGTTATTTGAAGTTGGCCATTGCCACATTTCTTTTGCCAAAGAAAGGAAAGCATGTACTTGATGAGTCAAGTACCACTTCCATAAACCTACTGATTTTCAGGACAGCAGCTAGATACCCTTTCCAACTCATCAATACAAAACAGTGTGTGTATCTGTGAATACTGCAAACTTTGGTCAATAGTAGAAGGATCTTTTAGCATAACTGCTGTAAAGAAGCACGAGTTCCTATGTCACAAACACAATATGCTGTCAAACGTCAGTAATGCCAGTAATGCGTATTCAAGTCTAACTTATGTGATAATTGTAATATCTGCACATTGAGAATCAGAGGAAGCCCATTTCTTACTAGATTACTCTGTTTCACCAGTGAAGGGCATGAGAACTTTCAAAGGCATGCTCAGGAGAATTTTCATAGAAGTATAGAAACCGCTTAGCAGAATATAAACTATTCTACTGACTACATTAGATCATTTACATTTAACTCAGTAAAACCCTAAAAATGCTTTTTGAAATTTCTAACAATGCCACAGAAAACAGGAATCTAGCTACTGAAATTAAATCCAATTTGCCAGAGTACACAGAATCTCACTACAGGAAAAACATAATACTTGAAGAACTTTACTTAATTACTTGAATAAGGAGCCACTCTCTTGGCAGAGCTTCTAATTTCCAGCAACTTGGAAGTGCTGTGGTACTACATCAAGAAGTTTTATGATGACCCACTTGTCATTCCTGCCACCTTAATTCTCTCAAACCAATACCAAGACATATTATTAATATCAAAATAACGTACCTACATCAGGCAGGGGCAAAAACATGAAAGCTGGATGCAGGATACATTAAGGGACGTTGGCAAGAAAGCAACACTGCTATCACATGAGAGTGTATGCAATAAAGCTCTGTTATCCAAAACTGGTAACCTGAATAATTTGAGAAACAAKTGAAAAGAACTAGGGAGCAGGCAAGGATCTCCACATGGCAAACGAAATAAAACAATAAAACCACTACACAACACATTTTAAAAACAGAATAAGAAAGTCTAAAGCCATGGTACACTCTGAACACCTCCTTTGCTCTATTCCTCTGCCAAACTAAGATCTGAATACTCCTCCAAGCAACAGAGCACAAGGGGAAGCTAACATTGCCATAGCAGGGAGTATCCTACCTCTGAAAAATCTCCTGCAGGGTTTCCCTAGTGAAGGCATTGCTGTCCTGGAAGACATTGTTGAGGGCATGGAGGGCACACAGCTCCCTACGTTGTTTCTCATGGTAAATACGCAGTGGTGGTAGCTGGGGTGGTTCTGATGATTCTGATTTAGTCTTGTCACCTTTCCATGGCACGCAACTCATCTTCTCACAGGGTGGATGGAGAGAAGGTGGTGAGAAATGAAGGAGTCTGCAGTTTCTTCCTCCACTGTCACAAAAGCAGCCCACTGCCCCTCTCTTTTGTAGGCTAGCGCTGCTTCCAGCTCAGAAACCCTCCTCTTGTGCTTCAGTTTATACAGCCACTGTCTCTGATGGCTGTTTTTAAAATTCACACAAAGATTTGCAACATATTTTCCCTCCCTCCTCCCATACCTCATAAAATGTAGTATTTCCCTCCCACCCACCCTAAGAAAAAGGAAATATATATCAAAAGATATTAATCCTCTTAGTCTCAAGGTACCAGCCGGAATTTGTCACATCGTTCCTTTTCTTCCATCTCTTTTGGTCTATATTGCCACTAAAAGGGTATCCAGAGCAGGTAACAAAAAAATGCCTGCCTCCACCGTGCCAAAGTAGAGAAGGTGAAGCCAGCTTCTGATGCTGCCTGTAAGAGCACAGGAAACCTTAAGGATCTATCAATTGCATTCCTCCATTCCCTTGGAAATGAGTGAATCCAGACAAGATGATGCCAACAGCTTGGGAAAGGAAACTGCCTCTTGCTAGGCCACAAAAAAAAACAGGTCCAGGCTCCAGAGAAGGTAATTCCTCACAAGTCACCCTGTACTTCTGACAAAGGGAAGTCTCCATTAGCAATGAAAAGAACCTCCCCACTTCGACGGGCTTTGGGCCGAGGGCAAGCCGCTGGCGAGAGAGCAATGAAATAAGCCCAAAGACCCGCCTTATACCTTCCTACCCCACTCCTCCCCACCCCTTGCTTGCACAAGAACAACAAACCCGAGAGGCAGCTGTCTGCCAGAGCTCCTGCAAAGCTCCAGGATTCCCCGTTGGGCAGCCCCTTCCTCAGCAACCTCTCCCTGCCAACATGCACAGTCCCCTCTCCTTCGCCCCCCGCTTTCCCGTTTCCTACCCCCCAGCTTTCACAGGAACGGTCCCCGATTCCGCTTCTCCCCTCGCACACAACCGCCACGCAACCCCCTCCCCAAGGCCCGGCCCGTAGGATCTCACTGAGCGCTGCCAGGGCGAAGGGGAACCGGCAGAGGGAACGAGGCAGGATCGGGGTGAGAGGTAGCAGAGGGAAGGGGAGCCCACTCTTCCCCTCCAGAAGAGAGGCGAGCGGAGCAGTCAAAGCCCCATTCCCCCCAACAGCAGCCCGGCGCGGCCCAACGGCCCCAACGGCCGCCCCACCCCCACCGACTCACCCTCAGCCCCGGCCTCCCCACACCAACAACCGCCCAGGCGCCCGCGCATGCGCAGCCGTGCCCAGCGCGCTCCGCTCCTACATGCCCCCCTTCCT
>NW_028187034.1:1799447-1800766 GCF_003343005.1 Rhea americana | reverse complement strand
CCCTGCTGAAAGGCCCTGGGATGCCAACGGGACACCAGCTCGCGCTGAAAAACCATAGCCAGCATTTGAGAGTTCCACCGAACGGCCTCGGAGCCGGTTGAGTTGTGAGAACACGGGCTATTCCATGGATTGCATACTTAATTTTGGTTGTGGAACTGCAAAAGAGTAAAAAGCAGCAGAATGGGCTTGTTAACGAGGCACCAACCCATCGGCAAGATGTGCTGTGTTTAGCTGGATGTGACACTAGCACGTAATTTGCTATAAGTAGAGTTGATTCTCAGATGTGCTGCTAATTTACTGCATAACCTCGGGCAAGTTAATTTCCCTGGGCTTCAATTTCCCTTCTATTCTTGTCTGTTTAATTAATAAGAGTGTTGAGTCTCACGCTGTGATAAATAAGCCAGGGTAACTGAAGTGGTTTACCGCTTGATGAATAAACATAAATCCTTCCTAATTTCATTTTCTGCCAAACTGGAAGCTGCGGTGGTTCGGGAGTGGATATGTGACCTGGCTGCACTCCTCCAGGAGCGGAACAGGCCAGGCAGCTTCCCCGTACGCGTGTCCTTCATTACAGGTTTATCCGTCATCGAACAATTTGGAAACGCCAAACTCCTTACCCCGAGCTGGTTTCCTAGCAACAGCCTGGATTTTCTTATTTCCTTTGYGTAGGGATCCAGTATTCAGCTCTTCACTGGCCCGCCCAGCACGGGGGGAGAACCAGTAGCTTTAACGACAGAGCCGGGAACTCGCCGCTCCCGCCGGGCCGAGGCCCCGCCGCCTCCGCGGAACCGCGGGCCGGGCAGCCGGCCCCGGCGGTCGCCAGCCCCCACAGACCTCGGCCGCGCTTTCTTCTCATGCCATTGGCTCACACAGCTGTCTGTGAAAAAAATCTTCTTTCTCAATGGCCAGTGCAGGAGAGTACCCGCCTACAAGGGCACGCCCAGCCCACCTAGGCTGCGGCTTAGTCCCACCCTTTCGCTCGAGCTCTCTTGTCTGATTGGCTGTTGGGGTTGCTTGTCACGAGAGGCCCGCTCTCCTATTGGACAGAATGCGCCGGCCACGTCGAGCGAGCTCTGGAGTGTGTGTGTGTATGCGTGCGTGTAGAAAACAAGCCGAGCTGGCGGTTGTCCCCCGCCATTGGCTTCGCGCGCTTCACAGAGGCGTGGCCTTCCTTATGAATAGCCACGACCCCGCCCGTCGTTGTTATGGCTACAGGCTAATTGCCCCCTTCCCTTACCGGTGATTGGCTGGGCGAGCCCGAATCCTCCGCGAGCCGCCTTGGCGGGCTGAGGGCGGGGTAGCCGCGCTTCCCGGGGCGG
>NW_028187034.1:1764825-1799397 GCF_003343005.1 Rhea americana | reverse complement strand
TGGCTGCGGCGGAGAGGAGCCGCTCCCCGATGGGGGGCTCCCCGGTGCCGGCCTGTATGTTCGCCCCGGAGCCCGGCTCGCCGGGCGGGGGGCCTCGCGTCGCGGCGGCTGCCTGTCCGCTCCACACCGCCTTCGACGCCGAGGACGGYGAGGCGCTCAACGGCGAGCCCGAGATCGACCTCACCAGCAAGGTAGGCCGGGTGGCGGCGGCCGGCCCGCCGGGCCCTGCTCTTCCCTCTCGCCGGCGGCCGCCTCGCCGCCTTGCCTCCCTGGCGGGGGGGGGGGGCTTGTCCGTCCTCTCCCCTTCTCTCCCCTCCCCTCCGCGCCCCCTCGCCTTGGGGGGCGGTGCGGGTCCGCGCACCCCCCCCCCGGCAGCACCCCGCGGAGGGGGCCCGGCGGTGAAGCCGGCCGCCGGCGGTGCCCGGCGCCCTCTCTCTGGGCCGAGGCGGAGAGCAGAGCCTGCCCGCAGAGCCTGGCACTGTGCGGTGCAGGAAAAAGCAAAATAAAGTTGAGCTGTGAATCGTGCTGGAAGCGAGCTACTCTCTGTCCGGGAAGGGAGGGTGCTGCCTGGCTCCCTCTCCCTGCCCTTTCTCCCCCTCGGCCTGCTGGGGAAGTGCCTACAGTGGGTGTTGCATCCTCTTAGAAAGTGCAAGCTTTGGAGCTGACAGCTGCTTTAATGTCTCACTAACGTTTTTCTTTTACGCTGGATCTCTGYAGTTATCTTTTGTGCCGGTTGTACTAGTTCCCCCGGCTTTCTTCACAGTCTTAAAAGCAGGTTAGAGCTTGTAGTTTTTGAGCACAAGAGCTTGGTGACAGGGGTGCCTTACTCTTGCAGACTAGGCTGCAGCAACACAAAAATGTTTGTCGATGTTATGTATTCCTGTGGTAGGATCCAGRTGACAAAACTATGTGATGGTCTTATTTCTGTTAGAACTAGCTTTCACTTACATCTTGTGGGAAGGTGCATTGTAATAATATGTGCATGCTGAAGCCTGCCACAAACTACATTGGTAGTCTTCAAGCTGCCTTATATTTTGTCCTAGCTGGCTGGTCTCTTTACCAGTTTGCCCTTTGCTGCCAAGGGTTCTCAGTATCCTGAAGCCACGTACTGCTCTGAAGCTTCCTGACAGCTTGATTTTGTTGACTTGTAATTATGTGCTTTAGAAGTCAGTATGGCTAGTGTTTCCTTGTAGTTCCCTGCCATCCCTCCTCTCCATGCTTCCAGCTGGAGTTGTTTCAAAATCCTGGATTTTCTTGCACTCTGTGGAGAAGCAAAGAGAGAGGCACTCTGGTGTGTGGATGACTGAAATGTTTTTAGTGTGGTGCTGTATTAAAACAAACATTATGAAGATGTCTTATAAGAAAGTAAAGGACAGAAATCAAACCTGCGGTAGCTATTGAGCCACCTGTTCATGTCTTAATGAGCTGGACAAGATTTTGATACAGGATGCCAATATCGACCTGTGCTTTATCTTGGATGTGGCTGATGCGGAAGAGGGCGCAGAGGGACGCTGAGGACTGTCACTGATTGTTGACAGCCAGGAACCTGAACAAAACTCTGAAGAAAAGAAGTGGATGCTTTTCTCCTGCAAACACCACTTTTGTTGTCAGCCAGTCTTCCATTCCTAGAAATGCGCAGGTGCTGTGGAGGTGACAGGTAAGCGGTTCTGTTTTAATGCAACTTGCTTGTGCTCCCTATGGCAGTATACACCTGCAGTCTTTTTCCTGGAGCTCTAACTCATCCCTGTCTTGGATGAGAGCTAAGACTGAGCTCTGCCCAATCTCCCCAGGTTAGTCCCTTGTTCTGTGCTCAAATCAACAATCTCATATGGTGAGAATGCAATCGTTAGTCTGGCCTTCTCCTCCTCGCCCCCCACTTCTTCCCTCTCCCTATTATCTTGTTCTTCTTCCCACCTGAATTGCTGCCCTTTGTCTTTTCCTTAGAACAGTGGTTCCACTGCAGTTTGTTTGCTAGCTGTTTCTTCTGTCCTGATGTGACCCACCACCATTCTGTTATATACTTTTCTGCCAACCTTCCCTCCTTTTTCCTCCTCTTGCCTGCAGCTCTGCAATGCTTTTGTTGTAAGGTGTGCTCTTTTTAGAGAAGAACACTTTGGGGTTCTGTTATCAAGTACACTATGTCGGTTGATCAAGCAAACAGTTCCATTCATCAGCACCAATTCATTATCACATTGATCTTAATGGGTGTTTGTTTTCCCTTCAGTAAAAATACACTGCAGTAATAATCAACCTTCAGATAAAAAGCATAGCATGCAGAACTATTAGTGAGGCGCTTTTTTTTTTTTTTTTTTTTTTACTTATTAGGTCTATGCTGATGACAAAACACAAATAGTGCTTGATGTATGTATGTCCACAGGAAACAGGAAGCAAAATTATAGAAGATGTGGATGTTAGACTGAAATATTGCAAGGCACAGGGTTTGCCTTTCCCCTAGTTTCCCAGGGCTAGTGATAGCCTTCCAGCCATGAAAAATATCAGGAGGGATGATTCCAACAAACATCAGCACTACAGACCACATAGTATTTGGTTTGCCTTTAGGCTTTAGAAATACCATGTTGTCTACCTCACAGAGAGGGAATGTGTCTTTTGTTAGGACTGCCTACAGAACTGCTGATATAACATTAGTTTGGTCTCACTGGTGTCTTGAAATTGGCGTTAATAAATACTATGGCCTCTTCCTTGCTGATGAGCAGTGCAGAATGGCATAGTCCAGCCAACTACCTGTAGCGTCTGCCCATCTCTGGTACATGGAGTTCACCTAAGCCAGTCCCAAAGCAAATCAGAGGAAAGGTGGGAAGAGTCTCCTTTCCCCRGAGATGGGGAAGGGACTTTAGAAATGACATCTCAAACTTAAAACATTTTTTTCCTGCTGCTATTAAAACAATAACTGGTTGTTACTTTTTTGCCCTATAGGAAATCTGAGGTTGCTAGACCCGCATGGCTCCTACTGTTAACTGCTCGGTGCCTGGCAAAGTTGAAAGAACAAAGTGAAAAATTTTTACTTTGGAAACCTTTGAAAAACAAGAATACGTAGTGCAAGCATGGAGGGAATTTCTCAAAGGTGAAAAGCAAAAACAAAAAACCAAAACCTAAAAACAAAAAACTCAGAGAGGTCAAGATGGAAGGCCTTTCTCTAACCAAGGAGTTGGCAAATCAGGCTCCCACTGTCCAGGGAGCTAGAGGAAAGGGATCCTCAAAACAGCAAGTAAGGTCTTGCAGTGACCTAGGAAACTGCTGCAGAAATGGCTGAGGAGATGCAGAGGCAGCTCTTAGGAATACTGAACATCATTGGAAGCTGTGATCCATGAACTCTGCTACTTGTTCTGCATATTCTTCTCTTGACATCCCACTAAATCACATCAGCTGCAAGCTTCGTCGGCCTCAGGGTAGGCTTTGGAGGACTCCTGCTGTTAGGGACAGCAGTTTGCCAAAGGAACACCGTTCAGCAGCGCTTTTCTGCGTGGCAGTGAAAGCAACAGGGTGGGGGAGCAGAATTGTGATCAGTGCAGACTGAACGTGCATGGATGCCATGCTGTTTCAGCCCCCAGCCCTCCTGCCTGGCATCGTGAAGAAAGGCTGCAGGGGCATTTCAGCTGAGCAGCTCACTGGTATTTTAGTCAGCACCCTGCTCACACTCACTGCTGAAGCATTTGAACTCAGAAAATGAAGCTAGTGCTCAGACTTGAAGAAACTGAAGTTAAAGTGTGCATCTACACTGATTACCTCTCTGTTATTTTATTGGTCTTTATGAATACAAGAACCTATTTAATAGATCCTCCTCTGTGCCTGAGCGATGCTTGTGCATTAGCCTAAACAGTGGGCCTGTCTCCTGTGCTTCCAAGAATTTTTGAAAGTGCTCACTAGGCAAAAGAAGCCCTACATATCTACACACGGGCTCCCATTCCTGTCCCGATCCAGCCTCTAAATTGCTGCTGTTTTTCCTCTCAGTAAATTTACATCCAGTGGTCTCTTAAAAAAATCGCTACTAATCGCTACTAAAAGCAAACCCTAATCCTCTGTAGCATCAGAGAGAGACTTATGTAGCGCTGCAGATCAGACTGCCTTGTCACCTGTAGTGCTTTGCAGACCATGTCAAGTAATTCAAAGCCTTAGATAGGGCACACATCTAAAGTAGGTATGTGAAGGCAGTTGTCTCTTTTGTAGCTATATGTCTGGCGTGCATGTTCTCTGTGACTRTTAACAGTTGAGGAAAGTATTGCTTTGGCTGCTTTGAGCCTTTTAATTAGCACTTGCTGTCTGTGCTTTGGTTGTCCAGATGCATGCATCACTATAGTTTTGAAAGCTGTTTAAGCAGTAGGTATGGGCTTTTTGGTCCTATTACRCCCATAGTTTCTAATAAAGGGCTTTGTCCCCTATGATAGTAGAGGTAATTCCTCTTGAATCAACATTGTGTTGGCTGTGCTAGCAAGTCAGGCTCTTTAGATAGAGAATATTGGGCAGACTTGAAGATGCAAACACTCTGAATTGCTGTAAGCCATGTGTTTTAGGAAAATTTATTGCAGATTTCAGACCGGTCTTGGTGCATAATGGAGAGAAGTAAATCTTCGTGGTCTTGATTTGGTAGAGTGTGTATGCAAGAACAGCTAGTAGAAGTATGGATTCATTGAGTGTTGTGGTGAGCACCTACCTGTACAGCTCTCAGTAGGTGGTAGCTCTTAAAACTGCTGGTGAAAGAGCCTTTTTAACAACAGTACATATCTCAATCACAACAGCTATGAGCTGCTGTACCAGGGTGCTTGGTTGCCTGCAGATTTGTAGACATGGAGGTTGCCAGCGAGCAAATAGCCGTGGGGTCCTGAATGGGTGGTGGTCTCTTTGGTTTGCCACTGCCACACTGCCATTGTGGTGAGCCGCTGGAGATCTCTGTGTGAGCGTCTTCAGCTGTTTGACGCAGCCTTCTGCCACAAATGGTGCTGCACAGAAAGAGGTTGTTTGGACAAAAGTCCTTCCTGAAGCACTACCCTGTTCTCATTTTCTTTGTTTCTGTCCACTTTTTCTTTCTCTTGATGCMTCTGCAGGGGAGGGCCAAGGAAATTATCATTGTTGCAGTAACTGCAGTCAAAGCTTGTTGGTGAGACAGCTGCTGGCTTGCAAAACTGCAGCCCTCCACTGGTGAAATGTCTGACTATGCTTGTACAAACTGCTTTATGTGTCTGTCTGTCAGCATTGTGGTGTGAAGTGCCTAAAGTTTTGTTAGGAACTTRAAAAGAATCCTTATTTCTGTTCTCTCCTTCTCCTCTGTCCCCTTGGAAAACAAAAGAGGAAATCACATATGTGAAAGACTTATAAGACAYTCTAGGTTTCGATGCCTAGGAGTGCTGTGCAGTGAGGTCTGACTAGCTTTCTCTGGCTGTCCCACCATGCTTTGGGAAACARCAGCACAGTGTGTGGTGGAGGCTGTTTTGAGTACGTAGCTAAGCAATTTTTTGAAGGAGAACACTTCCTGCTTCCCTTGCATKGAAACATGTATTACATGGAAGTAAAAGTGGGATGTTCACTTAAATGTGAGTTTAAAACATTGGTTACCTCAAAACGAGATGCTTGGTATTATTATTTGCTTTGGAGTAACTCTTCCATCATAAACAAATTGAGCTCTGACAAATAACTTCTTGCACTGTCACAGGAAAATAGCTGTCAGCAAAGCAGGTATTTTTTAAAAAAAAAAGTATGACAGAAAGTGATCTTTAAAAAAGAGCCTTCCTTCAGTGAAGTGCATTGATTGCTTGTCCGTATAACAGAAGGTTGTTTTGAAACTTTGTTTGTCATCCGCAAATTGAATATTTAATCTTTTTTCCAGCTGGTGATGGTGAGTCCAACTTCAGAGCAGTATGACAGTTTGCTTCGGCAGATGTCAGAGAGAATCGATGAGGGATGTGGGGAGACCATCTATGTCATTGGACAAGGATCAGGTGAGTTTAGCTTCCTCTAGAAAACTACAGAGAACRTAGSTTCCTCTAGAAAACTACAGAGAACGTTGATGTTATGAGAAAAGCCTAGTTCATCTAGCTAGGGTGCTGATGAAGGTAGGTTCCAGAACTTGGAAACCTCCATGAAATATAAAAGAGAAGATACGGGATAGATTCTTTTTCCATCCCTGCCGGCAACTATCTTATCTGGAACAGCTGTACAGACTTTTCCTGTAAAATCATAAAAGTTATTTTTTGAAATAAGGCATAAATTGTCTAGGCTTGCCAGAAGAAGGTGAAGGATCTGAAATTACAGTACGAGTTTGGATATAAGGGAGGTCCTGTTATGTCTGCTTTTGCTCACTTTTCCATTGAAATAACATACCTTTTTTTTTTTTTTAACTGCACGAGAAGGTTATTTGGAAATACTTCAGACAGCCAAAGTAGCTGCTCTGACTTTCTCTGGTAGTGTTTCCTAGTTTCCTTGTGCTGTGTAGAGGAAGGTTTTCCTCTTCTAAACATAATGTCTTTCATGTCACATTCACTAGGGGGTGACTGCAGTCATTTGCCTTTTGTAGATTTTTCTAGTTTCGTTCCRGTTATCTTTTCTTTGTTCTTTTTCACAGTTCAAATATTTGAATTTGATACTGATGAACATACTGAACATGGCCTTGCTTAGAAATAGAAGTTTCTTTTCTGAATGCAAAACAAGTTGTATAAGAATATCATAAGGCAAAATGTATGTTTCAAAAGTATTAAATATTTGTTATTTTTTATAAAACTTGTTATGACCAGGAGTCCTACTGTTGAATAAGTTTGGGGAAGGATACAAAACACTAGGCTTTGGTGCTAGAGTTGGCTGAGGTAATGGTGGGAGAGAGAGACATTATCTCAGAACTGTGTTTGTTGGGTTTTCTTGGTGTCTTGCAAAGCAGCTAATGCAGAAGAGAAGCCAAGATTAGATGCCTAGTGGTCACCCAGCCAGTATCACAGGGATAATGCTCTTGCATCCAAGCAAGCTTCCCATGTGTGCTCTGATTCTCTGGCATTTGGGATAAGCACATCTGCAGGGGAGATCTAGCTAGTTGGGTTAGTAAGTACTTTCCCTTCTAGGATGTCTCATGAGGAGGTTGGTTGATGGTTGTGGTGATGTGCTTAGGAATAGRCATTTATTTCTTAAAAGATAAGCTATCTGACTTCATTTCAGGCTACTGAAAATCGGAGTCTTTTCTGTAGATTGAGGCTATTGGTACTGATAGCCTAAGGGGGAGAAAAAATCTTGATGTTCTATTTAAAGCCTCTTTCTCACTACGAATGTCTATGATTTTGATCATCATGGATACCATACTCAGACTAGAGGGCCAGTAAAGACTGCTGGATGGCTCACTGCTTCACCAGCACTGAGCCTTCACTTTCTTACCAGCTCCTTCTCTCTTCTTTCCCCTACTCTTCATTCCACTTCTCTAAACCAGGACCCCAGCCCTGGTRCCTTTTGTTTTCTCCACCATCTCAACTTCCCAGTCTTGCCCAATAACTCTCCTTGTGCAAATTGCAGTTACTAGCTGATGACACAGCCGTACATGCGAATGAGTAAGTACACARCGATAGCTCTGGTCATCCAGATGCTGTGTCTGTCTCTGCCTTCCTTTATTTTTGTTTTGTTTTTTTTTTTAACCTAAAGAGAAGATCCTGGTATGAAATATGTGCAGCTTCTTAGCACCTGAGATAGGAGGGCAGCTGAGAGATGTGGSAGTCTTTAAGCTGCCTAGGCAGTCAGTACTGGCTTGCCCTGGCTGTCAGCTCTTTGCTTGGGAAGGCTGCTCAGAGRCAACAGTGGCTCCTTGCTTTTTCCTCGCCTCCTGTGTACTTGGCAGCATTTCATTCAAGTGCTGAGGTGAAAGTAGTGAGATAGGCCAAAAACGTTGTTTTAATTGGGGTGTGGRGGACTAAGAAATTACTGTGCAGGCCAAACTTGCAGGAAAATGGTCTTGAGTTTTGGTTTTGTTAAATAAGCTGTTTGTTTAAATTGGTCCAATTGCCACAGAGCTCTGCTTTTGTTAATGTTTTTCTTTTTTCTGTTGCAATGGGAGAGGAGATTTTTTATCTGACTATGAAGGAAGTTGCATACAAATATGTGAACTTCAATATGTGAAGTAAGCAAATTTAGATCTTTCTTGCCAAGCCCTAAGTTTCATTTGTACTAATTGTAAAGAAAACTCTTTTAGATGAAAGATGGTGACTTTCTAATATGTTTTCAGACTTAAAGTGAAGATCATCTTTTTTTTTCTCTCTTGGGTGAAGGGTGCTTAATCTTTTTACATGGTTGATGTCTCCAGTCCACATATAAATCCTGATCAATGTGAAAGACTCAGATGGAATGAAATTGCTGCCGGCTGTTGCGAGGTGATGTTCACTGTCTATCCTTTGCTTCCTGAACTTCTTACTAGATGGGACTGAATATGGTCTGAGTGAGGCAGACATGGAAGCATCCTATGCTACGCTGAAGAGCATGGCAGAGCAAATTGAAGCAGATGTGATCCTTCTGCGGGAACACCAGGAAGCAGGGGGCAAGGTGCGGGACTACCTTGTTCGGAAACGTGTGGGTGACAACGACTTCCTGGAGGTCAGGTGAGGAGCCGGGTGGAGACAAGATTAGTCAGCACCCTGGCTGCATTTTTACCAYGTGAGCAGTCAATGACGCTGAGCCAGCAACGCTGGTTGGAGTCTGGGTGTTGTAGCCACTCCACAAAGAGAATTGAACTTGACCACTCCTTGCTAATTAAATATTTTTGTTGTTGCTGTTTCTTTTGTGTACAAACTGTTTGTGGTTATTTGTCTGTATTTAGCTAAGGGCTATTGTCTGGGTGACAACTTCCTGGTTTGGAGGTCTTTTGTGTGCTTGAATCCTAGCAGGGACTCGTGTGTGTGTGCGCGCACTGCTGGAATAAAATTCTTGTGACTRATGGTTCAATTCTGTTACAGGATTGTGGTGATTCAAGTCACCTTTTAATGGACATCTTATAGCTTATATAGYGCAACTTAAGAGTCTACCCAGATCTGAATGGAATGAATTTTCCAACATTTGCCAACAGTTGTAATGGCCACCTTTATCGGAGACAGGAAGGAGGCTGCTGTGGGTATCCTCCTAAAAATGGTTCCCTTGATCAAGCGTACATTGTTGTATGATCTTTGCCATTTCTGGGAACACTGAAACTGAAATTTCAGTGTTTTCCGTAGTATCTGGTGCTATTGCAACATGAGGAAGATGAAAAAAGGAGAGGTATTATAGGAATACCAAGCTGGAGTTTAGACTTTGCTTTTGAATCGGCACAGTACACATCTGTTTGCGGAGATTAGGAATGGAGGGGATTTATACTGTGTATAGCATTAAGCAATCCTGGATTCTGTCTGTTGTTGGCACCAGTAACATGTTTCTACAGTCTTGATTCAGAGCCTGGGATCTCTCCTGTTGACTAACAACCATTAAAGTATCACTGCTGAGCTTGTGAAGAGCTAACATTTTTGAACCTCTGTTTGAAAGTTGGTGAGAATAAAGTTTAAATATTTGCAGCAGAAGTGGTGTGTTTTCCTTCAGATATCAGATTTTACCAGGTTCCTTTTTCCTTTCTCTTTCAGGGTAGCAGTGGTTGGAAATGTGGATGCAGGAAAGAGCACATTGCTTGGTGTCTTGACACATGGTGAACTAGACAATGGCCGAGGCTTTGCTCGGCAAAAGCTCTTCCGGCATAAGCATGAGATTGAATCAGGCCGCACCAGCAGCGTGGGCAATGATATTTTGGGCTTCGACAGTGAGGGCAACGTGGTGAACAAGCCTGACAGCCATGGTGGCAGCTTGGAATGGACCAAGATCTGTGAGAAATCCACCAAGGTTATAACTTTCATTGATCTTGCTGGTCATGAAAAGTACCTGAAAACCACCGTCTTTGGCATGACTGGCCATTTACCTGACTTCTGCATGCTTATGGTATGTAGCAAGARAGATGTTTAGTACCAACAGGATGTTCTTCGTAGCTGTAACCCTTTTTCAACTTCTTTCCTATTGCAAGGTGCCTGTGGGGTTTCAGGGGAGGCMGTGACTTTCAGAGGTGAAGAGCAACAGCCACTGTAGGGATGTAGCCAGGACTCAGAGGAAAGTGCCCTAGGATTGTCAGTCACTGACAATGTATGATTCTTGAAAAAACACCAAAATGCCTTGATAAAATTGAAGAGAAGTGAGTCCTTACTAGCTGCCTGTCTTTTCCTACCAGTATGTTCAAAAGCATTTGAAAAGAGCTGGGTCTGTATGCGTAGTCCCAGTGACACTTTGGCAGCCTAGTCACAGCCTACTGCATATCTGACACAAGGCCTTCTCTCTAGCCCAGCTCATTGCAGGAGGAAAACTTGCATTACCATATCCTGTATTCCTGGTGTAGGTTGGCAGTAACGCTGGGATTGTTGGAATGACCAAGGAGCACTTGGGCCTGGCACTGGCACTCAATGTTCCTGTCTTTGTTGTGGTGACCAAGATTGACATGTGCCCTGCCAACATCCTACAAGGTAAATGTAGCTCTTTCAAGGGTGTTTCTTATCTCCTGATGTGYTGTTGCCCCTTGCTTGGATTGAGAAATTATTGCTAGAAGAAAGGCTTGCTGGCTGTTTTTGACTGTGTCTTAAATGTTTTAGAAATCCATCCTTCTCCCCTGCTCATTTTGCAAGGCGTTTCCTTGCAGTTATCATTTCCAAATTATCCAGATGTGGGGAGCTCAGCTGGGTGACGAAGAAGTTTGGGATTAGTGTTTTGCTTTGTCTCTGGGTATCCAAACCTGGGGAGATACTCTGGATATTCATTTGAAAGCTCCTGCTTTTCTCCTTGCGCACGGTTTGAATGTTATCTTAAGCTGTGATCAGACTTGTTCTCTCTGGCAGCAGCTAAGTGAAGAGATGTCCAGGTGAGCAGGACATGACAAGCAGCTGACAGCAGTCACATCACAGATTTTCTGGCRTATGTACACATCTGTCCAAACAGCCAGCCAGAACTCAATAAATCATGGTTCAAAGCAGCTGCCTACGTGGATTTTGGCAATAGAACTGGAAATGGCAATGAGCAACAGGGGCTAACGATGGCTTTGTTTAGCGCCAGTTAAAGCAGTACCTCTAACCCCAGCACTGGCCCCTTGCTTATGCTTGACATTTTCACAGGCTGTGATCAACTCTCACCTTTGAAATCCTCCTGACTRATTTGTTTCTTACACCTTCAGGAACATATTGTGATTACTTGAATTAGCGCTTATTTTGAGTAGCAGTCCTGAGAATCGGAAAAATTAATGCTCCCAGTGCAGTCTGTACTTCGTTCATTTTTGTAAAAATCCTAAATGTGTTTTAGGTAAATAGAGGCATGTGATCAAAAGATAATCTAAATGTGTTTATTTATAGTAGATGTTTAGCAAATAAATAGAGGCATGTGATCAAAAGATAATCTAAATGTGTTTATTTATAGTAGATGTTTAGCAAATAAATGTAAGGCCTGGATATATGATCAATACCTAGGAAGGAAGAAAGGGGAATGTTTGGTAAAGGATGAGGAGAGAAGAGTTGCTCTTGGGAGAGGCCACTGCAGTGTCATATTCTGTTTAAATTAAATAGACACAAGATTTGGCTCAAATGYATCTGTGAAGACCAGATGGCAAGATTAGATGTTTGTGCTTCTGTACCCAAAACATTACTTTCTCATGGATGTTCATTAGTTCACAAAAATCATCTAATTGGATGATAATTGCAGAATATAAATGATTTGCTGTTTTAAGTGCTTATTAGCTTTTTATTTTCCCCCCTCATCTGTCGTGAAGTTCTTTGTGGGAGATTTATTTTCTGTTGGTGCATCAGGTATTGCTCCTGCTGAGTGTCAGCTATGAGGCTTAAACRAAATAAATTAAAAAGAAACAAGAAAGCAGAGTCAGGAACCAGGAGACTTGTCCTAAAACAGTTGTTTCTGGTTCTGGCCCCCCTGCATTGTCCTAGTCTGTGATGATGATCTTTCACCACTTCCATGCTTCTCTAACCTCCTAGGGCAGGTTGGTTGCTGGAAAAAGTATGTTGAGGTTTGTTCTGGCAAACTTAAGTTCTAGTTCACGTGTTCTCAAGTGTTTCAATTGTGAGTGCTGCTGATCTTCGTTAAATTTAATGTAAGAATTACTTTATAGGAAGAGGAAGTATCTTGCAACTGCTTAAAGCTGCTTAATACACAACTAAAATTTTGGCTTCGTAGTATTGCAGYTGTAGATGCAAACATGTATGACTGTTCACATACAGTGTCACTTGGCAGTAGCTAGCTGGCATGAAAATGAAGAGGTAGAATCGCTCCTAAGTCCCACCTTGGCTGCAGCAAACACCTAGCCTCACTCACTCTTTTAGCCACCTTCTCCAGTCTGGTCATGACAAGAGTACCAGTCGCCCTTGGGRAAACCCAACAAAGGCAATTTTTGAAGAGGAGAGATGCTACCCTAACAATGTTCATTTCACCCTTTAAGAAACCCTGAAGCTGTTACAGCGACTGCTGAAGTCCCCAGGGTGCAGGAAGATTCCCGTCCTGGTTCAGAGCAAGGATGATGTCATTGTAACAGCCTCCAACTTCAGCTCAGAGAGGTAATGGGAGTAGTGGAGAGTCATTTGTCTTTTGGTCCTACCTGGAGACCGGGCAAGAAGATAAGGAAAAACAGTCCCATCATCTAGATATGTTAAAGTTATATTTGCCCCATAGTGTTCTGATTGCATAAGAATGTGTTGATTCTGAGACTGACCTGCTAGCGTTTCCCTGTTTGAAACAGAAATGAGAAGCTGCTTCAGGGTATTCAGCTTCCCTCAATCTTGGAACCTTACACCTTTTTTTCTAAATATCATTAGGAAGATAGAGACAATGTTGCAGGGTTTAAAACAGTCTGACTTTGCTTGCCAGGTTCTCCCTTCCTAGCAGTGTGTTTTGAATTCAATCCAAGATTTTGGATGTCTCCCTACACTTGGAATCCCAGGCAAGAAGGCCAACTAACTCCTTTTCTTATCACTTTTCCTTTTCAGGATGTGCCCAATTTTCCAGATTTCAAATGTCACTGGGGAGAACCTGGATTTGTTAAAGATGTTTCTTAATCTCTTGTCTCCACGGACCAGTTATAGAGAAGAAGAGCCAGCAGAATTCCAGATAGATGATACTTACTCTGTCCCGGTAAGGAGCCTGATGGTAGAAGAATTTGCTGTTCTGTGTTTTTAGTTGAAGAGGCTATCTTGCCCAGAGAAGGCGTTCTTGAGCTCTTCTGCTAGCATGGTTGAGTAACCTCACTGATGCTTCTTTTCTGGCATAGGGYGTAGGAACAGTTGTGTCTGGAACGACACTAAGAGGCCTAATCAAGCTAAATGACACCCTGCTGCTGGGGCCGGATCCCCTTGGCAACTTCCTGCCTATTGCTGTCAAGTCCATCCACCGCAAGAGAATGCCTGTCAAAGAAGTTCGCGGAGGCCAGACTGCCTCCTTTGCTTTGAAAAAGGTGAGATGTTCTGCTCTAGTCCCCAAGAGTTGGAGCTACTGTCCCGATTTCAGAGTGCTCTTGGAGTTCAGCTGCAGTCAACCTGCTGCAAACCTCAGCTGCCTCATTTCGCATAATAATAAAATCACAAAGAATCTCTGTAGGTCCTGTGTCCTAATCCTTCCACCTGACAGGTGCCAAGTAATAGCAGTGGGCCCAAAGTAGCAAGGAACAGCATTGGAGATCTCTAAGAGAAAAGAGGTGTTACAAGAAAAGTCTCCCTCCGTGCTTACAACTGCATTAGTGTCCTGGGTAGGATAATTACAGTACATGTGTTCTAAAGTGTTAGGACCAGATCTGAGTTTTAAAAATTAGCAAACCTTAGTGCGATTTCCCTTGTGAAAGGCTTTTGTCAGTAGGAGCTGCACTGATTTTAAGATGAATAGCTTAAGCTATATCAAACTCCATGCGTCCGAGCCTATTACTTTGTGTTAGTGAACATTGAGCTTTTGGAAAGTTCATCTATTTGGGTAATGCAGARTGAGGATGCATATTTTGCTTTTAGAAAAGCAGTGAGTTAACACTTCTCTCTGTGTCCAGCATTCTGGAGCATTTTAGTCAGCTCTCTGACTAAAACCGTTTCAGAAACTCCCACTGAACTTGATTTTTGCAACCTAGGTATAACATTGTTACATGCAACTGAACAGCTCTGGCTTTGCCTTTTAGTGGGCATGAGCTAATATCTGTGAAATCTGTTGGGATCCTTCTGGATGCACTCAGCCAGAGAAGCAATTTTTTTAACCAGGCAAAACATGCTCAGCTCTTCCATGTCTCTTCTTTTTAGATCAAGCGTTCTTCCATCCGGAAAGGCATGGTAATGGTGTCCCCCCGCCTGAACCCACAAGCATCATGGGAGTTTGAAGCGGAGATTCTGGTACTCCATCACCCCACCACCATTAGCCCACGGTATCAGGCCATGGGTATGTGTCTCACTGTCATCTAATATTCTTTGTTTCCCAGCAGTAACAGTTTACATCATCTCTAGCCTGAGGTTGTTTTGCTCCTGATGGCTGTGTCAACCTGAGTAAAAGCCACAGTTCCTTGTGTTAACTTCCCCAGCCATGTGCTAAAGAGAGGGTAGGGAGCTGACAGAGAAGAGCAGGGGAGATGCTGTAGGTAAAAAGGARATTGCTAATTCCAAGTGTAATTGGAACCTGTTTGAGCCAGGCCTCTGGTGCAGAGTTTCTTCAGCTTCATGCACTAAGAGACTCATTTGGGGGTCCTGCCCTCTAGCCCAGTTGCTTGGTGTGTAGGGTTCTGTTGAGGGTCCCTCAGGAAAGTCTTTGTTCTAAGGCAACTGCTCTAGCTTAGATGTGTTTTCTTYTTGAGGACTGAACAAAGGCAGCCCCATGACCCATACAGTCTTTTGTACGTGGTAGACTTTTTCATTCCATACTCAATGCTGTTAACTATAAAATAGCAAGAGCTGTCTTAGATGTCTCTCTGAAGCTTGTTCCACTAATGGCACTGGCTGTTGAAAGCCTTTGTGCGTTACATTCACAGTGCATTGTGGCAGCATCCGCCAGACGGCCACGATTCTCAGCATGGACAAGGACTGCCTGAGGACAGGGGACAAAGCCACAGTGCACTTTCGCTTCATCAAAACCCCGGAATATTTACATATAGACCAGCGGCTGGTCTTCCGTGAAGGCCGCACCAAAGCTGTGGGTACCATCACTAAGGTAAAGGCTGAAGGGTTCAATTTTTTGCCCATTAGCTACTTTTGGCACTGAGAAGCCAGCAGGAGAATCTGGATAGCTCTGGAGAACTGAGGGAAGAGGCTGTCCTTTGATGACAAATGTCAGTCCTGACRTGGGTTGCAGATGACCAATGTGCACTGCTGTGTGATGACTCTTGGCTGGTGTGAATGAGAGAATGAGAAGGTGGGRGTGTGTCAGATGCCTGTAGCTCTCGGGCTTGGACTCTTTCTAACACCTTATAGCTGGTCACTTTGAGTCATGTCATGGGAGAGCTGAGCATCATCTCAGCTGAATGGAGCTTTCAGCCCTACAGGGGTTCTTGAGGGCAGCTCAGGGGCTCATTGATGGGTCAGCTTAGGTTCCTTTGAACAGCTGCTGCCTGTGTTGTTCTCCTAATGGCTGTTGATATCAATTCTTTTCAGGCTTTTTATTAAAAAGCAACAATGAACCTTGCCAGACTGCCCCTGCTGTTTTAATGCTGCTTTTGTCTCCTCTCTTTGTAATGTGCAGTTACTCCAGACCACCAATAACTCGCCAATGAACTCCAAACCACAGCAGATAAAGATGCAGTCAACAAAGAAGGGAGCCCTTACGAAACGAGAGGATAGTGTGCCCCCAGTTGGGACAGCAGCTGCGGGACCACCAGCTGGGGATGAGGCTCCCTCAACAGCTGCAGCATCATTGACACCTACTGCCCTGCAACCACCGGTAAGTGAGGGAAATATCATGTCTCTCCTAGCTGTTTGCATCCTGTCTTCCAGCTGTTGGGGGAATGATGCTCTAAATTATAAGCATTATCCCCTCACACCCTTGCCCTCACATTGGAACTCAATGTGTGACAGAAACAAATAGAAATATGAGTAGTCTCACAGCAAGAATCGGGATTCTCTGACTGTGATTTTTTTTTTTCATAGCTGACCTTTCAGCAGCTAGCAGATTAGGATCATAGATAATTCAGGTGGGAAGACAGACCAACCTTCTGCTCAAAGTAGATTAGTGATGAGGTCAGACCAGGATGCTCAGGGTTTTACCAGTTGTATCTTGAAAACCTCCAAGGATGAAGACTGTACAAGCTCTCTGGGCTGTACCCACTGGTTACACAGTTGGACTGTACAATCTGTTCCACTGCTTGAATGTCCCTGTGGTAAAAGAGCAATCTCTTTGTATCCAGTAGCTGTACTAGTAAAGTATCTAAGATCCAGAGTCACAGAATGAGACTCTGCTGTCCACATGAATAATAGAACATTCCTGCCATAGAGAAACTACARTCTAAATCTAGTGATATCAGGCACTGGTCATCTGCATTTTCAAGGAAGCAAGATGGACATGTCCAAGGTGAAGAAAAGACCTTTCTAGCTCCAAATACTTAAAAATTTGTCCGAGTTGCTTTACTGCTTAGGACTTCTCAGCTTGTGTGAGAGGGATACCCRGCCTTTCTGGTCTGAAATGAAGGGAAAACTTAGTTCTAATTGCAAGCTTTGGGAACTCTTTATCAGCTTTATTGCATGGTCTTCTCCTTTTAGTATACCTACCTAGTAAGCAAAAGGTTCAGAAACTGATTCTGTGAAGCAACTTGATTTCTTAGTCAGTGTTCCTCCCCTTAATTTTAACTGTCTTTTTCCCTCTGTCAAATCTCACCTTCTTGAGCCAGGCTAGTTGCTGGAAGAGGGCTCTGTGGCAGAGGTTCTCTCCCTTTGCATATACCTGTCATTTCTTTCTGATCCRTCCCCAATTCTTCCTTGTCTTTATTATGGCATCACTGTGGTTGTAAATAGTGGTCCCAGCTTGCTCTTTGTTTTATACCTTCCTCTGAGAGTATGTTGCTTTTGCTCTTGCTTATCTCTGTCTCTCTCTCCTTGCTGCTCCCCCTCAGCCTGCACTGGATGAAGAGCCCCACACCCGTGAGGGCAATAAGGTATTTCAAACCAGCTGTTCAGCTGCTTCAAAAGAGAGTGATGGGCTTGCTGACCTGAGTCTGGGAACAGAGTCATGTTAGCAAGAGTCCTGGGCGAGGGATTCTCCTTCCATTCCCTAAAAAGCAGAGGGAATCCAAGGCCTGAATTTCCGAGACGCTGAGCCTCCACTGGCTTTTGTGAGAGTTAAGCATTCAGAACATTGGGAAATCAGTTCTAACTTACTGGACCAAACTTCATGGTGTGTGTGTCTGTTTCTTTCTTCCTTTGTGCTGAAGGAAGCTGATCAGTCAAAAGTGTCCTTACAGTTTCTGGATGTGTGTTATAGTCTATTTGAACTCCTGCTGTGCTGATATTCTGATTCAGCGGTCACTGCACACTAAAACTTCTCTTCTTGTTTTACAGTCAAAAGTTGGAGGAGGAGGCCGGCGACGTGGGGGTCAGCGCCATAAAGTGAAGTCTCAGGGAGCCTGTGTGACTCCTGCCAGTGGCTGCTGAATTTCTTACCCCTCCTTCTTCTGAGGAATTTCTCCCCTTCCTTTCATTTCTTATCCAAAAGATCCAGAGCAGCTTAAACCAAAACCCATCCCAGCTGATCTGCTGCAGAAGAATCTCCTCCCTCCTCCCCAGAGGAAATGATGGAGAGGAACATAACTTATAAGCTAATGAAGGTGATAAGACACACRGAACTGAGCAACTGACACCTTCCTCCTCCCCCTATCAAAACATTTTTTACATCATGGGCTTAGTTTTTGTTACTAGTTTTTATTATGTTTTGTGTGCATGAAGATGCGAGGAGAGTCTGGATAGAATTGAGAAGAGCCAGTTAGCTGCCTCCCTCCTCCCTCATACCGCTCTGTCTAGAGGACTTGCTGCTCTCTCCTATATGCTGTCTCAGATCCAGGGGCTATCAAACACCTGAAATTTCAGACTTGCAAATTTTAAAACATGTTGCCTAGGATGGCTGCATATGGCCTTGATTCCTCACCTGTATGGTCCTGTGCCAAGTGTGTTCTGGACTCTCCCCATCTTAAACTGTTTGTAAGTGGATAAATTTAATGTTGTGGTGACTGAAGTTTGAAGGTAAGAAAATTCACCAGATGAAGGTTTAAGAGCAAAGTTGGAAAGCAGTTCTTGATCTTAAGTTGAGGTATCTTATACCAAGTATCCTCAAATACATTAACAGCAGTTAAGATTTTTAATCAGAGACAGAATTAAATGGGCAGTCATTTGCCCATCCTGTTTCCCTTTCCACCCTGCTACTTTTCCTGTTGTCTGTTCAGTGCATATTGGAGCAAATCCTACCTGCCTTTCAAGGCTGTGGCAACACAACTAACAGTATTAGGAATGTGGTGCAGGGACRCTCAGTCTGTCCCTTGAGCCAGAGAAGGAGTATTCTCACTGTGATGGAGAGCGATCACAGATGGGAATATACCTTTGGAATAGAGGCAGCAGGCAAATGTTACCTTCCCGTGGCTTTGCCTACTCCAAAATTTCCCACCTCTCTTCTGGAACTCRCTGGCCAAAGCATGCCATGACTGATCCTGCTTGGGATTTGTCGTCYCTCCTCTCGGACAAGGAGGGCAATGATGAATTGGTTTCAGGCTTTAAAAAAAAAAAAGTACTTTCAGCTTTGGAAGTACATGGTAATTTTTTTAAATAAGTTCTGGCTTCTTCAGGAAGACCCTGCAAGGATGCTCTATGAATTGACTTGATATCAGTATCATGTCTTTTAACCCCAGCCTCTGTGAGTGATCAGTTCTCTGCTTGTTCTTACCTCTTCTATCCCTGCCTATTCACTTTGCTCCCTGAAGGACAAGACTTATCCTCTGTAGCGATAAGTGGGAGTGTATCAAAGTGTTGAGGGAGGAGATGGTATTATAAGCATATTATTGCTCTCCACTGCGTGTGCAGTCAGCCTCAGTTTCTCTGTTTGAGGGTCTCCTCCTCCAATGAAATGCTTTTGATTAGGGGAAGACTTTAAAGTTTCTGCCCCTCTTTTCTACAGGGTTGTTCCTGTTTCCCTCTGTGGCAATTACCAGAAGTAGGGAGTTCATTCCCTTTTGCCTTGTGATTTGAGCTAGGTTTTAAAGCCAGCTGAACAAGAATAGGTTGTAAGGCTCTGGGGAGAAAGAGCATGTCTTGATGCTGGTATAGCAGCACTCCAAAAGGATTAAGCAGTGTGGGAGAGGTGAGGAATATGGATTGGAGATAAGAGTACTTTGCCTTAGAGACTGTAGTAGCCTGAGTGTCGGTGGAAGCGTAGGGAGGTTAGACAGTCCTTTCCAAGCTATGTGCCTAAATACCAACACTTTCCTGGGGAGGAATTATAGGCAGCTACAACACTAATAGCACCCACATTCTGAGGGGGTGTGAAGTGTGGCTAGCAGAGCATGAGGGCCTGGACTGTTCTGGCTCTATAGCAGCATCACACTGCATCTGATTTCACTGCCCTCTGTTTCTGCAGGGAGCAGAGAGCTCCGGCAGTTTTTTATTTCTCCATTCCTTGTGCTCCAAATGAAGGAGGCTGCTGAGACTAGAAAAGGATTTACTTCAGTTCATGTGAAGGAGGTGGTGTGATCTCTCTTTTGTGACCAGCATTCAAAGATCACTCAGGCTGATGTGATCTATAAAATAAATTTTAAAAAAGTTTGTTCAAAGTTAAAATATGTCTTGTTGCTTTTTGTCCTGTTGGAAAAACAGCGCTTGCAGGCTTCACACTGAAAACCAGAACAAGGGTGTTTGTTTGGCACCATACTCCTCTGCTAAATATGAAAGGAGGCTGCATTTGTAGTGAAGGCAAGGGAGTGACTTCAACAAGAGCGTTGCAGCTGATCCTCTGTACAGTCCCTACAGCTTTTATTGTGTGTCAGGTTTAGTGCTTCGAAGTAGTGAAGTGGTGAAATGAGAACTCCTGCATGCCGTGTGTGTAAAGCACTGCTTTAGGAGATCATTTGGGGCCAGCTCCAGCTGAGGCACTTTGGCTCACTGCAGGATGTAGGTTTCTGCACAGCATTTTCACTGCCTGCATAAACTTGTGCTCGCTGGGCCCTTGTGGTGATCTGCGCCTCACCTGTCTCTGTAAATACAGAGGGACTCTCCAGAGCTTGGAATTGGCCTTTTCCTGCTTCCTYGGTTGATCTCAAAGCGGTTCACGAAGGCTTTTCCTGCCTTTCCTAACACAGGTAAGTGTTGGCCTGGGAGCTGGTGGTAGCCAGACTAAAGGCCCGTGCAGCCCCTGTCCTCCTGCTGTATSTGGCATTGCAGGCACCTGTGGGGAGGGGAGCACACCTCCTGCAGCACGTCTGCTRTCTCTGGGTGCTTGCACTTGAGCCCTTGCTCTTCTCCACCCAGTGCCCCATCCCTTTTCATCTGTTGTCTGTATAACCAGGTGTCCTTCCTGCTCCCCTCTCCCTGGGGGAAGCCAGTGAGGACAGTGGCCAGTACAGAATTAAGCCTTCCTCTAGCATGGCTTTCCTCTGAGGAGCTGCTGGAAATCCCTTGACRTGGAGTCTGCTTCTGGTCCATTCTGTTCCAGTAGACACCGGTGGGACTCCCCTTGCCTCCTCAAAGTCTGACTGATCCCCTTTTTGTAACCATGTTTATACTCCTGGTTAACTTCCTTAATCTGAGTATCAAGTACTTCCTTTTCACTTGTTCTCAGCCTGCTGCCKAGTGATTTTTATCCTGTGTTAGGAGAATAACGTATAGCTAATCTTAACTGTGCTTTGTGTCAAGGCTCGTCGTTCTCCCTGTTACCCATACCTCACTTACTTATGCCTCCTCACTGCCCAGCTGGGTTCAGCTCCTGCCTGTGACAAGGTGGAGGACAGACTAGCATCTAGGGCTGACTCAGGCACTGTGCGATGGATTGACTGTGCGGCATAGCTGGGCCTTTCAGCATGACAGACTCTAAATTTAGCAATTTCTGTTGGGATCACTGCCCCAGATGGGTAAGGAGATGCAAGTACTGCAGGGAATGCCTGAAGAGTGCTGAGTGGAGACCTGACCCTAGTGCAAGAGCTGTGCCTTCACTCCAGATGGAGCATGGTCACAAAGTAAATGGGAATTGCAACCTAGAAACCAAAGCCTGGGGCAGCAGCTGATCAGTGTCATAACTGCTGCATGGGACAGTCTGTCACAGATCCAGACCACTGCTAGAAGCCAATTTTGAGTCCTCTAGGATGTTGCCGTTTGATTTAGGTGTCCCAAGAAAATCAAGATTGGAAGAATAGGTCTTATTTTCAGCATTCTTCCAAGTACTATTTGCATGCTAGAGCCTGCCAGCTCACAAGGTGAGAACTACTGACCTAGATGCTATAGATAGGGTAAATATATAGCAGTGTTCACCTGAGAATAAAATGCTTGCCTCTTTCACAAGGTAGCTGAACTTCCTTGGGCAAACTGGCATTAGGCAAGCCTGTTTTCTTACGGTGATTTGWAAAAAGCTGTAGGTCACGCTGGAAACTAAGGATTTGGTATGAGTAGGGCAGGAGGTTTATCTGTTTGGGAGGCAACTACTTGTTAGGTATAGGCTTTGCAATAAATTTCAGGAAAGAAATTAAAAATCTTGATAAAAGCAACAGCTGGACTCTTGCACTACTACAAGAATAACTGGGTCTGATGGTTCTGTATCATTCTCACCAGCAAGTGCCCCTGCAGAACACCTAAGAGACTATCAACAGTTTTGATATAATTTATTTTTATTTTTGCATAGGCATAAATTACAATCTGTTGATAAAAAATAAAATGAACAAAACAGTGCAGCATTTGCAACAGGYTACAAAATTCAATACAAATTCATCTCCTACCCTGTAACCACCCATTTATGCAGGGTTAATTTGTAACACTTGTATAGAGAAAACAGAGAATGAGGGAAAATAAAGGAGGCAAAGGGAGTAAATAAGGGAAGTATGCTCCAACAGCTGTTTCATTTTGCTTGTCTCACTGTGTTCACCTTGTGCATCAGCACTGGACTCAAATAGCCTTGGGCTAGGAGATGCACCAGGCTGACGTAGCAGTGTTACATGCCCTCTTCTCCCTTGCAGCTGTAGAGCACAGGAGAAGTGTTATATAAATGCTGCAAGCTGCAGGCAGACYGAGGCAGCTGAGCGGGCGCTCCAGCAGGCACTCCCTGCGGTTGCTCATGCTGCAGCCCGGATCCAACACAGAGCGTAAGGACTGAAAAAACTGCACTTGACCTTTCAGTGCCCAAGCTCAGCATGCCCAACCAGGTACCCAGACACAGTCAGCACCGGGAGAGCCCCCAAATCAGCACTAACCACTAAAAAAGGAGCATATAAGAYAGGCTTTCCTCCCAGTTCTGTCTCCAGGGTGTTCTACCCGCAAATGGCAGTCTGAGCTTTCTCCTGCAGGGACCCACTTAGGAATCCTTTCAGTGCTAAAGGACATGAGCAAGCTCCTTGTGTCAAAGCCTGCAGCTCCTTGCCCCTAAAATAGTGGTTAAGACAGCCTCAGAAGGAGCAGGGGAAACCTCTCACCAGTGTGCCTTATTTACTAAAAGGTCTTTTTTTTCTTTGCCCTGTGCTCTCTACCCTGGTTGTCCAAACCGTGTAAGGAAAGAGGCCAGGGAGCCAGAAGGGATAGGAGGAAAAAATGGCTCTCTAGCCTAGTGGTTATGGTATTTGCTTTGAAAGATACAGAAACCCTGGTGAAGAGGGAGAGTTTCATCTCTGTGTGCCAGCGCTGTTTCTTACGAGATGAAATACAGAAACAGCTTTGCCAARCCTAGGTCAGGTCTAGGCATTCACAGAAGTCTAACTGTGTGCACGCAGGGCCCTAGCAGGAGACATGACTCCAAGGCTAAGCAGGCAGTTGTAGACAAATTGAAAATAACTTTGGCTGTAGCTGCCAAAACTTGAGCCTAAGCTCAATACAGGATAAAATTTATCTTCTCCGGATCTGGCTGCAGGTCTGTTTTCTTCTGGCAGCAGAGGCCTCTAACTCTCTAGGAGAATTAATAATCTGGGGAGTGGGACAGTGCCCTGACCTTCCACCCAACATGCATGTTTGCTTTCTTGGAACAAATCAACCCCTTCAGAAAGGGCAGTGGTGCCACCTCTCTGAGCCCCTTGGGCGTGCAGGGCTCAACGCCTCTGGCTGCCAGCAATCAGGGTGCGCTGACAGAAGAAGCCTCCTCAGCTCTTTCCCCTCTACCATGTCCCCTCACCTCAGCGTGTTTCAAGCMGAAAGAGCAGAGCAGGAACCAATTCCTCATGCTCCTCCCTGCCCTCTCCAAGCAGTACTTGCATTGCCTGGGGACGACGCTGATGCCAGCAACAAACAGGGCGGAAATGATAAACAGGAGCCCTTGGCTTTTCTTTCAACAATCAGATGGGGATTGTCCCCAAAAGCTACCTACTGCCGGTCAGTCCCCTTGTCCCCTTCCCCCCAGGCCACGTGCAGTGATTGCACCCTGCACAATGGTGCAGGTGCAATCCCTGGCAGGTRGTCTTCCCTCTCTGCCCCATCTCCCAGTCATCACCAGTATACGTACRGGGAGAGCCGTAGAGAGCGTGGGGGCAGCAGGTCCCGCTCCCTACGTACAGTTGCCTATATACAGATGCATCTACAGACAGGTGGTCACAGACACAAGCTGCCCACACACCTTACAAAGTTACAAACTTGGAGGGCGTCCTCCAAAGTCAGGAAGGCAGGAGCGACCCCAGCGCCCCACTGGCGAGCTCTGCCGGGCGCCTTTTCTCCGAGGATGCTCGGGCAGACGCACAGCAGCGGTTCGCGACGGACGTTGTCTTCTCGAGCCCAGCTATCAAGCCACGTAGGCTCRAGGCCCAAGTCTGAAACAGCTCTGCTCATCTTATTCTAGTTTGTCTTACTGTGCRCACTATTTTCCTATTAAGTCAAGCTCCAGCTCTTTCTGAATCTAAACCGCTCGCCTGAGCGGCACCGCGTAGCAGAACATTCTCCGGTTAAGTAGAAATCGCATGGAAAAAAAAGATTTTTTTTTCCTTTGTTATTACAAAAGAAAGCCCTGACACCCTAACCTCAAACCTCCCCCCCCTTAGAAAAAAACCCCAGAACAAACCCAAAAGAGAAAGCAGATGATGGGAGTTTTCAATAGCATCATCGTGCTTAGCAACCGGGAGCCAAAGAGAGCGGAGGGACAGGTGCCCCCGCACACGCCGGCACGCGAGCGGCGCGAGGGCTCCCTTCGCTTCTGGCACTGCGGAGGCCCAGCAGCGCCCGCCGGCARCGGGAGACACTGGGCGTCTCCGAACCCGCAGCCGTCGGGGGTCCAGGTCGGACGGATCGCAGCGCCGGGGATCACGACCCACGGATTCTTGGCTTTTCCCGCCCGCCCCCAATCTTTAGTTTTATATTAATACTGCACTAATACTGCGTTATTCCCCCTCTGCCGACCCAGCTTTAAAGGCCTCGGGCTCCTTAGCAACCCAGCGCCGAGGCAGAAGAACCGCCCCAAGCAGAAGGGAGGCGACAGCGGCGCGAGACTCTCCCCACYGCTCCGACGGCCACGAACGCTGCAACGCGCCCAAGCCCCCGCGAAGCCCGATACAGAATTGCGGATGCCTTCCCAAAGCCACAGCAAGGCTGCACGTGCCCTCGGAAAGGACGTGGGGAAAARGGGGACACGGGGACTGCACAGACCCAATACAAAACTAGCTTAAAAAGTTGAAGTGTCCGATATGTGCTGAAAATAGCCTCGGCCGTGCTAGGGCGCGTGCAGGACGCTCTTGCCTTACCATCCCATCCTCYGAGGACTAGTCCTCTCCCTAAAAGCAAACTCTTCCCCTCTGCAAGCGGCAGCGCAGAAAAGCTGAAGGGGAACAAATTCTMCGGGGCGGCTGCTTGTGCCTCCCAGGATTTTTACGTGTGAAGCAGCAAAAATAGACAAATTCTCTCTCACTCTCTTCCCAGGCAGCGTCCTCCCTGCGCCATCGTCCTGCGCTGCCCATGGGGGACCCGGGGCAACCGGCCGGGGCGAGCGAGCCAGGGCAGGGGGTCAGTGAGCTGGCTCCCCGTGCACGCGGAAGCGGTAGATGCAGGTGTACTCGGGGTGACCCCAATTGCTCAATATCCGGAGCTCCACCAGCTGGAACGTGCCCAAGTCTTCACCCTTAGCAAGAGGGGAGAGCGGAGATGTTTCACAGCAGGAAGGGAAACCCGCATCCAAGGGGATYGGACCCACCCCTTGAGATAAGGACGAGCATCCCTCAAACCTGGAGCACAGAAATTGCTGCTGAGGACGCAAGCTGGCCAGGAGCCCCCGTACAGGAGCAAAGCTTGCAACATCCCCTCCCAGAACGAGGGGAGCCTGAACAGCGATTCTCCATGGGTGAACCTCCCAAGGACCAATCAACCACATCTAGGATGGCTTCATACCCCTCAAATCCTCCACCCTTGCGTTCCCCAACACCACTGCCCAGTTTTCACCTCTGGGGGCTCAGCCCGGCTGGAGAGCTTCTGCACCATCCCTGGGCCTTACCTCGAAGTAAAATGTTTGGATGGGATCGCCATCGTGGTTGTATATGAACTGCCCAAGGAGAGCGCCCTCCTCTTCTCCTTCCTCTTTCAAACCCTAAGGGGAGCGAGCAAAAAGGGGAAGGGAGGCAGAAAGGGAGAACATGAGGTGATCAGAGAACCCAGAGYGGAAGTGGGAGACAGAGACACAAGTGCTCTTAGACATCACACCTGCGCTTCCAGGCCAAAACACACAAATGGGAACAGGGACCAGTGGGGAAGGGTGGGGGAAAGACCAAGAGTTACACCTACTCACTTCCCTCTCCCCCCACGTACCCCCCCAGAGCCCCTTGCACCCCAAAACCTTCCCCAAGCATTGCTTRCTTATCCTTGCAAGGATAAAATCCATCCCCTCCCAGGGCACTCCACAGCCAGGTTCGGAGCTCACTTCTCATTTGATTTTTGCAGTCTCATCCCCTCCCCTTGTCTCTCATCCTCAAAAACATCAGCTTCTTGCCACCCCCTGCAGAGCCCTCAAGTTTCCACCTCTTCCCTTGGGTCCAGATGAGGATACTCACATAGACAGTGAAGTCCTTGGGAGCGCTGGGGATGGTCCCCTGGGGTGAGAGGGCTTTCGGGATGTGCTCCAGCGTCACAGCTGTGGGACGGATGGGGCTGGAGAGGCGGATGACAGCGAACCCCTGGGATCCACGAAATGCCCAGCAGTTCCCAGGGTTGACGTCTGGCTACRCACATGGCAATGAGACATGAGCTTTTAGGCATCAGCAGGAAGGTCGCTACCATTAACACTGTTTTTCTCCCACTGTTACCTAGGCTGCCTCACCCTGGAGCATTTTACAGGCTCTGTATGGACGTATTTATACCCTACAAGATGTGGGCACCTCCAGAAAGAGGCACAGCAGCTATCAACTGCGCAGTAGCGTGTGAGGGGGTTGGGCTGCTCCAAAGCCGCTTCCAAAGCTGCTGTAAAGGCAGTCCCCTTCATTCACAACACGCAGGGATGGACGAGGGCCAGGCTAGYCCTCGGCTAGCCGAACGCCCTCCGCGCCCAGCTCAAGGTGGGACAGTCCCAGAAGGGAAGCTGGCAGCCACAGAAAAGGGCGGCTTAGGGCCTGCCGCTTGCTTTTTACACCTGCACACTCAGTACCTGCCACGGGGGAAACAGCCCTATCTCCCAGCTTAAGTTATTGCTCCAGCCTTACACRGAGATCATCACTTCTGCAGGGCTGCAGCGCTGCACGCTGCTGCTCCAGGCAGGCTTGAGCAAACACTGGGACATGGGATGCCTGATTGCACATTGCCTCATGTGTGAGATCAGCACATGTAATCACTGCAATAAAACCCTGTAAAAAGTGCACAGAAACCTGTGCACCCGGTTCCCTCTCCCCAATCCTTCCTCTGCCCTCCTGGGGACAGCAGGAGTTTATTCTCCTCCACATGGTGTGTGGAAAACAGGCACCTCCCAAGGTGCCAATGCAGCAAAAGGCAAGGAAAAAAAGGGGTGCGAGTAGCCCTGGGGAAGGGAGACAAGCTGGGACAGAGAGAGTAGGTGACTCAGGAAAGAAAGGAAAGGAGAGGGCCCTATTTAAGCTCACTCAAGTGACATGACAGCCCAAATCCCAGCAGGGGCGATGGAGGCCCCCATCCTGCTCCCYGAGATGCTCACCTGCAGGATGACCCGCGGGGACTGTGAGTGGTACCACAGGGGGATGCCGAACAAGCTCAGCAGCGCTGTCTTGGTCTCATACGTTTCCGAGCAGCGGGTGTTAATGACGCTGGCCCCTGGCACAGAAAGGGGGAGAGAGGAGGTGAGGCTGCAGCTGCCAGCTGCGCGACACCAGGCACGTTGCACGTGTCAGCGCCGCAGGAGGGAAGCTGCGGCAGCGTTTTCTAGGTATGGCTAATACAAGAGACAAAAAACTTTCTGCAGCTTGGCCGAGCTCATCCCCCATCAMGCTGCACTAGGTGCACCAGCTCCCTGGCGCGCTGCAGACCAGTGCTCTCCTCCTCGCGAGTCTCGGTGCTTGGCCATGCCGTGGGTCACAGATTGATGCTGGCAGAAACCCTGCCACCACCCTCCCGAGGGGGTGAGGCCCCCCTCCCCGCCTACCTGCCGACTCCAGTGCGTAATCCACCATCCCCACGCGATCCTCACTGTAGCGCTTCAGGGCCTGGTTCACGATGAGATGCACTTGCTGTAAGAGGAGCACAGGACACAAGAGGGCTGAAGGGATGGCAAAGGCACCCCGTCCCCCACCTGCCCCCAACCTGACGCACCCAGGACCAGATGCCCGCAGGCATCGATGCCAACTTGCCCTATCTGGCAAACGTGATGTTGTAACACCAGGACTGCATGAGGTCAAAGAGGCCACGGCATCCCAGGAAAGAGCCGCCRCCTCTCCCGGATACACAAGCAAGCAACAGACGCATCCTTCAAGAACTCAATCCAAGAAATGGGATCCAGCATCACTCTTTGGGGTCTGAACTTTATAGCACGCATGAGGCCTGTGCRGACCGTGGGACAGCACCTGCTGTTAATCCCCCTTTACGCCTCTCTCTATTGCCCTCCCCAGAGAATTGCCAACAAATCTTTTCAAAGCAAACGGATTCATTTTTTTCAGTAGACACATCAGTTTCCTGGTGTGCTTGCTTTCCTTCTCCACATCTCCCCAGTCCMAGCACTAGTGACCTGAGCACCAGATTCAGGTTTTAAGACAACTAGAGACATGCATGTGTGCAGATACTGCYACCTCCAACCCTTTGCAGGGCAGGAGGGCAGGATGGGCGGCTGCACAGGCGCAGCCGAGAGCAAGCTGGTGGCAGAGCAGAGAAGGGAGGAATGTCACGTCCCATGGGAGCGCTCTTTCCTCACGGGATCTGCCAGCACAAGCAGAGGCAGAGGCAGACCCTGGCTGCCTCTTCTTCCTCTCCCTTCCTTGCCCTCAATGCCTTTGAGGCGCAGGCTCAAACTCAACAGAACAACCTGACAACCACCACTTCAGAGTCACCCTCTCTTTTGGGGAAGGTGCACAACCTTGTCTAGAGGGCTTCCCAGACCAGCCTTCCCCTTAAAAGCTATGTCTTGAGGAAGGTGTTTAGGCATCATTAATAAAGCACTTTTACTAAAACCTAGAGCACATCCTGCCAGGCTCCGTCAGACGCATGCTGAAACAAGCTCCCTGCCACAAGAAATCAGTCTAAAGAGGCAAGAAGAGATGTTTATGGGGGTCAACAGGGGGGGTATCATGGCGACTGAGCAGAGGCCACAAAATTCCTGCAAGGCCAAGGATTTAGCAGAGTCTGCTCCAATAATGTCTTAAAACCAGCCACCCCCCTCAGCTTTTGATACAGGAGAACTTGCTCGCACTAAGACACAAAAGCAAACAGGCATCTTTGGCAACTAGACACCAAGCTCCATCCGAGGTTTCGACAGCAAGGAAAACAGCAAAGGGGTAGGAGGAAAACGCTTTCAATTTGCCAGGCCTAATCCCATCTTCACCACAGCACACCCCAGGCTGCTCCAATATCCACCTGCACACCACGAGTGGCATCCCAGCCATAAGGGCTGTCCCAACGGCTCCACTATTTTCTCAGGCATGTGTGCCAGCCCCCCTCGTGCACACAAAAGGGGGCACACCCCCCCTCCAGGGCCTGTGGGTGCTGCCACATCCCTGAAGCCCAGGCAAATACTCACCTCCTCCGTTACCCCCGCGATTCCCCCTTGCTGCAGGGCCACTCCAACGCCAGCCTGGGCATCCCGTGCCGACAGCCTCCGGTCCTCCAAGACTTTGGCAAGGATCTTGCGCTCCAGTGCATGGAGCTCAGCTTGCAAATCTTCCCGCTGGAGGAAGAGGCCGGCTGCGCCGTCCTGCCGGGGCTGCGACAAGAACTGGCTCACCCAAGCAGGGAACTGCGCCTCCACCTGAAACCAGCAAGGCGAGAGCTCAGCCCCCAGGGAAGAGACTCCTCACCTCGCAGCCCGGGCTTCACGGGGGCCCTGGGATCCATCTGCGAGGGGGCTGGCTCCCCTGGGAACACTGGTCCTAAAAACCCAGGCAGCCCCGAGACGGGACAGACCAGACCCGCTGTAAAGGATCAGGGACTCACGTCAGTCCGCACTCCCTTAATCTGCTCCAGCATCACTTCCATGTGCTTTCCCACCACCTCCTGGTCCGATTTCAGGAGCGCCAGCTCCTTCTTCAGGCCCGCCAGCTGCCGCTCCAGTTTGTCCATCTCCTGCTGGAAGCTCCCCCTCAGGCCCTCCTGCGTGGAGCTGCACCGCAGCCAAACAGAGAGGAAACATAACAAAGGTATTAGGGCCAGATGGGCGGCACGGCGGGCAAGATCCTGGCACAGCTCCTCCAGAGAGCCACCGGCGCTCCTGATGGGGATTTGCAGCCTGGCTGCCAGTGACGGACGATCCCGGCTCCCCTCTGCAAACCAGGAGGGGCCTCTACCCCACCAGCTACAGCTCCCAGCCCCGGGACTGCTCCTACCTGCGCTCCCCTGCCTCTGCACTGTGACTCCAGGTGACACAAGTCTTTGCCACCATCACTCCCACGATCTCCCTCGCAGCAGCGCTGCTACCCAGGGCGCTTCCCCTCTTGCTGACTTCACCAAGTGTTCATTCCTCCTTTTCCCGTAATATAGCACCTCTCTTACCTCCCTCACCAAACCAGGGCTGGAAACCCCTCCTAAGCTCTGCAGTGGTTACTTCACCCTACTATCTGTTTGTCCCTAATACAGGATGCAAATCTATGTTGGGGAGGTCAAGTCGCGGTGAGAAGCAGCTCTGCCCAGACGGCCAACCATACCTTTGCCACTCCGAATTCAGCTCAAACAAGCGGGCCTCCATCTCCTGCCAAAAGAGCCACAAGGGAAAAAAAACCGCAAGGGTGAGATCTGCAGCGAGCACATGAAATTAAGCAAAACCATGTCAGGACACAGGAAATGCAGTGCTACATCAGAAACAGCCYATTCTCTATCATTTGGAGCAGCCAGGGCTGCTCCCTGCAGGGATGCAGGGCTGCTCCATTGGGAGACTCAACGGGATGAGACCGGAACGGCCCCATGGCTGCTGGGATCCCCCGACAACCTTCCTCCTCTACTGGTGCCTCGGCACCCCTCTTCCCTTCCCAGGCACAGACGTGGTCTGTGCTGCCCTGTTCCCCAGCAGCTCTGCCGTGGGGAACGCCGCTTGGCTCCCTTGGACGCTTAACATTAAAAGCCTGGTTCAGACCTTCCCCAGCTAGGGTAAACGCGGCTCCACGTGGTGTTTCCAGCCAGGAGTAGGGCAATGGGGACAGCAAACAACGCCGGCAGCGGGCTCCTGCCGACACCGTGAGTCTGGCTGCCTGCACCCCGCATGGATGCATCCTGCTTCCGAGATACAGCTGGTCCCCCCGGTCTTCCCCAGGATTTTGGGAGGAGCGAGGTTTCAGCCGCTTACCTGCGAGGCTTGAGTGATCTTCCCCAGGCGCCCGTTTAAATCCATCTGCACCTGGGCTCGGAGGGCATCCAGCTCGCCCTGCGGGGCGCAGAGGAGACGTGAGAGCCTGGCCGCCCAGACCCCGCGGCCATCCGCTGAGACAGGGCGGGTGGTGGGCGCAGCCGGCCRGGATGGCCCCCGCGCTCCTCACCTGGATGTGCGTGGCCACGTCGTTGTGGACGTGCTCCTTCAGCTCCTCCTCCCGGCGGCTCACCAGCCCCTCCAGCAGCGTGAGGACATCCCCCTGCTTCAGCTCGCCCCCCGCCGCCCTGCTCTGCAGCTCCCACCGCGATGCCTCGGCCTCCAGCACCTTGAAGCGTTTCTCCAGGGCTTGAAACCGCGCTAGGAGCTGGTGCTCGCTGCTCGGCCCCTGTGATGGAAAAGGGAAGCATGGTCTGACAAAAAAAAACCCCACACACGGCACCAATCCCCTGGKGTCCTGTCTGCTCCAGAGGGACCAGCACATCCCCTGGGAAAGGGGCATGAGACCTGCTGCTTCCTAGGAGAGGACAGACACTTTCCCCCAGGGGTGCCCAGACGGCCGAGGGCACCAACATCGCCGTAGCGGGGGCTGGACCGTGTGGCTCCAGGCGTCCCCATGCGGCACGCACTCCCCACCCGGGCTCGTGGGTGGTGGGGAGCCCTGCGCCAGGGCTGCTCCAGCAGCTGCTCCTCAGCCCYTACCTGATCGAAGGCGGTCAGATCCCCACCTCCCGGCACATCAGCTCCCCGAGAGGCAGAGGACGAAACTTTTGCAGAGCGCCATGAAAACGCAGGGAAGCTGAGCGCTGACAGGCCGTACGGGTAGAAATACCAAGCCCCTGGCAACGGAGAGAGATGAGCTGGTTAAAGTGGTGGGCCCGGAGCAGGCAGGCTCAGGCTAGCAGTCCGCCACCACCGAGGGTCCGCAGGTGGCCTCTGGGCAACAGGGTTCCTGGAGCGAGGTACCAGGAGCACGGAGCTGGTGGCCCTCTCCCACGCGCCCGCCCTCCCCGCGTGCCGGGGTTTGGGCTCTGCCACTCACGAGGCAGCAGGACGACGGCTCTCCCGAGCCCCCCAGCACGACTGTCCCGTCCTGCCACTTGGGGCAGGACAGAGAGGCTTCGGCAGGGCAGAGAAAACAGCCAGCCTCAAACCGCGGCTGGCTTACCGTAGCCGAGGGCAGTGAGGAGCAGGAGGAGGAGCAGCAGCAGCAGGAACTTCTTCAGACCCCAGTAGCGTCCGGAGAGCCGAGAAGAAAGAGGAGCCTGTTTCACTGCAGCTGCCTTCTCCCACGCGCGGCCTTCCTTCGCACTGGAACCAGAAACGGGGCATTGCGAGGGAGAACGCCACAAAACCGCCGACCTCGGCCCTCGGAGCGCGCTGGGGGTCCGCGGGTCTCACCCACCCCCGCTTCCCCGGCATCCCGCCACGTGCTAAGCCGCTCCCCCACCCTCCCYGCCACGCTCACCTCCTCGAGGCGACGCCGTCCAGGAGGGCGGCCCTGCCGGTGAGGCGGCGCCACGCGGCTCCGACCCACGACAACGACCACCCCAGGAACCGGACTGCAAAGAGAAAGGGAGATCAGYGCTCAGACGGGACCCCAGCAGGGACAGCCCCACCCCCCAGGCTGCTCGCGCTCACTATTGAGGGGAGGCGACGGCAGGAGGACAACCCGCCACCGCCGGCGGAGCAGCCCCTCTCGCTCCCCGTCTGGGTCTGGCRAAGGGCGGGAGGCCCCCAACGCTTCGAGCACATTCGGTGAGCTCAGACGCTCGCCAGCGCGCGCGGCGACCGCGCGGCGCTCGGCCCTCTCCCTCCAGGGACTTCACAACGCAGTTCATTCGGCTCCGCTAGCGGCCCCTCCACTCGCCCCACGGCTGCACGCGCGCTTCCACCACCACCCCACCTCGCACAGGCACAGGTCCCTTCCAAAACCCCTCCGTCRATGCACAAATTTTTTAAGCTTCTGTCTCTTTTGTTAGTGATATTTAAGGCGGGGCGGGGGAGAAACCCTCCACCTGAGCAGGGAACATTGCACGTGGCCACGTGGGGAGGGCGAACTGCTGCGAGCAGCCGGCCCCAGGCCCGGCACTCACCCGGGGAGGAGGCCACGTGCCAGAGGAAGGAGCCCACGCTGGAGGCTGCGCTCCTGAGCCCCGACCCAGAGCTGCTCTGGCCGGAGCGGAGGTGACCTGCAGGGAAAGGAGGACGAGAGGCAGTAAACCACCCGGCCTGCGCACACTTGGGTTTCACCAGCGCCTTCCCGCCAGCTTCCTCCCCGTCACCGCAGAGGGGCTGGCGCGTCCCTACCAGCGTAGTCATCTTCAGAGGAGTAGCCAGACGAAGAGGCGTAGGTGTCGTACATCTTGCTTTCCGCCAGCCCGTTGATTTTACTGGACTCCGTATCCCCCGTGCCTCTCCTCCTCCTCGTCGTCATCGTTGTCGAGAGCTCCCCACCTGCCCCAAAGTCACAGAGCCCCGCTGAGGTGACCCCGGCCGGCGCCACGTCCGCCGGCCGCGGGGCTGCCCGCCACAGGAGGAGCCGCTCACCCCAGAAACTGCTGCCGTCCAGGCCGTTGTCGAAGCCTGAGCTGCCCAGGGCGGAGARTCCCCTGTCGCCCCCCAGGAAGGACTCGCTCATCACCGACTCGCTGTAGTAGGTGGTCTGGGTGCTGGGGCCGGGAGAGAGGCGCTTCATGCTGCTCGATTTCCTCCTGACCATCCTGCCAGGGGCGRGAGAAAGACTTGCAGGAGAAGAGACCTGCGCGAGGCAGCTGCGAACGCCCGCGCCGTGCCGGCGCGGGGCACGGTGCACCCGCCGGGGAGGAGCGGAGGACTTGCCGCAATTCCTCGGCAGGTGCCATTTAGCCCGGAGCCCTGCCGCGGGCCCGTCTCCGCTACCTCTCCGTGCAAAACACGCTCCTCCCTCCCGCGCGCCCTGCGCCGCCAATCCCCGGCGCAGGCAGCTGCGCTCACCTCCGCTTCCTCCGCCGCGGTTTTCCGGCGGGCCGCCGGCGCCGAGCGCTCGCCCTGCACCGCCCCCGCCCCCCGGCCCCACCGCCCTCGCCCCGGACCTGCTGGCGCTGTCCTTGAAGGGGGTCTGCGGGCCCCCCGGCAGGGAGCCGCTGCTGCTGCTGGCGGCAGCGTCGTCATCGCCCTGGTAGTAGCGCGTGGTGACCAGGCGCTGGCTGCGGCGGGACATGGCGGCCGAGGGGGCGGCACCGTCTCACCGCCGCGCCTGGCGGGCACGCAGACGGGGCAGAGAGCGTCAGCAGCGGCGTGGGACGCCCCACGCCCCCCCAGCCAGGGCCAGGGGCAGGCGGCCCCCAGGCGCCTCCCAGCACCGCACGGCCTGACCACCTCCCCCAACCCGATACTGTGCCCCCACACACCCACCCCAGCCACCCTTCATGCCCAGGCCAGCCCGACCCCCACGCACACCCCCATGCACCCACACACCCACCCCCAGGCACCCTTCATGCCCAG
>NW_028187034.1:1741904-1762433 GCF_003343005.1 Rhea americana | reverse complement strand
CGAAGCTCGAAGCTCGAAGCTCGGCGCCGCTGGGGAGGGTTCCTGGCTCCGCAGGACGTTCGCGTTAAGCCCCTCGTGAGTGACACGCAGACTTAGCGTTACCTGCTTACGGCGCTGCCTCCTGGGCCGGCGGGTGAGGACGCCCTAGCTGATCTCTGACCCGTGTCCTTCCTCTGGCCGAACGTGTCCTCCGGGTACCGACGGCTTGACGACGATGATGGGAAACCTTACAGAAGGCAGYGTTCAAGCCTTATGAAACACTACGTACGGTCTGGCCGCTCTGGCAGCTTTTCTGTCCTGCRCTTCCTCCCTCAGTGAAGCTGATGGTGCCAGGAGATTGGTTTCTTGGGTTTATTATGGAGAGCAGACACCACGCCAGCCCCTCTGCCTGGCCATTACACCCAACCAGAACCCCATCACGGTGAACCAAAACTGAGCCACCGAGCCCTCGGCGGCTGTTAAGATTAGCATAGGCAGGAAGTGCAAACTGCCCGTCTCCTGGGGGTTGTCTCTGCTGTGAGGAGCTGGGCAAACAAGCTGCCTCTTGCAGCCTGGCTTTCCGGCCTTGCAGCTGCAGCTGCTGCTCGGGAGCTGCCGTGCATAATAGAGATGCTATAGCAGCTCCAGCCATCGTTTCCTCCTCCTCCTCCTCCTCTGGCTGGCTGGTGCCGGCAGCATCTGCAACGGCAGAGGCCACRAAGGCTCTTGCATGCCCCAAAGTCACAAACCGAACGGCCCCTTCCCCGTACGGGCTGACCAAACGGGAAGGATTTAAATTCCCGTAGTCTCCCAGGGCAGCGGTCTCCAGCGCTGCCGCCTAACCGCAGCAGTGGCGGGGCTGAAGGCACCCGGCCCTGCTGACGTAAACCTGCCRCAGATTAACTCCCCCTGGAAGGATTACGGGATAATCTAGGTGCTGAGCCGCGCGCAGGGCACTAAATATGGTGCAAGGCCCCGGGTAAATCTGCTCCCCTGCAAGAGCCGCCTCTGCAGGTGGGCAGGGAGAGGGTGACGTTTCCGGGAGCGGAGAGGGAAGGTGGGTGCCGGAGGAGAGCGGGGCCGGCGCAAAGCCACCGCGGCCAGTCCCTTGCCTCCCTCCGGGCCGGCCCTCCCAGCRAGCGCCCGCTCCTGCCGCCGTCCCCGCAGCACGTCGAAGCCGCGCTGCCTGCACGCAGCCCCTGGGTTGCCTGCCCTGCCCAAACCGCCCTGGTGACGCGGGGCACCGGGGACCAACCGGGGGGCCGCTGTCACCRTTCAGCTCAGCCAAACCGCTTGGAGCAATGGGAACCCCCCGGTGCTGACAGGGTGAGGGAAGGCTTTGGTGTTTCTAGCAAGGAAGAAAATGCAGAAAAGCCACCAAAGCGAGAGAAGTAGCTCCGATTCAAAGAAAGAGCCCCTGCTTTCCTTTTGGTGTCTCGGGACAGACCTGATTTGGGACCTGCCACCTGCCRAATATCCACATCAGGGGACCCTGGCTGGGATGGGGCAGGTCTCCGCTGGGTGCCRTGCAAAGAGGAGATGAAAGGCAGTCCTGCCCCAGAAGAGCTTACAAACTGCCCGAGTTAAACAACAGACAGAAGTGGTTTGTGCCGCGGACATATGGTGGAGAAAGGCAGAAAAATTTCTGCTYGTTCCTAAAGGGGGTTGGAGAGCTGAGATGACGTTCCCGAGCACACGAAGATGGACAGTGACTGGGAAAACAACCCCGGTGGGCAGGATCCGACGGATGCTTTTGCCATTAGGCCAGCCTTTTTATTTAAATTTTTATTTAAATTAATCTACTCCTCTCAGCTACCTGCTTTCCCAGTTGCAGCCCTCAGCCCTGGCCCGCGGGACGAGGTGCCAACATCGGTCCCCCCCCACGCCCGCGGCGCCAGCTTCGGCGGCCGAGGAGGCTCGGGGCGGCCGGCCGCCCCGTCACGCCGGCGTCCTCTTCCCAGGCCGCCGTGGCCGGGCCGCCTCGTCCACCAGCACGTCCCGCTCCCGGCCGGCCTTGGCCAGGCACTCGCCCACCGCCGCCAGCACCTTCCCGAGGCGCCGGTCGAGCGCCCGCAGGTGAGGCTCGGCGAGGACGGGCGCCAGGCGGTCGGAGGCCAGCGCCTCCCGCACCACGTCGCTGAGCCTGTACGGCTCCGTGGCCAGCAGCCGCAGGCGCAGGTAGGTCGACTTCTTTATGCTGGCAAAGCCGAGGAAAGGTGCCTCAGRCGGACGGAGGGGTGACCGGCGCTGAGGAGGGACCCCGGGCCTCCCCCGCTGGATCTCCGTCCCGCGGGAAGGGAGCGGCGAGGGAGCCGCTTACCTGCAGCACTGCTGGAGCGGGGCCAGGATGGACATTTCGTCGTGCGAGTGGGTGCCGAAGCTGCGGGAGAGAAACCAGCCCGCGGGCATCAGGGTCCTGCACGGGCCAGGCGGCATCGCCCCATGTGGCCCCGCAGCGACGTGCCCCAGCCCGTGCCGGGGGCTCTCCCCGGAGGCAGCCCCCCCTGCCCCAGCTTCCCCCTCGCCGTTGGGACTGCATGGGGCCCTTCTGCTTTACCCTCGGCCGTTGTCCAGGTGAAGCAGGAACGTGTCGTTCCCAAATTTCTCAAAGGTCTCATAGTGGTGCCGGTCCATGTTGCCTGCAGCAGGGAGAGAAGGTGGGGATGAGCAGAGGGGCGGGTGCACCGGGGAAGGCACGTAGGACCACCACCRCCCCGAGCTCTGGGAAGGGGCAGGCGCTGGAGCTCCCTGGGGCTCCCTGGGGGGATGGCCGCTCAGCACCGCACGCTCACYCTCCTGGGCAGAGCTCTGCCGGGTTTCTAGAGTGCCCACGTGCAATGGGCTGGGGGGGCTCAAAGCAGCTGCTCCAGCTGTGCCTGACCAAGGCAGCGGTGGGGAATGCCAGCTACACTAGCAGGAGTGCAGGTATGTCCCTGAACTCCGGTACAGGCATGCTGGTGCAGAGAGCAGCCTGCTGTCTCAGCCTGACCCTTGCAGGTCTCCTTCCTTTGCCAAAGCTTGGCATGGGAAGACACAGTTTCTCATATCTCTCAGGCTTGCTGCTTATTCACGGGTGACCTCATGGCCCCTCCCTCTGGGTTCAGCTCTGCAGCCCTTTTTTAGATGCGTGTCTCCTCCCATGTGCTGAGCACGGCCTCCTGTCCATCTCCAGTCCTACAAGTCCTCATCCAGCTGTGGGATCATCCACCTCCTTCCTTGGGGGTGAACCGTTCATCCCAACAGACTCCAACAGCACTGTTTCTTGGGATACAGAAAGATCACCCCTTCCTCCACAGATGCTCTTAGCCACGGGTTTGTGCCATCTAATGGAGTTGTCATCTCTACTGCATCAAACACCCGCAGCTCGGTTTATCACATCGACATCCCGCTGCTCAGCCAGAGGTCTTTGAAACATTAAAATGTTATTGAAGCAAGACCGATCTGGCTGGGAACATCCTCAGCTCTAAAACCGTCTGCCAGCAACCAGCTACCCAGAGCGACAAAACCATTAACCCGTTCAGCATCAGTGGGTTGTCTATTTTTGTAGAAGGCAGAGAAAATGTTGGTTTGATCACTCTGATCCCCCGCACGTGCTACACAGCTCTTTTCAGCATCATCTATGGGTCACTGCTAGGGCAGAGCAACTTCACCCACATACACAGAGCCTCTAAAAATATCTTCAGCYCTCCTCCTCCTACTCTAGCCCCAAAATCTGTCATCAGATGGCCAACCAGCACATGGAAGAAGGGAGGCCAAATACACCTCTAGTGAGAAAACCAGTGGGAGCAGCAGCAGGAGTAAGGACCAGGCGATGTTTTTGAGTCCCTGGGTGCATATAACGTGTGCTATGACGGTGGGTGCCAGCTGCATGCCCCCACTGCTCCTCAGTGGCACCAAAGCAAGCTGGATTTTTGGTACATTTTTTTCTCTATGCAAGAAAAATGTCTTTGCAAGTAACTGAGCCACATCAGTCAGTGACTGCACCTCTTCACATGCCTGATGGACATGCTCTACTCCAGTGAACATCTGCCATATAAACYCGCCCAAAGATAAGAAAATTAAGCTATCGTTAAGGTCCATTTTTCCTGATATAAAAATGATCACCCTAGAGCTTGCACCTGCTCAACAGTTCTGCAGACGAAATTGCTTTTTGTATGAATCTGGAAAAGCTGTGATTTACCAATAAATGAGATCAAGGGCCTGGAACTACCTAGTGAATGAGCCCGAAACAAGTCTGGTGATCGGACAGGGGTGAGCTCCAGTGCCTGTTCRCGCACAGAAATGTAACTCAGATCTGTGGACTGCTGAATGCTTTGTCATTTGCTTAATTGTCTCAAGGGTTATGGCGAGGCTAGAGAAGGGATGTAATGAAGACTTGGTAAGACCCTTTGATCCTGAGGCCCCCATAAGAAGTGGCCTCAAGACGTTTTCAAATAACAGTCTAATTAAAGCAAACGATGGCATTTAAAAATCTTATTCTGGAGAAAGGATATTTGACAGAATGGCTGCAGCTCTTAAGGGCTCTGTGGGAGAGGATTTGCATACCTGCTAGGAAAGTTTGCTTCCRATTCTGCTAGCCCCTGGAGAACCCAACGTAGGGAGAAAATACGAAGAGAGTTGTATATCTTGCACCTGGCTGACAGATTTACAGGGTGACAGCCCTTGCCTGAGTGACATCAAGAGAAGCAACATCTGATGAATTCTTGTTTAAGGCATGGACKAAAGGCAGCAGAAACCAACCCTGCTCATCTCTGGGACACTAGAATTACCTGTTGGGATCCTTTGCCAAGCAGGGCTGAAAACTGCCAGATACTGTCAGCCGTTAAGAAAAACAGTTGTGCATGGGAGGGAACTGCTAGCCAAGGGGACAGACACAAGAAACCTGGTTGCGGGTACTAAAGCAATGACCAGCCTTGTKGACGATCCAGTGGTCAATGTAGTGCTGCAGCTAAGTGAGGACCATTGGCTTGCTGGACATACCAACAGGTCTCCAAAATCCTTAGAGATCTTTAATCGGACAAAGGCCAGAGAGGGCATGGCTTTCCTGRCCTGCAGAGGGAGGGCCTAAAAGAYRAGACAAGGACRGTGAAAAGGGTAGATGCAAAAGAAAAGCAGTTGCTGGTGCAGGACACAAGCTGAGAGTTTTAAGTGCCGTGGCAGTGACCAAAGATTGCRTTCTGGCTCTTTGGGGAACAAATGCTGGGTACCTTCAGGGTATCTCCAAAGGGGCATGCCAAACATTGGTCTCTTTCAGAAACCTTGCCCCCGTTTCCTRCATTCTCCCTGGGAAAGCATGTTAYAGAGACATCCATCATATGCTGCAAAGCCCTTGTGAGCTGGAGAATCAACACTCAGCCATCTGCTTCAGGGAACAAACCTCAACTCCAGGACCAACGAGCTGCACAGGGAAGCAGGGGTAGCTTGTAGCAGGGCAATCAAGAGAGAAAAACATGTGCTGGGGACTCCCAAGGAGARTGAGATGGTGCAGTGCCCAGAAAAACACATTTACATGGTGCCATCTCCTCGAAGTGTACCCGAATGTTGAGGCTAGATAGGCTGTAAGCAACCCAGATTGCCATCTGCAATCYGCAATTGCCCAGACAGCAATCTGGGCAAAAATAGAGGCTGATGGGTGACATAATGAAAAGCAAAGGCAACAAAAGAGAGCTGAGGACACATTTAGGGTGCTCATTTGTTGGTCTAGGCTGCATGGGGGACTTGGAGCAGACACCTGAAGGCCTCCAGCCGTTCTCGCTGCAACAACCTTGGCAACCCAAAAGTCATTAAAGGACAATAGCCRTAAATGGAGCAGAAGTAATGCCGAAGGCACCAGCAGAAAATTGGCCACATTGCTTGCATCAGTGATGAAAGATAAGAAGGGAAACTCTCCAAGTTACATAACTGGGTGGAAAAGCTCAGAGTCAGCAGAGAGCGAATGAAAAGCAACGATGCCAGGTCGTGCAGACTCCTGCAGCACAGGGCACCGTGAATGGTGCGGAGGYAGCACGCTGGAGCAGCTCCAGAGCCAACTAGCAGGTTAAGAAACAGAAGAGATGAGCGATGAGAGTAGGAGGGAGAAAACTGTGTTCACTGGACCCCAAAAACCTCTGTCACGTGATGCTTCCTCTGACCCAACACCGTGAAGCTGCACAGTGCCTGCAGGAAGGATCAGCCCCAGCCTAGTGCTCTGGAGATGCCAGAGAGCTCAGGGAGCATCAGGACTAACAGAGGTTGGTCTCCCAAGGGTCTGTTTGTGGGAGCATGGCTTGAGGCACTTCCCATGCCTGCAATGTTTAATAGGGATCTCTYCAGCACAGATGAACAGGCACACCACAACATGGGGTTTGTCTGCTGGTTTCTGCCCTGGAGACCCGAGTGGGACAGACCTTTGCTCTTGTTTTTGCTAAAAAGAGCATAGCTCTGTGCAATACACAGATAYGCAATGGTTTGGCCAACAAGAGTGAACCTAAGAGAGATACAGAGCTACTGGAGCTAGTCCAGTGAAGGGCTATGAAGGTGGTTAAGGGATTGGAGTATCTCTCATRTAAGGAAAGCTGAGAGACCTGGAAGTGTTCARCTTGGAGAAGAGAAGACTGGGGAGTGTGTGTGKGGGATCTTATCAATGTGTAGAAGTATCTGAAGGGAGGGTATAAAGAGGATGGGKCCAGAATCTTCTCAGTGGTGCCCAGTGATAGGAAGAGAGGCAATGGGCACAAAGTGAAACACAGGAAATTCCACCTGAACATAAGAAAAACTTTTTTTACTGCGAGGATGACTAAGTACTGGAACAGGTTGCCTAGAGAGAGTTTGTGGATGTGGAGTCTCCATCCTTGGAGATATTCAAAAGCCATCTGGACAGGGTCATGGGCAATGTGCTCTAGGTGATCCTGCTTAAGCAAGGGAGTTGGACTAGATGATCTCTGGACTAGATGATCTGAGCCTTTTCGTCCCAGATCCTGAGCAAACCCCCAAGCACTGGCATGGCAAAGACAGCACTGAGGGCCAAGCCGGGGGAGGAGGAGCACCAGGACTCACCCATAAGGAAGTCAAGCACGGTCATGTCAATAAGGTCAAGAAGGCGATGACCTCTGTTGTATGGYGGTGTCTCTCTCACCTGAGCACAGTAGTTGGGGTTCAGCTCCCACCTGTGAGCAGAGGCCAAGACAGGGCAATGAGGACATGAGAGCAGCCACAGGGAGACCTGGGCTGCCCCCTCWTGCCCCAGATAAGGGCAGTGCTCCCCAGTACCCCTCTCCAGCACCCACCTCCCCCCAGGTGCAGGAGGAGCAGCCAGAGGTATTGCCTGGGGCTCCACAACCAGTATGTGTAACCTAACCAGCTTCCTCTCCCCTCACCCTGGAAGCTACTCTGCCCACCTTGCAGTACTCCTCTCTGGCCACCCYTGCCTGGTGGCTGTCCCCTCATCCACCCCAAGGGTGTTCCCGTTGTGGAGCCACTCACTCGGCTTTCTTGCTCTTATGGTAGGAGCGTCGCCAGGGGCTGCGCCAGGAGCGGCGTTTGGCCAGGGACTTGTCGGGTAGCAAGGCTGCCATGGAGCCCTCCAGCTGGTCGGGCTTGCCACACAAAGCATGCTCCGTGGAGCAGTAGTAGGAGCACTCACCGTAGAAGCAGACATTGCCAGCTGTGAGGAGAGGATGGGGGACAGGGAAGAGCAAAGGTGCCAAGCAGCTCTTTTGTGCCACCCCTCTTGGACATGCATGAGGAGATCGGATAGGAGGGGTGCAAGTCTGCTCTATTTGTGCAGGTAGATCAAGTAGGTGTTTTGGTGTAGGAATAGTGATGGCAAAGCGAGGATGCTATTTGCAYTGTGGCACCCAAAACCTCTGGCTAGGGAGAGAACTTGGAGCCACCAGGCCACATGCATCAGGTAAAGTAACCGGGAAAACAGCCTTGAGGAGAAGAGCACTGAGGTAGGGGACTTTGTAGGAGCTGGAGGACCTGGGCAGGTGACTGCCGCCAAGACACAGTTGCCAAGGGGACTGTTTGCCCAGATGCATGATAACCACAGAGAGCAAGTCGGCAACATCTGGCTCCAGATACGCTCCACATTAGCAGTTAATCATGGGTAGCATAGGGAAGGATGGGAGCAGGCGAGAAGTGTGCCCTGAGGGCATTCCCAGTTCACCTGGGGAGATAAAGAAAGTCTTGGCCAGTTTCTTGTCAGTTGTAATGTCGCGAATCTCCTGTGTAATATTCACCAAACGGCCAGAAACTGGTGGGATTCTCCGGAAATCCAGGATCCTTTGAGGAAGGAAAACCACACAAAGGACACACCAAATTGCAGAACTTGCTTAGAACAATCTCTTGAAGACTGAGTCTACTTTTCACACCAAGTTACTAAGAACACTGGGAAATACAGGTAACCCTCACAACTGACAATATGGCAAGAAAGAAGTGGGGTCCAGAGGGAATTTCTCTGGCACTTTGCTGTCATGGATGGCATAATTAGATGCGAAGGTGCGTCCTTCCCAGGGGTTGCAGACACTGGTGAGATTGCATTCACTGGAGAGAGGATGCTAGGCCCAGTTGTCCTGGGCCTGTTGGGGACCAGGTTTCCGACCAGATCTAGTACAGTCTCTCCTAAACTCCTGCGAATGTCAGCACAGCAGGAACGGCCAGACTTTACCTCATGAGGAAAAATGAGGCACGTTATGTTTCAGGTCAGGAGCAGGATAGAGTTGACCCCAGACTCATCCCCACATGAACGGGGCCTCACATTGCAGCTAGCGACCTACCTGTCCAGGTGAAAGGCTGCTATCTCCGCATTGTGCCGCTCAAAGTCTGAGAAGTAGAAGAAGTCAACGGGAGTCTCCTGGTCTCGTGTCTGCCTGAAAGGAGAGGGAAGATGAGTAGCAGTGGCCAAGGACTGGATCATCTCCTCCTCAGCCCAGATCTCTCAGCCTGCTCCGAGCYTGGTCTTGGCATCCAAACCAGCCCTGAGCTGTGTCACCAGTGATGTAGCCAGGCTCAATTTCTTCCAGATGTGCCCTGCTAGGTGGCATGGCCCCAACTACACAAGCTCAGTTTCTCTCCTGCTCCCCGTGCCTCATGGGCCACATGCCTTCACATCCTGAAGGCAGAGGCCACGGCAGGCTGCAGTCGGGTGACTCTTGCAGGGCAGCAAACAAACAAGACACCCCAGATGCGAAGGGAGGACCRGGAAGCCTAGGGACCTCGCAGCCCACAGCTCCACACATGCATTTCAGATGCCCTGTRGTTCCTCAGTGCACAGCCTGGCCCAGAGCAGGAAGGTGGTCCTCATGGACCATCTCCTTCTTTCCACCACTGGAGGTCACTACCCCCTCACAAGCGGCACCCAGCCTTCCTCAAACATTGCTAGGGAAGGAAAAATCTTGCTTGCTCCCATTTGGGGGACTCCAGCAAGGCAGACCACAAAGTAGTGGTAGCTCTCCTGCTCCCCCCTCTCTCTTTTTACTGCCCCTCACCAAATAACAGGACGTTGCAGGGGGTCATCCAGGGGAGAGGTACAGGGGTTGGGTGTGGGGGTTATCCCTGGTCCCACCATTCCTCRTTTGGCTCTACTCACTTCATGGGCTTGAAGAGGGCCTGCCCGTAGTTCGGGAATGTCATGATGAGTTTGAGCTGTGTCCCACCAGACTTCTGGACTGAAACAGGGGACACAGGGTCAGAGGGGAGAGGGAGGTGGATGGGTGGGCAGCATGGAGGGAAAGCAGAGCAGGGGGTGGCACAAGAAAGGAAGCAGTACCTGAGCTGACAATCTTCAGTGTGGCCAGGTCCTCAATGAGGGCAAGTGTCAGGGGGTCTTGGCGAGGATACAGCTCATAGCGGTTGATGCCAACATGGAATTTGAGCCAGGTAGGATAGGTGTCGTAGGCAGTCTTCCCTGTCGGAAGGACCATCTCGGCTTTACTGTTGCTGACCCTGCAGCCCAACAGCCACCACCACCCCCAACAACAACAACAGTGTTTAGTTGGGGCGGGACATGCTCAGCACCCTCAGGTCCTTCCTGGGCACCCAARGGCTACCTCAGCCCCCCTCCCACACACCGGAGGGCAAGGAAAGGGCTGAGGAAACCTAGCACCATCCCTTGACCATGGTCAAGGCCCTCCTGCTGTGATCCCTGGCTTCTCCAAGACAATTCTGGCGGCAGATGGTGTTTCAGGGCAGACCACACCAATGGCTGCGAGCCCTGCCAGCTGGCTGGAGAAGCCCTGCAGGACAAGGCTTGGGAACCACTRCCGAGGCTTCCCTTGCATCCACTGCAAGAAAGGCTTCAGGCTGCTCATTCTCCTCCCAGCCTCCTATTTATTTCCCTAGCAGGCAGCTAGTCTAGTTGTATTTCCCCAGGGGGTTAGCGCCCAGGATGGGAACAAACATTAGAAAACAGCATTAGAAAAGTASGGGGGGTCCTAGCCATTTCTCAGCACCAACCTGAGCTCTGACCCTCAACATCCAATTCACCTTTGATGGATTTTTCAAATACCAAGCACCTCTGGTTTCCCTGGGGCCTTGAGTTSAAGTTATTGCTATCTCCTTCCCTGGACCTCCTGCAAATTTGCATTTTCCTTGCATTCAGAGGGAGTTCTCRGAGGCTGCAACCCTCTATGCCAGTGCCCCACTGACATTGCAAACAAATAAGCCAGCCCAGGGCATGTGTAACTCAAACCACATCTCTCTCTCTCTCTCTCTCTCTCTCTCTCTGGGAGAATGCAAATTATGCCCTAATTTCAACAAAACAGACTCATCTCCCACAATTTACAGATGAGGTAGTCCTCATACAGAGCAAATGTCTGGAAAACAACTCTAATGCTTTTTAGTCTCTCTCATTTTTAGCGGCTCCCATGTTTTGAAGGTGCACTTTCCATAAGGAAGCTGCTACTCATCATCAATAATAACTATTTTAATGTCTTCCCTCCTTATTAGGAGTTAGTAGTACACTGATAAAAATAGGCACCCAGCAACAGTGAGATCACCACATGGCAAAGCCTAAAGAGGCCAGGAAGTGTCCTGTGAAATGCAGGACAGAAATGATCTTGTGATTAGAGGTAACCTACATTTTGGGGTTACATGAGATAGTTAGGAGAGAGGAATAAAACTGGTTAGAAATTTCCCATACAGAGAGGGACTAAATATAGCCTTTACGTTTGGGAAGGAAAGAGAGGAAGAGATGGCTTAAAGGATACCATACATAATATAACGTATAATTCAAGACTCTGCTTTGACTTTGTCTTGTACTACATGGACAAACAGGCTTCTCTGCAGCTTTCCAAGGTAGCAGCCTGGAATTTTGGGGCTAAAGTAGGAGGTACAAGAACAGATCAGTCAGCAATTAGGGCCAGCCCAGGGAGGGATGCTGAGCTATGCAAGTCAAGCTATGACTTGCTTGATTTCTGCCGTTCCCCCCCCCCAAATCCTATCGCATACCCCTAGAAGAATACAAGGRGTTGGCTGGCTCCTCACCATTCATCACTCCCACTGCTTCTCAGGCTGAACTTCTCCATGGGGTTGACGACAAACAGCTTGTCTCTGTCTGTGACCTCTGGAATTGGCACCTTATAAAGAGGATGCTCAAAGAGTGCAGCCAGTTTTGATCCCTTGGTCTCCCCTGGATTCCCATTTCCACGCTGGCGCTGGATCCCTCGGTCTCTGTCCTCTACTTGTGGCCCCACTCCCTGTGGATGGGAGCTTTTCTCCAAAGAGCCATTGCTGCCACTGAAATCYTGAAGGATTCGCAGGCTCAGCTTTTTGGGGCCGGCCACCAATGGGCTGCCTGCTGGGACACCCAAGGCTTTTGCTGCTTTTGGATCACAGCTGCAGGACCTGCGAGTGGAAGGGAGGGCCAAATCCATTGCCAGGTGCATCAGGAAGGCCAAGAGCAGGAGAAAGAAGAGGCCAATTTTAAACTTCCTTTGGAAAAGTGTCTGTAGCCGGCGCCGCATCCTTGCTCTCCTGAGACACCCAGCGATGGCCAGGCACCAATGTGTGGCTAGAAGAGAGCCGGTGCACGCGCAGCCTCGTCTCTCCTCCAAGCAAACAGAGAAAAGAAGTGTCCTGGATTTAGACCATAGTAGCAAAACCCGACTGATGCAAAAGGGCTGGCAGGCAGAATTACAGGAAGAAAAAATCTGTCTCCACGGTGCCTTTTGGAGTGACACCACTGGGCCAGCAGCAGGACAGGGAGAGGACAGGAGGCTGCCGCAGGGTTTATCGGCGCTGATAAGGGATGAGCTGGCGGTGCCAAGGTTAGAGTGAACGGGGCAAGTTCCAAATTGATAGCAGCAAGTGGCTCAGTGACAGGAATAGCCAGAGGTAACCTGTGCGCTGGAAACCCTCCGGGACCCCTGCAGTGCCCCATCCTTCTGTGCACTCACYGAGATAGGTCCACAGCATGTTTCTGGACATAAAGGCCCCAAAGCAGTTCTGCCCCACTCTGCAGCATACACCCTGCCCAGCACTACGTAGCCCCGTGCAAACACCGTTTCGGCCTCCTCCTCGAACTCCTCTGCACTACTCCCCGTCCCCAACGCTTCAGCAAGGTTCCACCGTGTTTCTCTCTGCTCGATTGTAACCCAGGAGAGACTTTTGCTCCCACTACCCAGCCAGGCTGATGTTGCCATCGCCTCCAGCTACACAAGGTCGCTTGTACAYAGCCCTCTTTCAAACGCCACTCAGACTGCATAAACGAACAGGGCTTGAGGACTGACATTGTTAGGAGGGAAAAGCCAGGTTGGCAGCTGCCAACTGGGATGAGGTGCGTGAGCTGGGCTGCTCTAAGACCTCTGAAGTGGATGAGGGAAGCCTGGCAGGCAGGAGCAGGGAGGATGCTGGGCTGCCTTGGGGATGCTGGAGGTCAGCATGGAGGTGCAGCAGCTGAGCTGGGAATGGGACCTGATGCTGGAGACATCAAGGCAGTACTGCAGAGCTGGACATGGGGGGCGGGAAAGCTGCCCTGAAGCATTTACCCCATACCTGCCACTCAAGCCGCTTCATTGCTACCRAGATTTCCACTGTAAGAAGCGGGACAAGCACGAATCGGGAGCAGGAAAGCAAATGGAGCCATACGTATGCCTTAAATAGGATTGCTGGAAAGGACTGGCAGCTTTCAGAAGGGACTGTTGGCTCATATTTACTAGAAAATCACCTTTCCAGTGAGATACAGGGATATGGAGAGCTGGGTTGCCCAGGCAAACATAGTAGGCAACTAGGAAAAGAGGGAGCTTCAGATTTGCTATGGGATAAGGAAGGGTAGGACCACGGGGTCAGTGCAACAAGCCCTGGACTCAGACAAACCTGGGAACCTTGGATACAGAGTTGGGAGTAACGTTTCTCTCTTTTCCATTTCTCCAGTAGCAGAGGCTGCAGGAGGAATGTGAAATCCTGCCTGTCAGGCAATCCGTGCCGTGCATCGGAAGACAAGCGAGGGAGGAGTGGGAGGACTGGCCAGCAGGAGGGGGGCACGCTGGAGACCCCCTCCTCCGTCGCCGGTCCTGCGGCACGCTCCTGCTGGCGTCGCCCTCTCCCTGCGCGCTCCGGGACGTGCTGGGCCCCCTCCCACGCGTGCGCGCCGGGCAGGCACGGCGAGAACGCCGCGTTCCCCGCTTGCCGTGTCCCACGGTGCGACAGTTGCCTGGTAACCGCCTCCGGCTGACACTATCGGCCGCCCCAGATTCAGCCAACGCCGTTATTTCCTTCCTCTCACGTTGCGCTAACAACGTGGCTGATAGTAACCAAACCTGTCCGTCCCCCGTCTCATCTGAGGGTAGACGCATCCCTCCCCGGCTGCAGGCGGTGCTCGGAGGAGGAGAGCTTTCCAGCTCGGCAGGCGATCTCGCAGCCCCGCAGACGGAGCCGGGTGGAAGGGAGCAGATGGCTTCCACAGGGAAGGGAACACAGTGTCTTCCACGGGGAGGCTTGCTGGATTCAATCCGGATGTACTTTTTGGAAAGACGGTGCCTTGGAGGGGTTGTGGCTGGAACGCAGAACGGTTAGGTCATTGCTCAGCGAAAACATGGGCTAACCGCTTGCATCGAAGGAGCTGGGCTCAGCTCTGGGAGTAGGGCCACAGATTTCTTTATTCMGGAGCCAGCTTGGGGACAGGGAGGGGGAGATGGAGACCTCCCTCCTTCCAAACCCTCAGAACTGGCTCCAGAGTGGGCTTGGGGGAGAAAGAGGGAATAGAAAGTTCTCTCCCATGTCCTAGAGCCTGCTGGGACAGGTCTGTGAGGGACTCCTCCTTGCCCCAGGGGTGCTGTGTGCATGGGGACTCCACCCTAGAGAACCCTAGACTTATCTCCACTGCATGAGTTGAAGCCACCCTTCTGACCAGGAGTCCGATCCCCATGCGTAATCCTTGCCCCAGCACAGATTTAGCATCACACTGGAAAGCAGAGGAAGAGGGAATAGGTGAGGTGCTTGCCACCCATAGCACTTCAGTGCCAGCATTAAATATTAACCATGAGATTTTTCAGTGAGTCAGATACGGGCCTGCAGCGACAGGAAGGAGATGGAGAGCTTCAAAGCCAGCCCTGACTGCCTGACAGCACGGCAGTGTGCCTTGTTGCCAAGACACCATCGCAGAGAAGCGGCTGAATTTTCCCCTCCACCTATCTCCCCCCTGCTTCCTCTGCCTTTCTAGCTCCTTCCCCCTGTTTCACGGGAGGTTTGAGTCACCTTTGGGATGTAGGAGGAGCCGTACTTCTAAGGACATTTCCATTGCTAGCCCAGAATCACGACTCCCTGCCACAGAATCTGATAACGATGCTGCCCGTCGCCCCTCAGCAGGGGAATAAGTCATTACTAGGCACAGCCCTCTGAGCTGGTACCGCGGCGCTCCAGTTTTCTGGGTCGGACGGAGAGGAAGGGTAATTGTAGCTGGCACCAATGCATCACCCTACAATTTTCCTCTCCTTTTCTACATCTGACTAGTCTGGTGCTTTGATGAGTAACAGCAGCAATATGCAAGTGGCAAAAAATAATAAGGAAAAAATAAAAAGCAGGACATCTGTTACCAACTCCCCTAGCTTTTTGCTGAAAACATGTAAGGTGAAAACCTGCAGCAAGCTGTGAGAAAAACTGCACTTTTAACTGTTTCACAGTCAAAAGCAAACAGGCCCCACAGGCCCCAAAGCATTAGCTGCAGAGGGGATACTTGCAGGAGAGCAYGGCAAGCCGCGAGATCGTCTCTGATCTGTGTCCCGTATTGCACTGTGAACTGCAGACGTGCCTTGAAGTTTACAAGTTCCGCAATGAAAGAGGGTTGAAAGTCGCTTTCTGCCACATGGAGGCCAGCGCAGCATGCTTCAACTCGCAAAGGGCAGTACCGCTGACCTGAGTGAGTACTCGCCTGACAGTAGGGGGCCTGGAGTTACACGGCTCGATTTTGGGAAGCTTGAGGTTTGTACTTGTACTCTGTAGCACAAATGACAGGACGTGACARGCACACAAACCAGCTAAGATGGGTCAGCTCTTCTGCGGTAACTGTTTGTGGGAAAGCTATTGCCCTTGGAAACAGAAATAGCCTACRGTGCCTCTGTGAACCCCCTTACCTTTGAGGAGGTACAGTGGAACAGCTGTCTTGCTGCAAATTCACACCTAGCTCGCCTCAATTTGTTTGCACGTGTGTACTTTGAGAAAGTTGAGAACCAGCCAACACTTGCCCATTGCAGATGCAGGTCATGGAGACATTAGTTTTGCTCAGCTGGCGGCCAAACAGATAACAGGCTGGCAGTGGGGCCAAAAGATTGCATGTTGAGGTAGGCAGCTCCCCCTCTCTATGATCATCTRCAGGTCAGCACGACCCCGCAGAGATGACTGTGACCTGAATGTCTGTGCATATGCACACAGCAGTTAGTTATTCATTAGTGTGAAAGAAGCGTGATTAAACAGGCTATGGAATTGCTGAAGATCATCATCACACTCCTCCAGTGCAGGCATCTCAAAGACTGCTTCTACCTTACACTCTGGACCKAAGAGTAAAAAATATAGAGGAGGCGGCAAGTCTTAGAACAGAAAACAGGCTTCTCCCCCTGCAAGCTGCAGAAAGTGTTAGTCAACAGTGCTACCTTCATTTTAAAGGCAGTCAGTAGGAGCGAGACAACGAAGTAATCAAGAACTGCAGGGAATAAAAATAAAAAATAATAATAATAAAAAAGAGCTCACAGAATTTGGACTCTTCTACAACACATAATGAAGTTGGCACCATGGTCCATTGCACAGGGCAGATATCCTGGYTCCAGGTACATTACGATACCAGTTAGTGTGCCCTCCCTGCCTTGCAAATCCCTTTCCATCCAATCARCAAGGAATTACGTGAGAGGATACAGGACCCAGCCAGCACAGATGGCCCAAATTTGAAATAATTTCTAGTCATCTTCATATTATTCAATTCCTGGCTTACAGAAGAGCCCCTGACATGCTGATTGCTTTCCAAAGAATGAAGAAAGGACATCTCTAGCACCACATTGAGGTTGGGAGAAAGAACAAAAAGAATTGTAAACCCCTCACCCCTCTACTAGTTTGATCGGCTGCAGGTGGTAATACAGAAGCAATCCTCAGGAACTGAACTATGGACAAGTGCGGGACTTCCCATAAAACATGAATGGTATTGCTTGGTGGCATTCTCAGAAGAGAGTCTGAAAAAAGAAAATATCAAAGAAGGCGCAAATGCCAGACCCTAAATGGCAGATGAGGCACACTGACCGGACAGAGCACACAGGTACCCTGCCTTGCCGCTGCTCAGACAGGTGTGTGGACAGAGGACTTCGGTCAGCAGCACTGTTGACGTGGCAACCATCCTAGGCATCATGGCTTGCACTGATGAAAGGAACTGCACAGGGAAGATGAAAATAATCCTGTATCCCAGAGCTGCCTAGGAAGTAGCATGTGGGGTGAGAGCTTGTCACTGGCCTTTGCCTGAGCTACTGCCACTGCTTACTTATTCCAATGTTTCCTGAATGAATTACTTTTTCTGTGTGTCCCCCACTTCATTACATTTTAGAATATGACAAACACGAAAAGGACATTTTACTGTTTTTTTTATTGTAAAAACACAGTTTCCCAGATTTATATAAATATGCCATATACGTAAAATACAATTACGTTCACTCCATCCTCCAACACTGACAGCTTTAAAAAAAATGAAACAGGCTAAAGGAATGCAAGTCCAAAAAGACATTAAGTCTCTGATGACCAAGTGATATCTCGCATGACACCCCCAAAAACTGACAGAGAAGCAATCAAGCCTTATGAAGAGTTCTCACCCACTCCCCAGACATCATCAACTGCCTGTGTTTTAATGCTATCTCAGTGTGCAGTGGGTGAGAAAAGAGGGGGTAGTTTGCATAGCAACCTCCTACACCCAGGCAGCTCAGCTGTTGCACCTTCCCAAAGCAAGCAGGGAGCGGGGTATGCTAAGTCTGCTTTTCTGTAGCTAACACCTCCATGGATAACCCAAAGGGAGATCCTTGACACAACCAGTTCTCTACGGTCATCTTAGGGAGGAAGAAAATGCTGTTAACATTGGAATTCAGAGGAGAGACAGTCATTGGTCAGAGCCATTCCATGCAGTAGTAGGGAAGGCAGAGAAGAGAGAACACAACGTGGAACAAGTGGGAGGAAAAACAGAGGGCTAGATAGCACCTTTTCTCTTTTACCTCCCCCTCTTAGTGCTGCTATATGGCTGCATAGTGTCTCATGAGTTACCTATTTACCACCTCCTTCCTGCTTAGATTCAACTGCCAAGAAAAGAGCCACAACCAGATGAGATATTCCCTGGACAAGGACTGGATAACTTGGTGCACACACACACGCACACACCCACCCCAACAATATGTATCCCATGGAATTGGTACATCAGTATGAAAAAAAARATCTCAAAGTTTTACTATGAAAAATAAAGCCCCACCTCCAGATTGTACAAAACCTGTGAAGAGAAGGAAGAATCTCATGTATGCAGTAAGTCTGGGACCCAGCCAGATGTCATGAGCACTTCCAGACACACACAGCCAGGCTGCCGCCAAAGAACATGTAGAGCAGATTCTTCACCTCGTGAGTGATCTCAAAGCCAAAACCTTCCCCAATCACCACATGCCAGGAGGACCCAAATTTCTTGTCCATCATCTCTTTGATCATCTTGGCAGCACTCTGAAGAATAATAAGGAGAGTGTAGGATGAGGCAGAGCAAGCAGTTTGCTTTTATGCAAAAATCCCCCAACTCTTCTCCCTTTAATGGACTACTCAAGCCATAKGCAGCAGGTATGGCAGCTGCACTGCAGGAACTGGAAGCTCCCTCGAGCTATGCTGAAGGGTAAAACAGGTTATTGTGTTTTCTACAGCCTCCAACACAGCAAGCAAGAGAAATTAAAGATCTAGATCTAGTAATCACTTGTCTTCTCATTCCCACCAATCTGAAGCAAGAGCTCTCTCTTTGATGATGATGGAGTTATGCTAGGTGCAGCAAGTGTGAGAGGAGATTCAGGTCACTAAGCTGCAGCTATTTTTACAGGAGCCTTTTTTTTCTCTCCCCAAGCTAGTTACCCAAACACTGAAACTAGGCTGGCTTTTAAAAGGCCTGCTTCTCCCAAATYGTGCCCTGAGTGAGCTAGAAAAGGAAAGATTTTGCAGTGACATATGGTGTCTCAGCCATGAYGGGACAGAGGAATAAAGAAAAATTTTATAGCTTTGCCTTATTCCACCACAAAACTTTGCTGGCAATAAGTAGGCTGCGCGTTGCCCAAAGGGCAAGGTGTGTGCTCTTTTATCTTTAGCTCTCAAAGCTACATGTAATCTTTCAAAATGCTGTAACTTCTGTACCACCCCCCTGTTTACATATTCTCAGCAACTTCGTTCAATAGGCTGAAAGTTGAGAGGGAAGACTTAACAGATCATACGTAATGGTTCAAAGGCTTTAATTTGCTCACCCACAAAATAAGAGTTTCTTCCTCACTCTGGTGAAGATGGCTCTGCTGAACACTGAAGAACAGACCCACGCTTTGGAAAGGGCCCCTCTTCCCACAGTTCTGCACCAAGCCCTCAGGACAGAGGGCACTTTAGAAACTGCAGAAGCATGTTATARGTCAGGCAGGATCAGAACGGAGGTGAGAGAGCATTGCTGAGTGACTAACCTCCACTCCTCACGCTAAAGTAACATCCTATTACAGATCTTGCTGACAAAGGGAACCAAATGTGAGACTCTAGCCAGGCTGTCTTTGCTTTTTTCTGCTCTGCCTAGTGCAGAAACAGAGCAATAGAATGACAGTGTCTGATTCCATCCTGCCCTACACCCTAGCTCTGCTCCTGAAGATTCTCCAAGCCAGTACTGCAGGGTCTGAAGGCCAGCTGAATTGGGATTTGGCTAGTACCTCGTTGTTGGTGGCATATTTCTCACATGCTGTGACGCATAGCTCCATGGCTTCCACACGCATCTCCTCTGGCATGTCCGTGTGCTGGAAAGAGCAAACAAGCAAAAGTAACTAAGCAAAAATAAAAGCTAGACACAAGACAGAAGAGCAGGTAGCCCTTAMATCACCCACATTACAGCTGGGCACTCTGGGGGATGAGCAAAAGGAAACTAGCCTAYGTGACTTCTTATGTCAGCTTCAGAGGGGAGAGCATCACTAGTGACACGGGCTTGTCCGTACACCAAGCATCTCCACGGTTTCGGAGTGATAAATATGAAAAAGACTTATTACCTCATAATTTATCCATTCTTTCCTTTGTCCCAGCTGAACTGTTCTCTACCTAACATCAAGACTAGCATTAAGTAAGCGCAGCTTAAAGGAAGAGATAAACACATTGGTTAGTTTTTCATTATAAGATGAAGGGAACGAATGTTAATACTACCCCACCTACCCCAACATATGCATTGTCTTTAATTATTATCATAAGCATAACAAAGAAGTCTACATTAYGTAGCCTTTTCCTCCTCTTCTGCTATCTGACGGGCCAGCAAAATCTTTTACCCCAGCTCCACTAGAAAAACAAGCTGCACATAGTATCCTGAACACAGGAGAGAGCTCCAAAGGCAGCATGTTCAGCCCAGAAGGAGATGGATCACAGAAGAGCTACTTTGCCCTAGGCTTCCTCTAGCTGACAGAAGGAACAGTTGTGCTAATAAATTTACTTGGCAGAAGTCAAGGACAGGGAGAAAGCAGTGTGATGACTGAGATCCTTACATATGACTATCAGTACATGCCACATGCTTACATTCTCAAAGCAGCTTGGCAGTGGGAGACATTGTAGTCTGGAAGGTTGGTAGGAAGGAAACAGAATTTCATATCTGTATTGTAACACTGGTAGCAACCTATCTCTCTTCTTACCCTGATCAGTGGAAAGCTGTGAAGTCTTTTATAATCAGCTTCCTCCTTTTTCCCCTCCCCGGTGTCTGCCATGGTCCTTCCACAATGACCCCGGGAAGGGGTGGAGAGCCTGCCTGGGGCTCACCAAAGTGCTGCAGGGCAGGTATCRAAGAGACACAGAACCCTGAGGACACAGGCAGAACAGCTTCAGAGGAGCAAAAACTTCTTGGCCCGGAGTGCACTGCTAAAAAAA
>NW_028187034.1:1740861-1741838 GCF_003343005.1 Rhea americana | reverse complement strand
AGAGGGAGAAAGAAAGAGAGAGAGGGAGAGGAGAGGGGTAAGCTTTGAATTACAATGAAAGGCCAATAACATTATTATAAGAATACTATCTCTATCATCTCAATTACTGTTTCTCTGTATCTTTCTCACATATCATGCACTTAGTGAGCTATCTTACAGAATATTAATGCAATCAAGTTTAAATGTATCATTTTCCATAAATGAGACTTCAAGAACACAGTACTTCCCAGAAGTACCAATCCAGCATGAGGGAAGAGCCAAGTTCGGAYGCACCAAATCATAATGCTGCTTCCAAGAAGCAATGAGAGACTGTATCAACCATTATCTYTAGCATCTAATTCCAAAAGGATTTTCCCAGGACACACTACTATCTGCAAGAGTTTCAAAGGGTGTTTGACAAACAAAGGCTGAGTGTATTTTAGTAATACAATTGGCGTACACATAGTATGTCAGTGTTGAACAGGAATGTCTTACCCAGTTTTAGTGCGCTTCCTTCTATCTTCCTCAGGATTTGTTAGCTGGGAAGGACCACATCACATAATGCTGGACTACTGTTCCAGGCCTGTTTACCAGCTTGCCTCTACTTGGGCAATGCAGAGGCCTGGTACTGCCTGACAAATTCATAACATTTCATTGTGGCCTTCTGTCTGGCTCTCTCAGCCAGGATAAAGTACCCTCCTCTCCCATTTAGAGGAGGCAAGAGCAATCATACATTACAGGAAGAATAGAAGAAGCACACTGCAAGTGCTTTCACCAAGYGTGCAGAGTTGCTGGCCAAAGCAACAAGTCCTGCGTCCTTACCACTTCTCACTCGGGGACCACGGGAACTCTAGGACAGCCGCAACCACAAACCAAAAACCACCGGGGGCAGAAGAGCCGCCTGCTTGGCGAGAGTTGGCCGCAGCAGGGGAAGCTCCGGCAGTCGCTATCTTCTCCCCCACGGCCCCGGACGAACTCGGGCCGCCCCGCGGGCCCGG
>NW_028187034.1:1730988-1740316 GCF_003343005.1 Rhea americana | reverse complement strand
CGGGGCCTGCGCCGCCCGCCGCGCCGCGGCCCCTGAAAGATGGCGGCCGTCTGCCTTTCGCCGCGGCGTTGCTGTCCGCGCGCTCGTGCCAGGGCCCCCAGCCCCAAACAGAGCCGGTGCTGCCCCTCCTCTCCCCTTACCGCCCCCTAAAATACGGGTGCGGGGCCCTGGCTCGGCCCCGCGGTCGCGGGGGCGGCGGGAGCCTCGCTACCCGTGCGATGGGGAGCGGGGTGCGGGCAGGCCGCGCCGCGCCGCCATTTTGTTGGCGTGGGCCGGAGGCGGCCCGCGGGCTGCGCGGCCGGGGCGTTGCGGCGGCGGCGGCGGTTTGTGCGCGCAGCGCGGCCGTCGCTGAAGCCCCTTCCTGCCTTCTAGGGGCTGGCAAGGCCGGCGGCTCATGGAAACGCCTCGCAAGTRAAGTGGGGCAGTTCTGAGGCCCTCGATAGCATTTATGGTCATGCTAGGTTTTTTTTTTTTTTAATGATATTTGTTTGCTTTTCTTCTTCTTTTGCTTGCTTAAAAAGAGAAAACAATATCCAGGAGGAAGCCTTTGGCAGCAGTGACTTCTTTGGAGAACCCGATAGCACTGCTTCTAGGTTGACAACCACACATCATTCAGTTGCTCTGGTGAGCAGAGCATGGGCTGAAAGACCACTCAGTATTTTTTCTTTTCTTTTTCTTTCTTTCTTTTTCTTTCTTTTTTTTTTCTAATTTGACATGTATTAGGCCATCACTTACGAACCACCAAAAAGTGGCATTTGAGAAGGGACTTACAGGAAGAATAAGAGAGATACAAGYGAGATCAGGGTTGGCTTTCAGCTGTAACAGGCCACGTGAGAAAAGACACAGAGGTGGGTATGGGCAAAGCAAATGAAGGACCTATTTAGASACATACACGCACCCACCCCCCATCACAGTGAAAATCTTGAACTGGGTGTCATAGTGGCACAAAATAYAGTTCCACTGGTCTTCAGAGAGTTGACTGTAATGGAAAATTAATATGACTAAGGTACAGTGTGACTATAAATGCAATAGCTATTCTTAAATTACTTATGTGTGAACATTATTATCCTGAAATAAGAAGCTTGCTCCTATTTAATTTAAGACCATTTACATCCACTTAAGACTTGTCTATATGAGGGAATTGACCAGAATAGTGATTGCAGCATAAATTATTCTGCAGGGGCTAGTCCAGAATAGCTGTTAATGTCAGTGCTGATGTAGAGACTTGATCTGGTGCTTTGCTTTCTGACCTCAGTTCATTCATAAATTCTCCATGTGGACAAATCCCTCACTGTGTGACACTTCCTGAGCAGGATTTAGGAGCTACTAGGAGAGAATGTTGTCTCCTACAGCAATTTGTCCCTTGTCTTAGGCTTGTAAAATGGATTTCAAGGATACTTTCATGACCRGCATGTTTAATCTAAAGAGTTCAGATGCATTTTCTGGCTGGGCAGGCTGCACAGGAAAAGCTCTGAGCCCCACCAGTATCTGAATCGCTTTGTACCTGGGAGCATAATATATATTTTTTTTCTGTTTAAAATGATTTTTGAGAGTGGTTCTACCTGTAGCTCTAAACAGCAAGAATAAATATTGGTGTAGTTTGGGAAAATTGAGGGTTTTATGTGTATTGTCAGTTGTATGGGAGAGGCAATGGTTCATGTATTCATGTTGATGCAACTGGAAAGAAGGAGAAAATAACARTCTCAGAGTGTGAGAATGGATCATGCTTTTGGAAGCAGCTGCTATAACACTAACTCCATGCCCACTGAGGGCATCACCTCTCTCAGTGTGGTCTTTTCATTTGTGTTGTCTGCTTGCTTTGAGGGTTTTCACAACTCTGATCTGTCTGGAAAATCCTTGTTGTCTCTGAAAYCATGCATCTCTGCATCCTGCTAGCCAAACACTTGTTGCTTCTAAACTAGAGCTTAAACTGTTTCTGGGRGGTCTAGGTTTGTGTTATTCTGAAAATGCAGATGAAGAAGCAGCAAGCTAGCAAGGGGAAGAACTAATCTTATACACACCTTCAAATGTTGAGCATGATGCCTAGGTTTCTATCAGGACAGATTCTTGTCCTGCAGGATGGCTCATGAGGCCTGATTTTTCATATGGTCTTCTAGCTCACATATATTTGAAATGTGCTCTTCGCTGTTTGTCTACTAAAAAAAGCAGCGCTTTGTCTTGAGGGAGGAAAAAAAGGGGGGGGAGGGGAATGAAGGAGCTGGACATTCTCCTTATCCCTGCTAACATACGAGGATTTCCTCATCATAATATCTAGGCTCACCACTGCTGCTTTTGCTGTATAGCTGTAGGGAAGAAGTATTCTTACCTCTGTAGTAAGAGGTGACAGTTAATCTGACTAGAGCCTGTGAAAGTCGTTTTCCTGACAAAGCAGCAGTGGAAGCGCTGGAGCTGTCTGTAGGCTCTGGAAGGCAATGCTGCAGTGATCACTTTTCATTTGCCTTCTCAGCTGCCAGTGACAGAAATCAAATGCTGCCTTCTCATCCTCTTACTTTTTTACAATTGCATCCCCTGTGTTGTCTGTGCTGATTCCTTCTGCTTTTCTACAATCATTGGCCTGTTGGAGTGAGGCAGGCACAGCACTAAAATTGTCAGGAGACAGATGAAGGCTGGGAGGTTTGGGAGGTTTTTTTTTGTTGTTGTTGGTGGTGGTTTTTTTTCCCCTCCAGAGGAGTTAATTAGGAAAAGGCTYTCTGGGAGGAAGAAGCTCTTTCCATCATTACTTTATCTCTAAGCAGCTACTCTAATCTCTCTGGGGATACAGTGCTTTTAAGCATCATATTCTCTCTGTTTTTTAATGCTTTAATCTCTATATAGTTCACCCACTTTTGCTAAGCAGCAAGTCAGAGAGAGATGGTGTTTTCATGTGCATATGTGTTTGTTAGTGTGTGTGTGTGTGTGCATGAGCGTGCACACACATTTGATTTTGAGTTCAGCTGAATGTGCTTTGGTTTTGAACAATGTGTCCATGGGGAATGTATTCCTAGGGATATACTGAGACTRTGTGTAAGAATTACTCATCAGCAGCTTCTTGGTTAAAAGTGCAAAATATATAGAATATGGCCAAACCAAAATACCAGAGTGTCCAAAGTTAGGAACTTCATATTTTTGGTGTTTGTGATGGGTGATACAATGGCACTACAAAGTAGAGATGTCCCCTGAGGAAAGAGAGCATCCAGTTGGCTTGTTCTCATTTGATGTGGTGTGGCAAAATGTGAGAAGCTKCTTTTCTGAACTGGTGAGTGTAGGGCTTGTCTTGGCTGCCTCTTTCCAAAATCAGAGGCCAGTCAAAGCTTTATTGGGCTAATGAATCTAACACATAGGAGTTCTCTAGCTACTGGTACAAGAGGGGGATAAATGGATAGCTTCAAGTTGGTCATTCTTTACTTCCCATACTGAATGGCCAGGCACRCATCTGTAAATAAAGTTGATTTTATTTTTTTAATATCATTTTTCTTTTAGCACGGATTGAGAGCAAAGATTGCATTCACACCTCTGAATCTGTACCAAAACAGAAGAGTTACTCTGCTCTGACTATTCCTTTCTTATTTGCCACTAATGACAAATTGAAACGCTCTTAGTCCTTTGCCTTTGGCAATTACAATGAAATAAATAAGTATTGTTTACCACACATCACCCTTAAGATTGTGTTGTGTTGTCTGTTGTATTTCTTAGCTGAGAAATAGAAATGTAACTGCTCGTTGTGAGATTTTACACACGCATGCACGCACACACACACACATGCAAAAATGCCAGGGTCATGTTGTAGACCCCTGGTTGACTCTTTTTCAGATGGAGCAGATCCTCAAATACTATTTTCCTGGACATGGCCTCCCCCACTGCTTCTCAAATTTGGCTGACCCAGGTTCCTCTGCCAGTTTTGGGACCCTGTCACCCTCCCTGTGGTCACCTGGTCCTTGGTGGTGCCCAGATTCAGCATTATGCATTCAGTTGCATACTTTATCTACCCTCTGAGGTGAAGCAGCAGGATGAAACTGTCCTGCTTGTCAGCTGTAGCTCGGGGGCTGGATGCTGCTCTGCGTGAAGGCCTTCATAGTGCACGACCTTGGGCACTGTCAAAGGATCCAGRTGAGGAAACCTGATGTGGACTGAAGCTTGCCTTGCAGCCTGCCTTGGGGATGAGATGGTCTTGCCTCAGAGGGAAGAGGGGAGTGCTCAGGAGGCCTCCAGGGATGTTGAAGCTGCATTTCCCTGGGATCAGAGTCTGGTCATGTTAGCTCAAGCAAGGCTGGCGAGAGGCTRATGTGAGTTGGTGCCCTTGATGTACAGGAAGAGATGGAAAGTGGTCTGGTCCTTTATTTAGTTCTCAGCTGCTTCAGRGGAAACAGCAAGCCCCTTTGTGATGGCCATATCCCGTATTCTGCTGGAGAGAGATCATCCTGTGATGGGCAAAGCTCTGCAGAGCCCAAGTGCACCCCACGTTATCACTTACTACTTCTAGTAACAGCTAGTGCCATTACTGCAGTAAGGGCATCAGYGAGTAGGGCTTGTTTGTGCTGGCAGATGCTTCGGAAGCATGGCACGGTCCCTGTTTGAGTGCTGCACGAGTCTTAATGAGCCTTCCTGGCTCCAGGAGYAAGCAGAGGAGGCTCCCGGCAGGACGGAGAAGTGCAAGGAGGCAATTAAGGCAGCCCCCCGTTGCTAGGGCAGGGCAACTAATGGGGCTTTTGGTGGGTCACCTCCTAAGGAGGAAGCGCAGRTTGGTTTGACCTGGTTTAAGGGGATCCATACAGCATGGATCACTGCGACTGGCAAGCCTGATGACTGAGGCAGCTGGGGGGAGCAGGGGCAGCATCCTAGCTCCAGGAGCTGCAGGAGCTCCCCAAACCACATCCTGATGTGGGGATCCTGGAGCTGCCCCCACTCAGCAAGCCCGTGTCGCTGAGGAGGCAGAGCCCGCAGTGCTGACCGTGCCCTCCAGAAAGCCAGGCAGGGCTGGAGGGCTTTGGGAATTGCAACGGCTTCTTCGCAACCTGCTAATTAACTGTTTAAGCCCTCAGGCATGAATATTTTCAGTTGTTGTGTCTGAACTGGTGTGTTCTCTGTATGGCAAATCGCTTTTTTGGATTTTTCTTTCTTTCTTTCTTTTTCTTTTTTCTTTTTTTTTTTGAGTCATACTAAACTCCTGGCCTGCGGTAAACCCTGTGGCCGTGAGTTTCACAGATTAGCAAAGCCCTAACAGGAGAAAGCTGTCCCTTTCATCCCATCAAAATGTGTTGTCTTTGAACATCCCCTTAATGGAGGGATATAAAAGAGCATTCAGGCAGTTTTCTCTGGTGCATTAATCAGTACGTCTCCCTCTGCCCTTGCCTCTTACGTCAGTCCTCCTTTGAACTGTCAGTCCTGGCTGCTTCTGAGAGTGCCATTGCCTCKGCTCTTTTCAGGGCTAGGGATTCCTTCATTCCCCTCACCCCATCATTTTTTTCRCTTTGAGAAGGGATATCTGGGACACAACACAGCATCCAAGGTGAGCACACGTGGCATAATATATCAGAACATTCTCAGTGCATTTTTTTTTTTTTTTGAGATTTCCTTCTTTAACAGTCCTGAGAATGACTTGGTTTTCCTTTACCTCTGCTGCGCGTGGAGCATTGTTTCTCAACAAGATGCCATTGGAGAGACTCAGGTCTTTTACTAAGTGGCTATGTTTAATTTAATAGCCAGCGATATGTGCAAGTCCTTACAATTATTCCTTGCAGCAACACCTTTAATTAGTTGTCTCTTGTCATCTCCTCTAAACAACTGGCCTTCTAAGCCCTGCTGCAGTTTTTCAGTTCTTGCAGGACTCAGTTAACAAAAAATTGTACCTTCTCACTCTTCTGCTCCACTCTGCATCAGTAACAAGCAGTCGTCGCTACCTAGAGTGTCAGGGTTGGGGYCAACCCGTTCCAGGTTGGAAATGAAATATTTATACCTACCCTTGATTTTCTGTCTCTTGACCAATTTCTAATCTCCCCGTAATGACTTAGTTTCCTTAAGAGCCTTATACGGAGGAGTGTGCCATAAGCTTTCAAAATGTCTGGATAAATTACATCAGCCAGTCCTCGTCTATCCCCTGTTCTGCTGAACTGCCTCTAAAATTCTGGAGGAGAGAGGATTTCCCCCTGCAGAAAGAAGCTGCTCTCCCGGGCTCCTCCTCTCACTTATTTAGGTCCTTTTATAACTTGAGCTCCAACTGCTATTTCAGCCCTGTGCTAGGGGCTGCGGTTCTCGTGGAGATCAGCCAGTGCTCCTTTCTCCATCCCAGAAGCGATGGATGTGTGCAGGGACATGACTTGGGGTTAGCTGTTGTGCCAGTGTGGTCTTCAGGGAAGGCAGAGGGCAGAGTTTAAGTTTTTTTTTTTTTTTTTTTTTTTTTTTTTTTTTAAGAGTATTTTTGTACAGACTTAACTGTGGAGGAGATATGTTTGCTGCTGGTACCCTACAGAAGTGACAAGGCTGTTTCCATCCTTCCCTTGCTATTTATCCTGTAGGTCTTCCACCTTGGCCATCAGCCCCTAAGAACCCCATGGAGAGTTTCTGCCGTCTGACTAGGAGAGTTTTTTTAAAYTGGTGCCCCCTTATTTCACCTTCACTTAAGTTTGGGATCCCGACAGTAGTTTTGGACATTTTCTCCTCCAAAAGGTGGATGTCCTGATTATTGCGCTGTTATTTAGGTGCACAAGCAGGGGTTACATGTTGAACAYACTCCTCTTAGTAATATGGGAGTCAGACTCCAGCTCAGCAAAGTCTTTGAGCATGTGCTTCTGCTGAAGCATGTATTAAGATTTTTTTTTCTTTTTTTGCTTAAAAAAAGAGAACTTTAAGGAGATGTGCTGAAGGGCTTAAGGTGTCATCCGCAGATTTTGTCTAATGGCTAAAATTTTCCCCCAAATGAGCAGGAGGTGCCAGGGGACAKTTCTGGCACAGAGAGGAGTCCCCACTACTACCTCTGCAAGGAGGAAGGCTCTGGGGAAAACTAAGTGCTCCAGTTTTACGCTCTACTTTCTTCAATTATTGGTGAGGTTGTGCTTTTGCTAGGAGAAACGCAAGCCGCTGAGGGGAAGAAGCTTCRTGCAGGCCTGGCCACTGGTTACTCTACAATAGCCTGCTCCAAGAATTGTGCCTGCAGCCCTCATCCTAGGGYAAACCAGGTTGTGTATAGGTAGGTCAGTAGCTCATTAGTAATGCTTAGTGAGATTTATAGCCGACATGAGCTCCTTCGCATCACACACTGACCTAGAGTTTCTTCTGATTTCTGCTCTCCAGCYTTGGGATTGGGTTCCTTTTCCTGCAGACTGGTTCTCCCCCAAACCCCTGCAGCTCGCCCTGTGCCATGCTACTCTGTGGCGGGGTAGATGAGAGGTGTCCTAGTGGTGGTAATACCCAGGTAATACCCAGGCGGTAATACCCAGGTGCCCCTCACATTTCTGTGATGTCAGCTATGCAGCAGGGGCACTGCAGCCTCCCTCTAGGCACGGCGTGCAGGTGAGCAGCCCCCCCTGGCAGGGAGCGTGCTGAGCATCCCTGGGAAGGACGCCTTGCCATGTTTCTACAACGACTCCAGGCCCCGGATCGCTCCCCGGGGAAGGGGAAACTCGTTTATCAGGGACACCCCTCTCCTGGCTGCTTCTTCAAACCGGGGCAGACAGACCACCAGAATAGCCTGATTCCCTTCTCTAGGACTTTAAGCTCGCCTCTGCATTGCTTTTAAGCTTCCCACCTAAGCACATAGTTATCTGTAGCTCTTGCTGATGGTTCAGCAGCTCTGTTTCRGAGCATGGCACCTTGAGGGATTTGTTTGGTTTTGAAAGGAGCTACTGCTTTCAGCTGGAGCCTGCTTCTCCTCCCTTTTTGGGGAAGCATTGCTCCATCAGGTGGTTGTCTCTGCAGCACCGGCAGGCCACAAGCACTTTGTTCTCCCTGTGTTCCTTGTTCACCTGGATAAAGTTTGTCTGGCTTCTCCGACAGAGCCTGCTTCTGCTTCGGAGGGGATGTGCTGATCCCTGCAAACAGACCGCCCTGCTCTTAAAAAAGAAAATCTCAGCCTGCCCTTTCTTTCCTTGAGTATCAGGTACTTGGTGCACAGCCTGCAGATGCCTTGGGGCTGGGACTTTCCTCCTGGCTGATGTTTATCCAGCTCCCAGCACAGCAGTGCCTTTGCCCATAGCTGAAGCTCACGCGCACTGCACTGGTGAAATGTTAGCGATGCTACTGATGCCTTCGGTATGTGTAGTGACGCGGCGGTCCCCTCTGCAGAGGTGGCAATAGCCCTGCGAGCATCACAGGGCAAAGCTTTCTAGCAGTCTAGGTTTGGATTAGTCTCTTGCCTGCATTTCTCCAGCCCCATCTCCACCCACCCGTCCCAGGCGGGAAGCGCTGAGTATGTGTCTGGTTCGGGTATCCTAGGGGTTCCCCGTCCTTCCCTCCAGCAGGATGGCGAAGGGTGAGGGGGCTGGGGCCGGACCATCTCCTCTGTCCCCGCCGGCCGGGCGTGTGCCGCCAGCTGCCGCAGGAGGCTCAAACAGAAATGCCATGTTTATTGTCAACAATATAAGCTTTACAAAATAAATTGTCCCGATACGCCACGCTTACTTACACGCACGCACGCGCACCGGCGCGTGTCCGGGGCCCGTTTCACAAATGTACAAAAGAGAGCGCGAGCGAGCGAGCGGCTTGGAGCGGGGCGGGCAGTTCACCTYGGTCACGGCGCACGAAAAATCGCCGTGTTTCCCACTTTGCACAGCGGCTGCGCTTCTCTCCTGTCCCCTGGCGCATCCTCCCCGTCCCCCTCCCCGGGCCGGGCTGAGCTGCCCCACAGCTGGTGCCCCCCCGGGCCCGAGGGCGGCGCAGCCGGGCGCTGGGGAGAGGAGGGACGGGACGCGAGGCCGACGCTGGAAACCCGCGGCGGGTCCGGCCCCTCGGGCCGCCTGCCGCCTCCCCGCTTCGCCTCCCCGCGAGCGGGGAGGGCAGCCGTCGGCTCGGGTCGCCGCCGGTGCAAAGTGGGACCTTTCGTTTTGGAAGGAGAGAGAGCAATGGAAGCGGGACACCACATCAGCAACCATGAGACCCCCCCCCAAAAAAAATAACACCCCCCCCAGTGCACACACACACACACACGCACAGGCACACGCACGTAGACGTCAGTGACCACGCAGGGTGGAAACACCGCATGAACAGGCACTCCACGGGAAAAAGCTCAGCCTCCCCTCGGCGGCCCTCGCGCTCGAGGCCGGCGACGACCCCCCCGTCCCCATCCTCGTCCCCGTCCCCAGCTCGATGCTGCCACCGGCCCACGTCCCCGCAGCCG
>NW_028187034.1:1723112-1730723 GCF_003343005.1 Rhea americana | reverse complement strand
AAAAAAAAAAAAAAAAACCCTCTGAACAACCAGCTGTGCTGGATCTCAGCCAAGGGGTAGTGGCGGCGGCGGGGCCGAGGGTACCTGGAAGCTCYGCGAGAAACAGCAGCATCCCGGCAACAAGCCTACCGGCTATTTTTCACAGCATCGCCTCCCTCTGCCTCCAAAGCCTGACTCCCCTCCGGGCAGAGACGCCGCGTACAGGCTCTGGAGGCACAGGAACGAGCTCGGGAGAGGCTCTGCCCTCGCGCATCCTCCCTTCGCCTCCCTTGGGGGGGGAGGAGGGCGCCCTGGCCCCCTCCTCAGCCCCCCCAAGCCTCCCTTTCACCCTCTGCGTTAACTGGAAAAGGCAACGAGACGATTTGACTTTTTTTCCCCCAAATCTCCGTAAACACCTCTCTAGCGGATGAGACGAGCCGCGTTAAAAGCTTTCTGAGAGACACCCTGACCCTAACCCAGATCTCAAGGTCCTTGCCAGCCCTGCTCAGGGGCTGTTATACAAAAGAAAAACAAAAACCAACCTCCCTCCCCAACCCCACAAACAGCTCACAAGGCTGCTCTTCAGTTTAAAGGCGCTGGCTTTAGCTCTCTGCGTCACCAGGCGCTGACGCCCCTGCTCCCTCCCTCCCCTGCTCCCTCCCTCCGGGTGGGAGAAGGTGGGAACGGCTCTTGGCAGGGAGCTGGTTTGGTTTTCCCCTCTGTTTTGGCTGCAGAGGCAGCTATGGAAATCCGCCCCGGCGAGCTGGGCCGCACGTGGCGGCGCTCCTGGCCGCGGCAGCCAGCGGGCTGCAGGTGAGCGGGGGCCGCAGGGCCCGCTACGCTCATTTATTTTTGCATGCAGGCGACAAACGACCCTCCCACCCCTGGGTGGGTTCGCGTTCACCAACTGCCCAGCCGTGGACGGTTTCGGGTAGAGCCGTCCAGCCATCAGCGTTGCCAGGAGCGGCCCCCGCTTGCTCTTCCCAGGGAAGGAAGCAACTGAGAAACGGGGCGGGAGAAGAAGAGCTGATGGGGGAGGAAGGGAATCTGCTGGAGGCCGCTGTTGAACAGCGCCCAGCTGAAACACAGGCTCACAAAACCACGTATCAGGGCCTTATAAATAAATAAATAAGTAAATAAATAAATAAATAAATACGTACATTAATTGGTTAATAACTGGCAGGTGTCTGGGGGAGCTGGTCACCTGAGCCCACTGATGGTACCCCACTAGAGCTAGTGCTTGGGGCAGATTAAAGTCTCCGGGTCCTGCTGGAGCCAGAGAAAGGAAATGAGTTACCCCAGCGATGGCAAACCAGTCCCTTAGCCGCAGGGGCTGGGGTTTCCCGAGCAGCCCGGCAGCAGCGACGTGCCCGGCTCCTTCTGCCCTCTGCTCTTCCCCAGCCCGGTTCTGACTGGCGATGGACAGCTCTCCGGTCTCCCGGAGGCCAGCCAAGGCCTCGCTCTCGTGCACCAGGGCATGCTGCTTTATCCCTTAAAACAGGCCTGCTGCCAGACCAAACCTCGCCTTGGGTCCCCATCCTCAAAACCTCCCTTCCCGCTTCAGCGCCTGCTGCAAGCCCCACCGGCTCCCCGCGGCCGCCGAAGGGGCAGATACACCCTGCAGTTTCACTGCCATGAAATAACCCAGCGCGAGGGGACACRGAGCTGCCTAGGTGCCTCCAACACCGGTATGGTTACACCAACCCCCCACCCCGGGTGCTGACAGTCCCCAGGGCCGTGCCGCCCTCAGCAGCGCGTGGTTTGGGGACAGGTGATGCCTGGGGCTGGGGGTGCGCCAGGGCTGCCGAGCCGGGGAGCCCGGCCGCCCTGGGGCATGCTGCAGCGCGCAGGTAGGGCAAGGTCCTCTCGAGGCAGAAACGGGGTGATTCGAGGCCTCGGAGCAGGCCGGCCRGCAGTGAGCGAGAGGCTGCGCCGGGGGGTCGCCATCCCAGCGCGCTGGTGTCCTCTGCCAGCCCCTGTGGGGCTGCGGGCGCGGGGGCCAAGCCTGGCTCCTCCCTAAGCCCGGCCGGGGGTCCCCGCGCTCCCCGGGAGGCCGCGGCGGCACGGGGACAGCGCCGTCGTGGCGTTGAGGCCAGGCGGGTTCGGAGCCTGGGGGCCGTCGGTGCGGGAGGGGAAGGGGCCTCCTGCCACCCCCTTCCTCGGCGGCCGGGAGGATGGGGAGGGGGTCGCTGCTGTGCTCCTTCCCGTGGGTGGAGGGGGCGAGGGGCYGCTCACGCCTTCCTCCTCTCCTCGCACACCGTGAAGCTCGCCTTGCCGGCGCCCCCGAAGACCTCCACTGCCTGGTCATCCCACTGGATCACGTTGCCTTGCAGGTGGGAGGTGCAGTTGGCCATGGCGAGGATCTCCGCCGGTGCCAGCATGTGGTCCCAGACACCGAACTGCGCGATCTCCCCCACAAAGGCCTGTGTGGCATCAAACCGGCCGCCCAGCGTGTCCTGGAGGGCAGAGGATGGAGGAGGAGAGAGGAGATGGAGACAGGGAAAGAAGCAGTTTGGGTAGGAGAAGAGAGAAGCAAGGAGGGGAGCAGACAGGCAGATGGGGCAGAGAGAGGAGGAGAGGGATGAGGGGGAAGAGGGAGCACGATGAGCGCACATGGCCCATCTGCAGGATGGGCTAGTGGCCAAGAGAGCCCCTCGCCCAAGCACGGAGGTGGCTGCCCTTGCATGGCAGGAGCTCTTGCCCATGGCGGGAGCTCTTGCCCCCAAACCTCAGCCTCACTTGGAGACTCTCACATGAGGCTCGCAACCCCAGAGTGTCCTGGGGCTCCTGGCCCCCTGGGCCTGCCCTAGAAACTGTGTTGAAGGGCCAGCATGGCACGTACCTGCTCCTGGCCAAGGATTATCACCCCCTGGGGCTTGATGGCATGCCAGGAGGCCAGGTTCTCGCCAGCGCCCCGCTGCTCGCCGTCCTGGTAGGCCRCCCATTTGCCATCCCGGGTGGTCCACGCCACGCAGATGTGGTGCCAGGCCTTGTCCTTCAGTCTCAGTGGCAGCTGGGCAACCTGCAAGCGAAAAGGCCGGAGCCTGGCACTTGGGCACCCCTTGCAGGGGAGGCCGTCAGGCATGGCCGCTACCGCAGCACCTCAAAGCCTAATGACACCCAGAGTTGCTGCTTCTCCCTCTCAACCACCCCTGCTTCAGGCTATCTTCCCCATGCTGCTGCTCCTCCCCATCTCCAACCCTCTGTTCCTTCCTCCCAGCTCTTCCTCACACTCCTTCATGCAGGTTCCAGCACTGCCACAGCTAYTTCTGGGGCCCACGGCAGTGCAAAGAGCAGGGCCAGACGTGCTGCTGCCTTGTGGGCTAGATTGYTGCTTGTTGGCCACTTCACAGGACCATGTGCTGGCTCTCATCCCACCRCACACAGAAGGAATTCAAGGTGGTCTACCCACCTGAGCTGTGAGAAGTTTCTTGCTACGCAGAAGAACAAAAACAGACTGTAGACTGTTACCACAGGGCAGCTGAGGTGTGGTAACTCGAGGTGAGATGAATTAGCCCAGCTATATCTGAGGGACACCCCCCCTCCCCCCTGAAGCACCCGTTCCTCTCTGGGTTGCTTGTGACAAAGCCCAGGCCTGGAAARGCTGTTGAGACCAAGGAGAGAAAGGAAGGAGCTTCATGCCTCTTCCTTTGCCCTCAGTGCCCTGGCTCTGCTGACCTTGTCGTTGATGAGCAGCTCCAGGGGGTTGGTGCCCCACTCCAGCAGCACAATCTCGTTGGCCTGCCCTGGGACGGAGTAGGAGAAGGGGGTGCCGAGCCCACCCGAGGCCTTGGACTTCAGCCACATGCAGATGGTGAAGGCATAGAGCTCTGGCAGAGTCTTCTTCATGCGGGCATACATGTAGTTGTTCTGCACGGGTATGGTCACCTTGAAGGCATCGGGAGGGCTGTAGCTTGGTGGCCCTGTAAGCCAAGCAGGGGGAGAAGGGAGGTCAGTGAATGCCCACTGTCGGGGGTCAGAGTGGTCAAAAGGGGCTGCTCCTGCAGCCATGCACCTTCAGGAGGGGCCCAAGGGCTGATAGTGAGCCCTGCGAGCCATCTGAGAGGGCAGGGTGGGCACATGGGTCCCAGGAAATGGGCCCCGCTGCAGGACTCACCATGCTCCAGCTCAGCGACCCGGTTCTGGAGGGAGTTCAGCTCCTTCTCGATGTCATGCTGCTGCTGGCTGCGGTCGCTGTTGGCCGCCTGGCGCTCCTTCTGCAGTGTCAGGATCTTGGAGAGGAGCTGCTCCTCCAGCTGCTCCATCTTGGTGTGGAGTGCGTCTCGGGTCAGCGCCGGGGAGGTGGGTGCYGTAGCATTCGTTCGGGCTGGCAGCTCTTGCTGCACTCAGGGCAGCGGCAGGTGGACGGCAAGAGGAGGAAAGGAAGAAAAAGAATTCAGCATAATATTTCTGGAAAGGCGTAAAAAAAGAGAAATTTCCAGGCAGCAATGCTGCAGAGAGAGCTGGGACCAAAACTCTGGAGCCACCCACATCAGCAGGAGAGYTTTCTCTGAGAGCCTCTCCCCTTTAAGCTTCCCCATTAATTTCATTGCAGCCTTTTCCTACAAAATGAAGCTGGCCACCTGGATACTTTTAATGACTTTCACTKCTTCAGAGACAGAGCAAGGATGGGAAACACGAGTGCAGGTCTTCCCTTAGGTGAAACCTAGCCCATATGTCTCCCTTGGTCAATCCAAAACTTGTTTTAGGAGCYGGGTGAGGATGCTCCCAGCCATTACTGCATTGTACAAAGATCCCAGTCCTCAGCCACTAGCTTGCTGGGAGACCTCATCCTGGCTGGCAGAAAGCAGGGCTTTTAGAAAAGCAGGGGAGCAGGTGGCCCTTTGCAGCCCTGCAGCAAAGCACGTGCATATGTGCTGACCCGCTGCAGCRGAGCTTGCAGAAGGCTGTGGAAAGCCCCAGTCCACGCCGGCCCGGCTCTCCCCGTTCTCATGGTAGGTGCTGCCACATCCTTGTGCAGGCTCCTCTGCCACCTGGACCCCACGTGCACCGGTGCAGCTCCCAGATGTGTCCTGCAGTGGGGCCTGCAGCCCTAGCAGAACCCCATCAGGCAGCATGGTGGCCTAGGGGAGTGCAGGAAGAGCTGGGGCGGCCAGCCAACCCCCCGCCGGCGTGCCGGGCSGGCTGGTGGGCTGGTTGGCGTGCCGGCAGCTGGTGCTGCAGGTGGCCGCCTCCTACGCTCCTGGCTCCCAGGCGTTCCTCTGGAAATAGCAGTCCTCCCTCCTTCTCTGTGCCTGGGTCACGATGCTCCCAGCCTCCCCAGCGCTGGGCAGAGGAGGGAGTCTTGCCTCGGGGTATTGGCATAACCAGGGAGTCTCCTGCCAAGCTGCCTCCTTTATAAGCCAGTGTCTCCAAAAGGGAGGAGAAACCACCACAGCTCTGCRTAGTAAGGGAAGTTTTGGTGTCTGTTCCAGCACAACCTCCTCCTTGTTCCCCGATGTGGCCTTGCTGGTGTTGCCAGTAGGACAAGAGGTGATGCCATTCCTGCTATCAGGACAAGTGTGCATCCCCTCCGACTGTGAAAGGAGGCAAAATTTCCCCTGAAGGTCTCAGCTCCTGAGCAAGAAAGAGGGAAGAATTGCCTTCTCCAGGCTGTATCTAGGATCACCGACCACACAAAACAGATGTGCTCTGCTTCTCACCCCACACAGAGCCTCAGGGCCCATGAATGTGCTGGGCCCTGTTTTCTTCTTCTCATAGGATTGCCTCTGAAGAAGGTGTCTCYCCTGGGCGGCCATGGGAAGCTCAGTAGAACCTCCCAAGTGGTGCAGGGTGGGGTGTAAAGGAACAGGGCAGCTTTGCCACTGCAGCTGTGGCCTCAGAGCTGGCCTGAGAGAGCATCACATGCACTTGCGGTTCCTGGCTGCTTGCTGCTGAGGTAATTACTTGTCAAGATGGTATTCGGGAGAAGAACCACCTTGGAGAAAGGATGATACTGCCCTAAGTGGCTGTAATACTGCCAGTGCCCCTCTTGCAATACGAGCACCATCTGTAGGGGTCAACCAGAAGAGCCCTGGTGCCTCTAAGTACATCCATGAACCATGATCAAACTCCTGCAAGTTCTGCAAGTTCTTACTACCATGCCCAGCTGGGACAAAYAAGCCCACTCTGGGTATCTGCTCACAACACAAGCTGTGGGAGGCCTTCTTCAAACAGCTCTCTGCCCATCCTTGGCTGGCCAACTTGTTCCTCAGCTCCCTAATCTGAACCGCACTCACGCAAGGCTGCTTTGCGTGGTGATTGCCTCCTTCACATTAAATGGAGGTGAGCTGCTGGCAGCGAGGGGGCAGTCRCTGAGCATCCCAGCTCTCCTCCCCGCTGGGGTGGAGGAATCTCTTGGGGAGCTGAGACTGCATTTGCTGTCACGTTTCTCCACTGAACTTATGCAGAGAAGTTATACTGTGCCCCTCCGCAAATCAACTCAATGTGACAAGTCCTGCCTTCTACCATGGGCCTGGTCCAAAGTGTTTCCAGCTTTTTATTTTTCTTCTCCATACCTCTTTTTCCAGAATGGACAAGACCTGATGTTAATGTATACAAAATACAAGGAGGGAAAAACCCTAATGCACCTCCAAAGCTTTTCTATTCGTCATAAACAACAAAGGGGAGAGAAGGCAAGCCAGAGTCAAGGAAGATTTCAAGTATTTCCAAATTGCTGCCAGGAAGGGCACAAAGAAGGCTCCCAACACCCTCTGAGCTCTACTGGGGTTTGTTGAGAAATAGCTTGGGGGTTCATTTTGTGGCACCTTTTAGAGGCCTCACAGTGTCCACAGCCACCTGTTCCCTCCCACCACAGGGTCTCCCCCTTAGCTCCATCCCTAGAGATTTTTGCTCGTGGCCACGCACGGAGAGCAAACCAGCACCCCCCTCCCAACACACACACACACACACACACACTTGCTTGGGCAGTGATGGAGCCAGACGTCGCCTGGCATCCGGGCACGTGTCCTGCTCGCACAGGACCTGCAGCGGAGCGCCTGTCCTCCCGGAGGAAAGCCAGGGCACGAGGCCACACGCGGCCACTGCGAAGGAGGCCAGCAGGGGGGAAAAGTGCCGGGGGAGGAAGGGCTGAAGGATCCTGACGGATCGGAACCGGCCAGGAATACAGCAAGGCTGGGAATTAGACGGCGGCTGCCAAGAGAAGCAGGAGGATCTGGAAAAGCCTCCCAGAGGGAACCGCGAGGGCAAAGCCTTAGCTGCTTGTAAAACCGAGCGTCACAAGTTTATGAAAGAGGCTGTATGGCCTGAAGCAGCCAGCAAGAAGATCCAGGCACTCAGGGGACTCCTCCTCCACCTGCCGTTGCGAGTTATGTCAATACTCATCCTCCCAGTTAAAAAAATAAAATAAAAAAAATAGACAGACGYGTCTCTCCTAAGGGTCTCCGTCTCATCTCCCTGCCCGTGGATCCCACGGCGCATCCCGCCCCGGGGACACGCGGGAGCAGAGCCGTGCCAGCTCGCCCGCGGGACGGCCGAGCGGCGCCGTCGAGGCGGCTCTGCGGGGCGCGCGGGAACGGCCGGCCTCTGTCGCTCGGCTTTCGCGAGCGGCTCCTCCTCAGCAAGCAGGAATCGTCACGAAGAACGAAACGTCTTTCAGGAGGGGAGAGAAAA
>NW_028187034.1:1694202-1723061 GCF_003343005.1 Rhea americana | reverse complement strand
CCCCCCCCTCCGCAGCCTCGTTGCTCTTCCCCAGGAAGCCTCCGTTTGGGCCTCTCCTCTCCGCGGGGTCCCGCACGGCCCGGGGTGGGACGGCAGGGCGCAGGCAGCAGGGACGGCCGGGCGGGCGACAGGCAAGGCAAAGGCCGCGGAGACGGTGCCCGCGGCACGCTTTGCTCGCGCTGCCCGCCGCTCCGTGGCCTGCACATCCCGCTCTCGCGCACAGTTCCCTCTGCTAATAAGGGAGGGAAAAAAAAAAAAAACCTCAGGGCTTTTGTCACTCTTTTTGCCCCCCTGATAGCCTGGCCTACATTTTTCAATAGCGCCCAATGGCTTTTTCTTTTAGGTTTTTTCTCCCCCCCGCCCCCAGCTCTTCTCTCTGCCTCTGTTTTATTCTGCCCTCTTTGAAGCTTTTTTCCCTTTGGCTTCTTGTATTCCTATTCCTTTGTAATTTCTCCAATTTTCCTTCTCCCCGTATACGGCCTCCCTCTCACCTCCTCTTCAGTTCCCTCCCCGTTTCTGCCCCTTTCCAGCGCTTCATCCCRCTTTGCCCCGTCCTCTCCATCCCTCCTCCTCCTCCTCCCACCCCAGCGGTCCCCGGGGTGCTACTCAGGACTGCCAGGTTGCAAACCCGCCTTGGAGGCTGCCGGCAATCGGGAGACGCCAGGAGCACCCACTCGGCCCCCTCGTGCCCAGCCAGCTCCCGGCCCACGGGCAAGGATGAGGCAGCGGGTGGGATGTTTCCTTATTTTTTTTTTTTGGCCTGGGAGAGGCTGGGCTGTGGGGCGAAGCGAGACCGCGGGCTCGCCTCGGAGGGGCTTCTCCGATGCTTTTTGGCTGGCGAAAAGACCGAAGCGCACCAGGTTAACGTTACTCACGAGGGGCCGGCAGCGGCCGGCGCGGGGGCGAGTCGGGCTCCGGCGGGCGGCACGTCCGCGCGCCCTCTCCTCCGGCGCTCTCAGGCCAACGCGCTTCCATTTGCCTAAGGAGCTCAGAGCCTCATTTGCTAATGCGGTGGCAAATCTGCTCCCCGGCGCCCGCCTGCCTGCTTGCTGCCGCTGTGGATGGACAGACGGACGGATGGACACCCGCTTCCCGGCGCCCACCGCCCCCAAAGCTGTGGTGCTGGGGGGGGGGAATTTCGGAGCACCCCAGGCGCCCACTGACTCTCCCCCCCCCCCCGCTTTGGGGGACATCAGGGAGGAAGGGGGTATCTGCACCCGGGTGCGGCAAAGGGGGCCGAGGTGATTGCCTCCCCGCTCCGAAATCGCTCTGGTTCAATTTACAGCTGTAATTAAAAGCCCATAAAAGGATCATCTGGGCTGCCTAGCTCTGCACGCCGAGGAGATGTGCCCACACGTATGGATGCAAGCACGTGCAGAGAGAAGGCGGGGGGGAGGGAAAAAAAAAAAAAAAAAAAAAAAACAGAGGGAAAAATCCCAGCCCCGCTGTGCGTGAAGAAGAAACAAAGAGAAATTCATTCAGGAGACTGCACAGCTCAGGGGATTAGAAACAGGCTCCAGAAGATGTTCCTGCTCGAGTTTAGCCTCGGGTTAACAGCGACAGTCGACTCACTCGCCCCTGCCGCGCGCCTGGGGATCCGCGCGCACCGCGGAGGGGAACGCCGGCTGCGCGCGCTCCCTCGGCGCGTGCCGCTCGCCCTTCCCCTCCCTCCTCGTGTGTCAACGGAGCTAAATCGCTTCTCAAAAATTAAGACTCAGGCGACTTAATAGGTTTTTCGGCGCATCGACAAATCTCGTTATGGCTCTTTACGGCCACGCTAACAGCATCCAGATTATGTCAACGATCCTGCAGCAGCTCCCTCCCCGCGCCTCGCTCCTCGGCAGACTCGCGCGTCGAGCCTCGCTGGCGAGGGAGAGGCCCTTCGGCACGGCCTCCCTGGGGTTCCCCGCAGCGCCTCGCTTGCCTTCCCTCTCCTGAGCCACCCTGAGCCAGGATCTTCTCCCRCGCTTTCCTTTCCGTCCCGCTCCACCTGTGTTTCGCGGAGGAAAGGCGGGGGGGGTCGGATGCAAGCCTGGGGCAGGCGACCGCTGCCCCGCAGCCCTCGTCGCGGGGGCGAGATGCAAGCAGCCRGCACGGCCTCCTAGGGCTGCACTTGTCCCTGGGCCACCCCGGGAGTGAGTTACGGCAGGCTAGAGCCAAGGCAGCGCTAGTCCAGCCCATCCGCGATGCGCTGCCCCATTTCCTGAGCCTGCAGGGCTTGGAGCGGCGAGACGCTACGTCTCTGCTGCAAAGTACACTTGGGACCTTCAGCTCCCAGGCAACACGAAAGACAGCATTTTTTGGCAGCGTGCCGGTTGTCTTTCTCGTAGGTATGTGTGTACAAGCTTCTTCCTGGCATCGCTTCCCTTTGCAACCTCCTTCAAGCCATTCAGGCTCTCTGAGCGCACGCGAGAGCCTGATCCGAGCCTTGCTGCTGTGGGCTTGTGTCCACATCTGCATCTGTGACCTGACCCTCCTGCACCCCACGGCCCAGAGCTTCCTACCATTGCAAGAAATCCCCAAAAATATGTCAGCGTACCTCATGGGTGGTGCAGCCCCCTCCAGCACTGGAAGTTGGGCTTGGGGAGGGTGGCAGAGCACATCTGGAGAGCAGCTAAATGCATTACCCTGCATCCAGCCCAGCGTTTCCTGGTGTTCAAAACRTGCCTTGCATACCTCTGCTGGGCATGAACCCTCTGGGTATTGCGTGCTCCTCACGCATGTACACACATATGTGTATGCAAGAGCTTTTTTCCTCTCCATCTGCATTTCTGCATGTATAGACCTGTTGTCCACATGCATCTGTGGGTACACTTCTGTGTTATCCTGCATGTGTGAGTCTGTTTATTGGGGTAGCAGGTCTTTGTAGGAGATTTTTGGAGATGGATGTCTGTCTCTATCTAGCTGTATTAGTCTCTGTGCCTTTTTGTCACCTGGGTTGCACATCCCTCTCTCCCTGCATATGCTTAATCCATCTGTACRTATTTGTTTCTGTGCATGCATTACTCCAATAGCTCATGGGCACTTCTTCCTGTCTCAGTCTCTGTGCATGCATTTGTTTACTTGCCTTTCCCCATCTTTAAGTGGGTTCACACATCTGTCCATTAGAATATCCCTCTCTCCCCTAACACTTTTCCCCCTAGTTTGTCAGGCCACATGACATACGAATGATCTCAGTGGCTCTGAATTTTCTGTCCAGATCTGTGCCCATATACCTGCCCAAGTCTCCATTTTTTTTTTCTTGCATGCTTCTGATAGCAGTGACAGGGACAACGAGTTTAACAACCTCGTTGTTTTGGCTGGGGCAACACCACAGCTGCTTCTAATGGGGACGGGGACATTGCTCCACTGCAGGTTCCTAAGGACAGGATATAGGATATACAACTGCCTGCCAAGCGTAGCCCAAGTCAGAGGGGTCCCTGGGGGGGAGGCCACAGCCAGACCCAGGGCTTGGGAGAGTCCTGCTGGCAGCCCCAGAGGAGGCAGGGAACAGTTGCAAGAGYGAAGCATGAAGCCCCAGAGGTGTATCCTTCCCCGGGTGCTGGCTGATGGAGCCTAACAGCAGCAGCTACTGCTCCCATGAGCCTGGGTGAGGTGGGCAGAAGGGCAAAAGCAGCACTGAAGACATGGGCCATGACCTCGCCGATGTGCCCCAGCAGAGAGGGGCCGCATCAGATGTTGTCCCACATCCCTCCCCGCTCTGCAGGGCTGGGATTCATGGAGAGAAGCAGCCAGGGCAACAGAGAGCCAAATGGGAAGACCGAGAGGTTCAAGACTTGGGATGCACAAGGCTCTTTGCAGGTGGCCCTGGCCCCTGGCAGACCCAYGGGCACAGAGGGACAACACAGCACCCTCGAGAGAGGTGGGACATCTGGAGCAAACACCACCAGGAAAACCAGACAGATTTCCCCTCCTGGAACTCACCTACCCAAACTATTCTCACAGATATATTCTGCGAATGCAGCTCTTACAGACCTAAGGACCCAGGACAGAGCGGCTGCACTCAGAAGCGTGCTCTTTCCCACGCCCTCCTCCACGTACACCAGTTCTCCTAATAAAAGATGTCACTCTTCCCTGCAAACCCTCATTTTAGCAAATAATCAAGGCACCGAACGCTCTGCCAAGGTCTTTCCGACCGCTGAGGCCGCAGCAGCCCAAAGCAATTTCCAGACGCGTGCGCGCACCCCGGGACGGGACTGGTCGTGGTCGCCCCTGTGGAGCATTCGTGGTCGCTCGCTCGCAGCTGGGCCGCAGCTGGGCCTGCCGGTCGGGCGCCCGCTGCACGGGTGCAGCAGGGACCAGCACAGAGGGGCAGGAAGCGAAATGCCGGGCGGCCCGGTGATCTGCTTTGCGCGATGCCCCGCAGATAACTGCGGGGGGATCCRGCAAGGATTTACCTTCCCGTGAAGGGCAGGGGCCAGCCCGGAGCGGACACCCTGCCACCCTCCCGCCTTCCCTCCTGCAGGGGCTCTGGGGAGAGTGAGGCGCCCTGTGCAGGTGCAGGCTGGGGGGGAAAGCGGGGTGATCCCACAACGCAGGGAAAAGCGGGCAGGGAAGGGGGGTCAGGGTAAACCTTGAGGGATGCTGCTGTCCCTCAGAGCCCATGACCAGGGGCAGAGAGAGGGGGGGAAAAAAACCCTCCTGGAGGCTGGCGGAGACAGCGGGAGCTTTGCAAAGAGGGAGACGGGCGCGGGGTGGCAGCGGGGCTGGGGGACAACTTGTGCGGGAGCGACCCCTCCCCCCGCCCGCCCGCCGCGGGGGGTCCCCCGCACCTCGATCCGGTCGATGCGGTCCTGGAGGGCGCGGACGGCCTCCTCCAGCTCCCGCACGGCGGGCGGCTCGTCCGGGGGGTGCCCCATGGTGCCGGGCCGCGGGGCGGCGCGGAGGCCGGCGGCAGCGGCGGCGGCGGGCTGGAGGCCGCCCTCGCAGCGGCTCAGCTTGCCCGTGAGCTCCCGGATGGTCTCCTGGTCCATGCGGATCTGCTCCTTCTGCTCCAGCGCCGTGCGGCGGAGCTGCGCCGCGGCGCTGCGCAGCGCCAGCAGCTCCTCGGGGCCGCCGGCGGCGGGGGCGGCGGCGGCGGGGGGGCACTCGGCGCTCAGCGGCGTGCACACGAAGCGGCTGAAGAGCGGCGGCGACCCCGGCACCCGCGGCCCGGCGCTGGCCAGCGCCTCGGCGGGGCCGTGCAGCGCCCCCAGCCCCTTGTCGGCGGCCGGCAGCAGGGCGGCGGCGGCGGCGGAGTCATTGTCGGCGGCGGGGGCGGCGGCGGGGGCGGCGGTGCCCGCCGGGTGGACGCTGGCGATGATGCAGATGATGGCCCCCAGGAAAGCCAGCATGCCCGCCGCCAGCAGCACCGCCAGAAACTTCAGGGTGGCAGCGGCGTGGGGGGCCCGAGCCCGCGGACGGCGAGAAAACAAACCGTCGGGCCGGAGCGGGCCGGGCCGGGCTGCACAGGCGGCGGTACCGGAGCAGCACCGGCGCCGGGGAGCCTGGCGCGCCGCGCCGCGCTTATATGGGCCGGGCGGCGCGGCACGGACCGCCGCCGCCGCCCCCCGGCCCGGCTGCTTCGGGCAGGGCGGCCCGAGCCGTGTCCCTCATGGGGACCCCCCGGCCCGGGCATCCCCCCCCCTCAGCCCTGAACCGCAGGGGGCTCTCGGGGGGTTCGGGAGCCGGGGGGCTCCGCGGCGGCAGCCGGGCCAAAGGAGCCGGGGGCAGGTAGAGGGGCACAGGGCTCTCAAAACGATCCCCCGGTGCAGGGCGGCTGCGGCCCGGGACTCTGCGTGGCCAGGGATGGGGACCCGTGCGAGGGAGGGCAGCCAGGCTCAGGCTTTCTCTTAGCCTCGCTAAAAGGGAAGGCGCCTGCGGGCTGCACGCGGTGGGCTCCTGCTCAGGCGCAGGCGAGGTGGGCAGCTTAGAGGCGGATTTTACACCGGGAGATCTTTGCGCTGAAAGTCAGAGCCCTGCGCTCGTGTGTGCTCCACGAGCACCCGCCAGTGGCTGCCAAGCCAGCGGTCAGCGTGGCTCTGCCGGGCTTGCACGTGCTCCTTTCCTTCCCTGCATCACCTTTTCCGTGCAAACGAAACAGTCAACCTTTCAGCTCCTCGGAAGACGCCTTTTCYGGAGGGCTGCGAAGTGGTTGTCCTGCTCTTGCCCCCGTGAGGTGTGACTAGAGAGAGCAGCCGTGAGGTTCCTCTCCCCCCCCACCCTTCACACCCCCGCCGTCTGGGAGAGAAATAAATACGTACAATTACTCTTCCCCTCCCTTCCCCGCTGAGCCGCTCGTAAAGAAGGTGCTTCGCGGGCGTGCTTTCTCCTCGCTCCACGCGCGCCCGCGGCGAGGCAGCACATCGACACAAGCAACGCCATCCCCTCTGCCCTTCGCGGACGTGCCTCTATCCCAGCTGCACCCGGCAGTGCAGCGAAGAGGAGAGGTGGAGAGCGACCAGACCAAATCGATATCAAGCTCTGCTCGGTAATGGCAGGAAATCTTTTCTAGCTGGCAGGGAAGAGGAGGCATGTGTATTTAAAACAGCACCGGTGCTGGATGTGAAATACCATTAAAGCTTGCATCTCCTACCCCGGGTGCGTTTTAGCGGGTAGCAACAGAGTGAGAGCTGCAAAAGCCTCCTCAGCCCCCAAAGCGTGCGGATTCAGCTCCCCCCCCCCCAGCAGAGGAACGGAGGAGGAGGGGAGGGAGCCGGGCGGTGGGTGCTGCTTCCCGACACGTGAGGGCTGGTTGTCCCYAGCGGTGGATGAGCCCTCGCCATCCTGCCGGCTAGCTGGGACGGGGGTGAAAGGGGGGGGGGAGGAAACGTTCAGGGCGATGGATGGAGGAGAGGCAGAGGGGAGGACGTGTTGTGAGGAGGCTTAAGCAAGAGGGAGCTGGGGGAAGGAAAAGAGGATGTGGCTGTGATGGGAGACGCGAGCACAGCCCTGAATACAGAAAAAGCAAAGCAAAACTCCCCCCGGACGCAGCAGCAAGGCCGGTGACTGCCCCTGCCCAGTAAAGGCCGGTTGCACTGGCGCGAGAAGGCGCTCAGCGATTAAAGCATTTCCTTTCTTCTGCAGTCAGYGCCCAGGCGGTGCTTTCGGCTGGTAGCTGCTCCGAAGGGGCTGCCGCGGTACTCGCGCGCCTGGGGGCCRACAGCGTGGTGGGGTGAAGAAAGGGGACAGCCCCCCCTCCTTACCAGACACATGAAAGCAGGCGCRCTTTCCCTCGTGTTTGATGCATTTCGATACAAGAAAGTATCTATCTAGGCAAACGCAGCTGGCATTTACAAGGGCAGTTTTATCTGAGCAGCATGCCCACGACGCACCAGGCTCGCTTCGCTTGCTAACCCACGCGGCAGCCTGCGGCGCTCTCTCCGCTGCCTTCCTGGGAGCCAGAAATTTGCTCCCCCCTCCCTTCCTTTGCACAAACAGGTTAGAGCAATACTGCCAAAAATCCTGCTTCAAAGCCATTCCTGCACCCCCAAATTGGCAAGCTGGTGCATGGCCTTGGCGTGGCACAGGCCCCGCTTGCAGGCTTGCCTCCAGGGGAAGGGCAACACGCAGCCTCTGGGGCTAGGGATTTACCACCGGGGCAATTGCCCAGCATGGGGGCACACCTAGAGTCAACCTAACGAGGCAAAAGGCTTCACTGACACCTCTCTGCAACTGCCAGCCCCCCTATCCTACACAGGTGCCCCAGCTTCAGCTCCTGCTCAGACTAGGAGCCTTCAGTCCTTCTTCCTTTGGGATCTGCAGAATCCACACAGCAAGTATGTTCACCAACAGTCTGGTTGCTTTTATTTCCAGGTCTCAGGTCCCTGCGAGTGCAGCTTGGGTCACCTTACACAATTATAGCATCTGCCAGCATCAGTGCTGACACAACAGACCTCACTGGAGGTGTCTCTGGTCAAGTTTGGCATCTCTGCCTCTCCAGACAGCAGAGGTTGGAGGGAGAGGGTGTTTGATGGAGATGCATTTGCTTCTGAACAAATCCAGCAGCACAGGCAGGAAGAGGAGAGGAAAGGGTTGCTTTGGGCTGGCCCTGCTGGCATTTTGGCAGGCAGCAGGAGTGAAGGAGGAAGGCCTACCAGCACKATACAAATGCCGTGAAATCTTGGCTGTCCTCCACTTTGGTGGGCAACAGTCCCTGCTCCCCGTGGGCCAGAACCTGTCATTTCTGCCCTATGACTTTTTGAAGCTCAGACCCTGCTGAGATATCTCAAGCTAATGCTCTCAGTAGTCACTGACAAAGCAGTGACTCTCCTTCAGAAAGACCCCAGGAACTCATTTCAGTCTCTTCCCCTCAGAGTGAAACCCAACCATGACTGTGTAGAAAGGTGTCATTAGGGGGGCTTTGGTCAGAGACTGCTGTAAAGGTAGAAGTTTTGACTACACATATTATGTTTTACTGTATTTCTTAGGTTAGCATTTGTCATAACATGCATTCAGGCTTTTCCCAACTCCTGGCCTAAAACGTTTTTCAGCCAAACACTGTTGCTCTTAGACTCTCATGAAAAAAAAGATGAGGGAAAAGATCAGAGGTTCTTCAAAGCATGTTGAAGGAGGGAGTTCTGTTTTCCCTAAGCAGCAAGCTTTTGCATTCAACAGTTTGGGGTTTCTCAAATGTCCCTTTCCCCCCCAGTATTACAGAAGTCCTTTTTTTGGACTCTCAGYTGTCCTTTTTTTGGAGCTTCTCTGTAACCTCTGTGTCCAGTCAGCAGCACTTCATGCTCCGTGGCCAACCAGCTCAGGGCAGGCTGGCCTGCTCCTGTGGCTAGCAATGTCCATCCCAACAAGGCAGCACACAGCCCCTCTGCAGGGGAAAAATTCTGGTGTTCACAAGCCATTTCAATCCCAGCTACCAACTCTGTAGGTCATTTGCACTGACAGTAGGGCACAAATCACCCAAAGAAAACAACATGTTTTGGAATGTAACAATTTATTGGGGTTATTTTATTTTTTTTTTTAACTCCCCATTTCTGGCATTGATACAATATTCAAGAGCAGCAGAAAGAACAAAATGTACAAGAATACAAGAGTAATTAGCACAATCCCCACCCCCAAACCTGGAGCAAACCATTTTCTTATGGGAAGCACCAAAGGAAGGGGTGATCAAATCATCCCCCCCAGTGGCTATGCCTCCCACCCATCCACTCTAGACAGAGTTTAGCCAGCTGGGAACTGGATTAACAAAAACAAAAACAAAGAAAATGCAAACACTATATTTAAAATGAAAATTGCAAGACAAAAAATATATAGATATACAATTCATTCGTGCACAATTTTTAATTAAATGTTTTGTTTTTCAAAATAAAAAAATTACAAGATACATATTTAGGTTTACTTTAAATTAAAAAAAAAAAAAAAAGATCACCACCTTCACTCTGTGCCAAGTGAGGGGAAATAAAGAGACAGATGGGTTGCATCAGGACCACTACCACTCTAGGAGTTAGGTCTGACATCCTCTTAGATAAAGAACAAGGTCCTGATGCTGCCAAAACTCAAGCACAGTGTGAACCTGGAGCACTCAAGCATCACAGAGTTCAATAGGATAACTTGCCTGCTCCAAGTTAAATATTTGCAGAAATTTGCAGGACTTGATGCCTAAGCTTGGCACTGGGGAAGGTGAAAGGAAGAAACARATGAGGCAGGCCCTTGTCCTCCACCACCACTGGACAACTTTCTACCCCAAAACAAATGAAGGAAAGAAAATGAAACAAAAACACTACACTCCCCAAAATAGAGAATTCTCTATTCTTAAGGAGAAGATAAGGTTTAATAGCAGGGGTAAGTGAGCAGGAGAGGGGAAGGGCAGGTCAAGTTGTTTAGCTCCAGGAAACAAAAAACAAAACAAAAAAACAACAAAAAAACCAGCCCAACAACAAAAAAATCCAGCTTTTTTTCTAAGAACATCATGGCAAATTTTTGTTCTGCTTAAGAACTTGATCCAAGACTACCTCCTCCTATGCAGCAAGTATGCCTGGATGCAGCAGCAGACTTACTCCAAGGCAGACAAAGAACTGAGAACCCACCTGCTGCCTTGACCTGCAAGGAAGCCTGCAGCACCTCTGCAGAATTGGGCACAGTTGGTTGTTTGCTCTGGAGTTAGTAAAAGCCCTGCTACTCACATGAGGCCCCAAAGCCCCATGAAGTGCTTTGATGCAGCGAACAACGCTCCTGAAAGTTTATTGCAAGCTTTAAGTGCTTGGCTGAACAAGGAATGAAGTCAAGAACGTGCTCTAGCAATTTGCTGGAACAGGGCCCTGCAAAAGGAAATGCTTTTTCAACTACTTGTTCYCAGGCCCCTTCCCTCCCACCAGACATAATTTGAGTCATTTCTGAAGCTGGTATCACTCTGATTGCATCTAGCTGCTCTTCTGTCACCTTATTTCTTTCTCTCTTCTACTACATTACAGCCTCTGCTCTGTGCTTTCCAGCCTCTCCCCAACTCTGGCTCCCCTCAGCCCAGGAGTGCTGAGGGAATTCCCCAATAACTCCACCCCCAGCACTGTCTCTTCTGGGGCTCCCAGGTGGGCCCTTGGAAGGGAAGGGCGGAAAACGCAACACTCCAAGGAGGAGGTAAAACTCCCACCCTAAGGACAGCCTGGAAGCATTTCATTTCACACCACACAAGCCAGAAGGGTCAGAAGAACTGCCAGGGACAATCCACCACCACAGGAGGATCAGATTAACTACATCATCTTTCACTCCTGGAAGGAGAAATTTGGAAGAAGAACTCAAGGCTCCTGAACACCTCTATAAGAAAGGACACAGGGCACATTAGATCCACTATGCAGAATGCCTGGGAAGTTGCTAGTGCCAGGGCCATCGCCCCTGCACAGATAAGGGCACAAACCCCACTAGACATGTCAGTCTGACACAGGCCAGCATTAGAAAGGGACAGAAGGATGCAGGATGGGGGGGAGGTTTGGGGGTAAGGGTGGAGACAGATGCCAATACCTCCTCCCATCCACATCCCAAAAAAGAAGCCATACTCATTGCACTCTGGGGAGGAACATAAAAAAATAAGTCACTTATTTGCGCAAACCCAAAGCAACAATGAAATGAAGTCATTAAAGTTATCTACAGAAGGAACCACAGACAGGGAGAGGGGGACTTCTGAAGCAATGCTCAGCACTCCTCTAGGTCTCTGCAAACATCATTGGAGTCAACCTCCCAGCACTCTCAGTGGGATTGCCCCCTCCACCCACTGCCACTTTTATACTAGGAAGACAGAGGCACAGGGCAGTGAAACAGCTGGCAAAAAGGCCACAGCAAACCAAGAAAGAACAGAAGCCAGGAGGCACCTAATCCCCAGCCCCAAATCAATCCTCTACAACACTGCTTTCAGAACAGAGATCAGAACAGGCTACACATGGGGTGGTGGGTAAGGAGGAGGGAAAGAAGGGAGAGGGGGTTTCTTCTATATTTATATATTTATATATAAAAAGTAAATAAGATCCCAGCTCTTGCACGATTATTGGGCGATTGAAAAATGCAGCAAAAAGCAAGCAACATTGGAGTAAAAGGATGCACCAGGCAAGGAGGAAGAAGTCTTGTCAGAAGGTAGGGAAGGAGGCAAGGGACAAATAAGCACTTAGCCAGACACRTACTCCAGGTTTGCTACACCTCTCTGGGAAGAAAGATCTGCCCCCAAGCAGTCTCACTAACCTTACAGCCACTGAAGTGGGTAGAAGCGCGCGGGACTTGGGACACTATCCTTCAGCACGGCAACCCAGAGAAAGCTGTTCCTCCCTGCTGGGAGGTCCCCAAGAGGTGTGAGCTGCTGAAACCTCCTCTACAAAGAGGGGCTGTGAAAGGGAGTGAAATCCCTAGGAAGACTCAGCTCAGAGACAGCTCCTACCTGGTAAAGGGCTGGATTRGGTTTTTTGTTTCATAAATCTCCCTGGGAACTTCGGTAATGGGAGACATGGAGAAATGCTCCCTTTCCCTTCTGAAAACAGATTAAGCTAATGGCTCACTACAGCTGGGCCTGCTCGCTGCAGTCTATTTCTATGTTTTCCCACCCCGAAAAGAACTTGCATCTCATTAGCTTCACACATCTCTAGTCCTGCTTTGCGAGGAGAAGAGAACACAAGACAGGAGGCTGCCATTCCAAGTTGAAGGCTGAGGCAACCACTAGCAGAGCTCAGTGGGCAGAGAAAAAAAAGGTCCCAGAAAGACCTCAGGCTAYGGGAGGCATGGATACGCCCTTTACCTGCCATTTCACACCTAAGGGCACAAGAGAAGTCCAGACAAGTAAGACTATCCTAGCATCCCCTGCCTGCCACCTTTAGTTCAGACACAAACATCTGGTTGCTTCCCTCTTCCTTGCAGTCTCTCCCACGCACCAGATGAACACATGACAGAGACATCTTGGATGGGGAAGCCAATACACAAAAGCCGCCTCCTCACTTTGTAGAAATGTTAGGACACCTCTTCCTTCCCACCCCCCATAAAGCTGGGGCAGAAGAATGCAATCCTACTCAAGTGAAATCCCATCAGGACCCTTGTCCCTCCATTCCAGCTCCTCCAGCATTTGCTGGTCTCTGGCAGTCTCAAGGACAAGGTATGCCTCACTTGGCAGAAACTTATCAGCACACAAAGCAGCTCTCATCTTCTCCTGAAGATCTGGCCACTGCCAGAGGTGAGACATTGGACTCCAAACAGATGGGATTCAGTCCTTTGTCCTAATGAAAAATGCCACTCCCCAGAACTGACACTGGGAGAAGCTAAGAAACCCTAAGGAGGGGAGGCATATCTGTTTCTGAGGAGATAAGCCCATCATGTTTAATCCTGCTTGGATACAGGGGAAGGAAAACAGAAAAGACAGCAATTTGGCAAGAAAGGTACATGCCAACCCCAAGTCTTAGCAGCTTGCTGTGCATGCAAAGTCGACTGTTTCTATGTTGCTGGCCTGATTCTGGCAGAACAAGATCAACCATTTTTGAGGGCCACTTGGCCAGAAAATGATTTGAAGACTCCACCTTAGCTCACAGGAAAGGTATGGGAGGGGAGGGAAGGAAACTCACTCCAACACTTGGGAGGCAAGGACGGGAAGGGTTTGTAGACAGGGTTCCTCCAACATGCAACTTGCCTTTTCAGCTCAGATTGCTGCTTAGTCCCAGAATGCCTTTCTCTCCAGTTCAAGCAAGCCAAACACCATCCCAGACATACATGCTTCAATACTACAAAATACTCTTTTCTCTAAGGACCATCTAAGACCGCTACAGTTTGTGCAATCACTGCATTTATTATTCATTTTTAAACTCTCTCTCGCTTTCTCCCTGTAGAAATTTTTTTTTTTTTACTTTTCTTTTTTTATGCAAAACTAATCATTTCACTTTTTCCACTCCATCATAAAATCTCCTCTAAAAACACAACAACAAGAGAACAAACATGGCACAGACACAGAGAATATTTCCCTGTTTTTGTTTTTTTTCTAGGGGTTACGGGGAAAGGAAGGGGATACTTTCAAATAAACTCCTCCACCAACCCCATGCCTTCTTTAAAGGGCATGGATAGATCTTCCTTCCCATCTCCAGTAAAGAGCAGGAATAAAAATTTAGGGGGAGGAGCGTAAACCATGTGAATGCAAAGGTAGGTTAGTCAGCCCCAAGTGGCTTGTCCACTTGAGACTGTTGCTGCATTCAAGTTAACAGATCTCTTAACTCAAAACAGCACCGGATCTTGATTTCAGATCCAGAGGTTCAGGGTTGATTCCCGCCTGGTGACCCATCCAAGAAGAGATTTGTCACACAAGTGGCTGAGCTGTGTCTGCAATCCGGATCATACTCCTTTCTTCCTCCACAAAGAGGATCTGCTGCACGAGTTCCTTTGCCACAACAAATACCCTTATTGCCTCACCTCAGGAAGAAGGTCCTCACGGAGTATCCCTACAATGACCCACTGTTTTGCTCTTCACAGACAATCCCCTTACTTGTCACTCTGGAGAAAGGCAAAAACCCTTCATTAAACAATTCCTGCCCCCCGCCCCCAAAGAACACCATACAAGAGACACTGAGGAAAAGAATTCTGCCAAGCGAACACATCTTGGCCAAAATACATCAAGAGTTTCCTATTCAAGTTCCCTTTTATCTCCCACTTAAACTCTTAAATTTTTTTTTTTCAGAATCTCATCACCACAAAACAAAACACATCACCACATACACACCAAACAGTAACTTAACAATCAAGAAAAGTGACTGGCCAGTATGCATCCACTCCATAAAGAAGTTCCTCTTATCTTGCAGCCTCAGATTACAGTTATTTGTTTAGACAGGAAAAAAAAAGAAAAGAAAGAAAGAAAGAAGAATCTTCTTGCTATTTCCCTAAGATAGAGCTTTTCCCCATAGCTACAGCCTGCTCACCTTTGCGGCTGCAGTCATAAGGATAAGCTATGTTAAAATAAGGGATCCTTAGGTGGGTCAGGCACAGGAAAGATGCAAAAATAAAGACACAAATACAGGCAGGTATTAATACAGACACACACACAAGTCCAACAAGTTATAGGAAGCCTTAGCTTGGTGAATGAATTGGGGAAGTTTTTTTTTCTCCCCATCCCCAAATTCAGTTATAAATGCAACTGCTTCCCCATGAAGTCCACTAAGCTTTCTGAACAAGGGGTAGGGAGGGGAAAGGTATGCAAAGGGTGGGACTAACAGCACCTGGAATCYCCCCTCAGACTGTCTACACAAGCACTGAACCACAACTGGTTTGAATTCATCATGCTCTGCAATTTTGAACTCTACCCTCTGTGAGGCGATGTTTGTGGGAAGAGCAGCTAAGATTTTATTACACCAACTGATGAGTTGGAGGAGGGGAAAAGACAAGCTCTGGGCACAGAAGCTCTAATTAAGGTCAGAAGATGGTCTTCCTCTGCCATACCAACTGTACCACTTGCACAAATAAATATTACCTCTCTCCCACAAACTGCCTCATTTCTACCCTCAGACCATTACAACCACAAAATCACTACTTCACATGAGAACACTTCTCACAGCTGATAGCTTCCAGCTCCTAAGTGTCCTCATGCACAAGCACCAAAGGGGTGAATTCCACTTGTGTTTGCTTGTCCAGGACAAATTTTTACATAGATGAGCCCTGATGCAGGGAATTTTTTCCACCCTTTTCACCTCTGCAGCATGTATGTRAAAGTAACACCCCTCTGACCCATCCCAGGGGACAGAGCTGAGAAGGTGAGTCTCCCACAGACTGATACTTCAGCACCTCTTTTCCTTGCACCTACAGGTTCAGCCATGGGCAAGTAGGGCAAGAGAGAGCAAAGGAATGGTATTACACCACAAAGCTTAGGAGTGACAGAAATCGAGCAAGCCACAAAGGGCAGGTGAAATAAAGAACTTATTTGGGACATGAACAGCATGTCCAAGAAAGGGCAAGAAGGAACTGCAGGTAAAAAAAAAATGACAAGTTATGGTCTTGCTTCCTCCCACTTATAAGGGGTAAAGATTTCTGGACCAACTCACAGGAATTTGGGTGTGTGTGTGTGTGTGGGGAGAAATCAACACACATGCATATGATGTGAGAAAGTTATCTTATTAGCACCTTTGGTTGACAGTTGTAAGGGCCATTTCAGATCCTGAAAGGCAAAGGGAAGCCTTCTTCCAGGCTATTCACAAAAAAGGGGAGGAAAAAAAAAGATGAAAAAAACAAGAACAGAGGACCAGCATTAGCGTCCCTCCCTCCCTCCCTCTGAGGGAGTGGAGTAGGCAGGAAGCAGAAAGGTTCAGGGGAAGCTGACACACAATGCAGATCAGCCTCACCCAGCTGGGGGAGCATCGCACCATCAGCATATCTTCTCCCAAACTGAAGGATGGATGTGCAGCCAGCTCCCACTTCCATCACAGAAAGGCTGGGGAAGGGCATTTTATGCCCTCTCCTCCAGGCAAGTGCAAGTAATGAGAACATGAGGAGGAATATCTGGGCCAGAAGTAGAACTCCCCTTTTCCTCCCTTACGCCTGCAAGGCTGGGCAGGTTGGAAGATACAAAGAGGAGGGACCAGACCACATGAAAGTGCCTATACAACTGCCAAGGTAGCACCAATAGCCAAAAGGGAAGCCAGTGTGGGGCATACGTCGCATGGGGCAGGRCCCAACCACCCCAGCTTTGTCACAAGCACCTTCTAGGCATGACACATCACCTCCCCCTCTCCCTACTGCTCTGTGGGCCTCTGGATCAGCCACTGCCRTGACTGCAGCATATGAGTTGGCAGATCCAGGCCACAAGCCAAGAAGGGGGAAGACAGTAGGATCAGAGTCACGGCAGCAGGAAAAACAAGAGGAACRGAAGAGACTGCATGCACATTGTTGGAGAAGGCTTAGGGGGAGTGGGTGAGGGCTCCAATCCTCTTACAACCCCCTCTCAAGGGTCTGGAGCTCCTCTTCATTTTTAGAGAAAGATGGAAGGGGAAGGAGGGGAAGAGCACCTTCCCCACCACCCCCACACATACACACATTCACTGACCCCTCATCCTCAAAGGCTCCATGGCCAGTTGGACAACACCACATTCAAGGACAAACAACCACTCCCCAGCCCCACCACAACCTCCCCACTCTCCCCCAGCAGCAGTGGCACCCAGGAACATTGGATGCCCCTGTCCTCTCCACTGCAATGCCACAGCCTCCGAGCAAGAGGGAGTGGGCAGGAAGAAAGGAGGAAGAAGGGTGGTGGTGAGGGCAGAGGGACAGCAAAGGGGAGAAGGAGAGAACTAAGGACAGCCATTCACACCACAACCACAGGTAGAGCTCCCCCCACACTCCCAGAGTAGGGGGACCTGGCTGCTCACTTGCTGCCTCCTCCGCCACCTGCCGCCACTTTCTCAAAATCCTCCGCGTTGCAGAACTCTTTGATGGTGACTGTGAGGAGGTTGCTGGTGACATCTGTGACCACCACATTAGAGCAGGGTGACATCTCGGGACGCCAATCGCTGGTCTCCTGCTCTGGGTCAGAAGGAAGGGACAAGGAGGGCGTCTGCCCCCCACCACACCCTCCTTGAGGGGAGCGCTTGCTGGTGGCAGCTGATTCAGGCGGGATTGAGAGGTCGAGGACCTCTGACTCACGCCAGTCAGGGATGGCTGGGCTGAGGGTCTCGGGAAGCAGCTTCGGAGGGGAATCATCTGGGTCAGATGAGGAGTGGGGGGCAGGTGAGGGGCAGCCAGAGGAGCTGGAGCTGGGGGCATCGTAAGGGGTGGAGCCCATAATGAGCCCACAGGAGGCTGCTTGGGAACCTTCAGCCTCCCCTTTGCCCTCCAGAGAGGGGGCAGGTGCAGCAGATGGTTTATTGTAGAGTGAAAAGGCGCCAAACTTCATGTGGCGGATCTGGGTACGGAGGACACTCTCACTGAACTTTTTGCTCTTGCCGATGACACGGTTTCGGGAAGGGATCTTGGGCCGAGCCAGGCCTCCAGCCCCGTTGGCAGGCTTCCCACTTTTGTCAATGACTTTGAGGTTGAGGATGATGCGGCTGCGCTTGGGCTCACGGGGCTTCACCTTGCGGTTGATAATGCGGACGGTCTCAGAGAAGGGTGAGACAGGGGGACGGATGCCAGCMCCTCCACCCACACTCCCACCATTCTGGGGGTCTGGACGGGGCAGAGGGCGCCGGGACATGCGGTGGCATCGCCGGATATCTTTCTTGAGCCGGTGCACTGCAGCRCTGGAGTGAAGCTTAGGAGATGAGGTGCTGGAGCCAGGCTTGACAGAAAAGTGTACATCCCCAATGTGGAGGGCCTCCGCTTGGGCCCGAGCCTGCGGTGGTGGGGAGAGAAAAGAAAACAGGGTCAGAGAGGCAGTCTAGATGCAGCCATGTCTCAAAAACAGGCCTTCCTCACCTGGGGACAGACCCTTTCTGACAATGCCATGCCACAGGATCTCATTKATACCCACACCGATGATAACTGCCTCCCCTGCCCCTCCAACCTTGTGCTTAACCTACCAGTGAGAGGGGAYAGACAGCCTCCCCTCTGTGCTGGCTCCACAGAAGGGATGAGACAAATTCATAACCCCTCAGCTACAAAGCTTCGTCTCAGACTGCAAAAAGCCATGTTTTCAGCACCAAGGACTCCCAGTGCAGTCTGCAGCCTGCCAGCGAAGCAGGTGGTCACCACAAGAGACACCACTGCACGGTGACAAACATGCTGAGGATTTTAGAGATGGGGGGCAAAAAGCAGGTATTGGCTGACGACCTATGGACTATCAATTGCTGTGGCAAAGGCCCTATGCAACCAACAGGCACTGTCCACATCCTTTGGGGGCAGCTAATTACTCCCACGGCAAATGTCCCTGACAACACATGCTTCTCCCAGGAAGAAGCAGACACAGTCTCTAGCTATGTTTCAGAGGCACAATTAATGGTTTCTAGCACCCTTCTCCTTCAGACAGTAGATAGAGCTTCCCACTGTCAGCCACACAACTAAACACCCTACTAGGTATTTGGGCTGTTGGTGGGGCCCTGCATCAACAATATGGCTTCCGTTGAGAACCCAAACCTAGAGGACTAGACCCAAGTGAGAGAACTGCATTTGATCATCTAGGAGATGATTAAAAGACAAAGGATAGGGGAAGAGTAATGCATACTCTCCCCCTCCCATAAGCAGACTCTTCTGCTCTAGGAAGCATGTTAGAAAGRGGTCAGGAGAGAGATGGAAGTGGTGAAGATGGCCTGATGAACTTAAGTATCAAATCCAAAGGTCAGAAGAAGAGAGAAAGAGAGGTTATTTCAGCAGATCAGTTCCACCAGAGCCATTTTAGTTAAACACAAGAAACAGAGCCTACAAATCACAATCCCAACTCCGCCTTAGGAGCCAGGTCCAGTATTCAAAGCCAGAAACTAGACCAGCTAGAACTCAAATCAAAATTAACTGTCTCCAGAGAAGAGACTGTCTTGTCCTTTTGAAGGCTGCACTTGTTTAAGAGGTACTAATGCAACAAAATAGGAATAAACCAGGAACAGGAGCCTACAAGGAAGGGTGTCCTGCTGGACCTTGTCCTAATCAACAGAAAACGACTGACTGGAGATGTGAAGGCTGGGGGCAGCCTTGGCTGCAGTGACCATGAGATGGTGGAGTTCCGGATCCTGCAGAAAAGAACTATGGCAACAAGCAGGATTGCAATCCTGGACTTCAGGAGAGCAGACTTYGGGCTCTTCAGAGACCTAATTGGTGGAGTCTCATGGGTTGAGGCCTTAGAGGAAAGGGGGGGGGCAGGAGAGCTGGCTAGTATTCAAGCATCACTTCCTCCAAGCTCAAGAGTGGTGCATCCCTATGAGTAAGAAGTGCAGCAAAGGGGGCAGGAGACCTGTGTGGATGAGCAAGGAGCTCTTGGCCAAATTCAGACAGAAGAAGAAAGTACACAGAATGTGGGAGAGAGGACGGGCTACAGGCTRCTTRGGAGAATTATAAGAATGCAGTCAGAGTATGTAGAAATGTAGCAAGGAAGGCTAAGGCCCAATTGGAATTGAGTCTGGCAAGGGATGTTAAGGACAACAGGAAGGGCTTCTTCAAATACATCAGCAGCAAGAGGAGGACTAGGGAAAAGGCGGGCCCTCTACTGAAGAGGGCAGGGGCCCTRGTGACAAGGGATACAGAGAAGGCAGAATTACTGAATGCCTTCTTTGCTTCACTCTTCACTGCTAAGGGCAGCCCTCAAGAATGCCAGAATCTGGAGGCAAGGGAGAAAGTCTGGAGAAGGAAAGACTTTCCTTTGGTTGAACAGGATAGGATTAGAGACCTTTCGGGCAGGCTAGACATCCACAAATCCATGGGCCCAGATGGGATGCACCCACAGGTACTGAGGGAGCTGGCGGATGTTGTTGCCAGGCTACTCTCCATCATCTTGGAAAGGTCCTGGAGAACTGGAGAGGTGCCTGAGGACTGGAAGAAAGCCAGTGTCACTCCAGTCTTCAGAAAGGGCAAGAAGAAGGACCCAGGCAACTATAGACCAGTCAGCCTCACCTCCATCCATGGTAAGGTGATGGAACAGCTCATTCTGGATGTCATCTCCAGACATATGGAGGAAAAGAAGGTCATCARGAATAGTCAGCATGGATTCACCAAGGGGAAATCCTGCTTAACCAATCTGATAGCCTTCCATGATGGAAKGACTGGCTGGGTAGATGAGGGGAGAACAGTGGACGTTGTGTACCTTGACTTCAGCAAGGCTTCTGACACTGTCTCCCATAACATCCTCTTAGAGAAGCTCAGAAGTGTGGGTTAGAAAAAGTGGACAGTGAGGTGGATTGAGAACTGGCTGAAAGGCAGAGCTCAGAGGGTTGTCATCAGTGGCACAGAGTCTAGCTGGAGGCCTGTGGCTAGTGGCATCCTCCAGGGCTCAGAGCTGGGTCTCATCCTGTTCAACTTCCTCATCAATGACCTGGATGAGGGGACAGAGTGCCTCCTCAGCAAGTTTGCCGATGATACCAAGCTGGGAGGAGTGGCTGATACACCTGAGGGCTGTGCTGCCMTTCAGAGAGACCTGGACAGGCTGGAGAGGTGGGCAGAGAGGAACATCCTGAGGTTCAACAAGGGCAAGTGCAGGGTCCTGCACTTAGGGAGGAATAACCCGAGGCACCAGTACCAGCTGGGGCCTGACCTTCTGGAGAGCAGCTCTACAGAGAAGGACCTAGGAGTGCTGGTGGACAACAAGTTGAGTATGAGCCAGCAAAGTGCCCTTATGGCCAGGAAGGCCAACGGTATCCTGGGGTGCATTGGGAAGACTGTTGCCAGCAGGTCGAGGGAGGTGATCCTGCCCCTCTGCTCAGCCCTGGTGAGACCTCATCTCGAGTACTGTGTCCAGTTCTGGGCTCCCCAGTGCGAGAGASACATGGAGCTACTGGAGAGAGTCCAGCGTAGGGCTACAAAGATGATCAGAGGGTTGGAGCAACTGCTCTGTGAGGAATGGCTGCGAGAGCTGGGCCTGTGTAGCCTGGAGAAGAGAAGACTGAGGGGGATCTTATCAATGACTGTAAGTACCTGAAGGGAGGATGTCAAGGAACAAACTCTTTTCAGTTGTCCCACGTGACAGGACAAGAGGCAAAGGGAAAAAAAAATCCAAAAAACACCACATACACACAAAGAAAACTAGCTTAACTGCACTGTGTCTGCTCTCCCTGAGGGCCAGGGACAAGAAAGTTTAAGCTCTGCCACTTTGAGATAATGCCAGAGCCTGCCCTGGTCACACACCAGGCAGACAGGAACATTTGCTGGTAGCAGAAAGAGCAGCCTCATTGGTAAGCTAAGCAAGTACAGCCTGAAGACCCTGTGGGCATGGAAACTCAGAACACACTCTTACACCTTCTTATTCAAGGCAGAGCTACTCTTGCTTTGAGCTCAGTCTCCCAACCTGCACCCTGCTCCTTGCCCCCAAACTTCTTATCTTATTCCCTCACCCCTAAAGGCAGTCACTGACAAAAGTAACCCACACCTTGATTCCAGAGGGTCAGCCTCTCTCCAGTTACCCACCTAGCGAGCTGCTTTCCCCATCTTGTGGGCACGAGAAGAACTGCAGCACCGAAAGACAGCTGCTTTTCCTACCCAACTTTTCTATCCCGTTGCCCCCTAGAACACGCCAAGATCAGGATGGCTTCTTGCCAACTAAAAGCTTTAGCACTCCAACACCATCTCCTTTGTCCCCCTGCAGGCCGTGCCTCCTACCAAGGAAACGGCTGGGGAAGAATGTTCTTGTAAAGCCCGTGATCTTACAGATTCAGGCGAGGGGCCCAGGGTAGCTCTGCACAATAAGCTCAGAGCCCTGGGCCCACATCCCTGGAGAGCTCCATTGCCACCCAGTGGGCTTATTATCCCACTAAGATCCCAATGAGAACTGCAGAAGACCCAGAATAAGTAAARAATGGAGACACGGAAGACATTTTGTTCCTCCCTGGCTAATGCTGGATCATTCACTGCAGCATTTTTTATGTCCTGGCTTTAAAAGGGCTGCAAAAATGAGGCCTCCTTCCCCTGCTTTATGAGAAAGTGCAAACTGATGGCTCACCTGCACCAGGTATCTTCAGTTTTATATTAGATGACTGACAAATACTTCAGGACAAGTGACATGACTGCAAAGACAGCACAGACAATGCCTGAACCTTAGCTCTGGTGTGTGTATAGCTTCTTAATGTGGCTAGAAGTAAAAATTCCCAGCACAGATGGACCCCAAAATGTATAGGAAACATCTCGGTATTCAGCTAGCTTTTCTGCTCAGCTTCACACATTATTCCATGTCCCAAGTCAGCTCAGAAAATGAAAAGTTAGATAGTGTTCCTGTCCTGGGACCCTACAGACCAGAACGTAGTGGCAGTACCATGAGAACTCCCTTCATCGCACACAAAGTCTCCCCCTACACACACACCCCAAAGCACTGTGATTTACAGACACCCCCACAAGCCACAACCTGAGAGGAAGGTAGACCCCTGCAGACTGTCACAGGCACAGACTGATGCAGATTTAGGGCTGTACTTGCTTCTCCTTTTCATGGGTCCCTCTAAAGACACGAGGACAAAAACCTACAGAGATGGTCATGTTTGCTTTCTGGTGTTACCATACCAAGACAGTCTGGGTTAAGGACTTTATTCCTCCTTTTTCCCCTTGCCCATCATAGCCAGCCCTTTAAGCATAGCTGCTCTCATGCTCTGGGCTTCTCTCCAATTTACCATTGTTCAGTGGAGAATAAAGTGCAACACAATGCCCCATTTCCAAAACACAGTACAGTGAAGCCAGGCAAAGAGTACAGAGACAGATGGATTAGCAGAAATCCTTGATCCACACCTTGGGTAGACACACACAGACATCCTTCAGGATTCTCCTGCTGCCAAGACCGCATGTCTTCTAGATTAATTTACTGTCCTGTATCACACCTCAGACTGATGAATTCTGCTAMATGTCACTTTCAAGGCCTCCTCTGTGCCTCACTGCTCAGTCAAGACATCTAATTGCTACTGGCCTGCAATGTTACCTTCTATCACCCACTGGGGAAAGAAGCAGGCCTTCCCCCAGCAACACCTCTCAAGCTTGAYGGAAGCAATCACAAACATCCACAGCTCCCTTATACACTGCAAACTCCTCAGTGAAGTATCCCATCAGCTACACTAAGCACAAAACAGTAATGCTGGCACAGTCACTGCATGGCCACTTTCATACCCCTGCTGATCGTACTTTCTGTCTTTGCACATTAATCTATCATCTCATGTCTTGTTTTTACCAGAAGACCTGTCTTTGTTTTGTGCTTACATACCAGCTAGCACAGAGCCCTGGCCCATGACTACTACCTTTAAAGTGTGCCAAAAATACTAGGTATCCTTTATTTGCTACATGTCTGCACTTTCAGTTACTTCTGGGGCACTTTTTCCAGCCTGGACCTATTTCTAACTCATGTTTCAGCTCTCTGCCTTTACTAAAAATTCCAGCTTCAGTAGTTTCCATGCAGAATATACGCACCATTGATCTCCTCTGCCAGACTATTAAGAGATAAGCTAAGTTGAGACCTAACAGTCCTCCCCAGGTGCATCACTGCTATTCCCAGTGACCAGGTTCAATGTGAGCTCCAAAGAACAGTATGCAAATATTCAGCTTACCTTGAGCTTGTTTTTCCAGGTAAGGTTTCAAGAAAAATAGTATCAGATGCTTTATCTAAGACCAGCCCCCACATTCCTCTCACTTGCAAAGGTCTGTAGTTCTACCAGACATGGGATCAGGTTTAGTCGGGCATCAACTATACAAATTCAACTCTACTCTGCAGAGGACAGCGTATTTTCTGGGCTCGCTCATTTCCATTTCTTGCTTCTAAGTGCCTCCTGTTCGCAGAAGGCTCACCATTTAGTTTTACCTGCTGGAAATGCACTTCTCCCTGCTATAGATCCATTCCTCTATCACACTCGCATAATGTTTGAGCACAAAGTCTTAAAAACAAAGCCGTTTTGTCCTTTCAGCTATGCCAACACAATTTATGCTACCTAGCAAGAACTCTTCCAAAAGGAAACTTATTCTTTGCATTTTTTTTTTTTTTTTTTTTTTTTTTACCTGCAGGATTTGCTCAGTACTGAAAAGTTACTCAGCACATATAGAGAATAACTCACTTCCTACTTACAGCTCAGCCTACATCAGGATGCAGTTTCTAGAGACTTGCTGCAGTGCTCTGTCATGACAGCAAAGCAATTGCTAGGATTGCTTCCCTTCCTTCCCTCCCTTTTGGGACCTCTGTCACCTTTATTTAGCTCATACAGCTCTCTCACTGCCCCAGGAATCATCATCTCCATTGTTCCCTACTATTTCTAAATAAATGTCCCTTGAAGCCCAGCAAGCATATTTGTTCTTTCCCTTAACACACTGAGGTGCATGAGTACATACACTAAAGTCACACTTACACATGCTCTGTAAAGCCTCACTCACTCATTTATGTCAAAGTGAAAAAAAAAAAAAAAAAAAAAAAAAAAAAAAAAAAAATCTTGTAAGGCAACAGATTCCTAGTTAATTATTTCAAAGTCAAGTAATTTTCAGTAGTGCTGCTGCAATATAGTAGCACTACTCTCATGCATTACTGGTTCTGCTTTGTCTTTTATATTTCACCAGCATTCCCACAGTCCCTGCTCCAAACAGTATCTGTAAGAGCTCTTCATTCCCCTTTYTGGCTGCCATTCCATCTTTTTATTGCCCTTTCTTCTGCAGCCTTCCAAGTGACAAGACAACTGCAAGCTAGTTTGTGGCCCAGTTCTACCAAGCAACACTGCCATAAACTACATAAACTAAAGTCTCCTCACTGGACAGTGAACAAAATGCTACAAAGAGGAACAGTGGTTTCAAACTGCTCAGGGATAATTTACAAACAGGGAGGAGATCAGAAGAAACTCAGGTTCAAGGAAGGGAGAAGTGACCATGCTATTCTGTCCCTTCTTCCACTCTGCTGAATTAGACAGTGAGGGAAGCAAATGGGAAAACTCATTCTGCAGCTGGGCCCCTCCTCCTTACTCTGCTCTCAGTAACCTCTTCCTCCCCCTTAGCCCTTTCTAGTATTTTCACCTTAGTATTTGCAGCTACCCAGAACAGAAATATTCGCTAGCCACCCACTAAGCTTAGAGACCAGGATAAGTCTCTTARTAGTACTTGCCAGACTTTAGACTGGTGAGTTTTACATTCCTCACAGCCTAGCACTGAGAGGAAAAGTAAAACAAAATAAAAAACACCCCAAAAAAACCCMAAAAACCCAAACAAAACAAAAAAGCAAACTAAGCAGAGGAAGGGAGAGTGGTTACTGCAGCATTTATGGGGGTTAACGTCGTTAACGTCTCTTTCTAAGCTTCCATTCTGTCCTCAAGCTGAAGCGCTCATCCTCAAGGAAGAATTCTGCCACAGGTACCTAAGTAGTACGGCAAGAGCCTTACATGTAGTGCTACCTGTTTCAAACCAAGGACTCTGCTTCTCACACAAAGAGCTTACAGCATATCATCAGCTTCCCAAAAATTACAACTGCCTCCAAGTTTGATCTCAGCTGTGGGAAAGTTTGCCCCTAGACACACAGAATAAAGACTCATTTCCTTCCCCAAACTTTGGGATTGAAGTTTGAAGGGGTCACTTTCAAGGCCAGTCCTCTTGGTAGCGATATTACAAAGCCTGGACTGTGATTTCCCTTTGAGTCTGATCGAAAGGGCAAGTGTTAGACAGCTCACACCAGTCGGAGCCTGGCTTACAAAGGCAGCAGGTGGCCAAAGATGCAGCTTTTCAGAACTTTTCCAAAGGCGTGGGCAACTAACCTGCTGGAATGCTTTCTGTAAATCCCCCTGGGTGCCTATCTGCAGCTTTTCAGAACTAATCCCTTGAAAAAAAATCCAGCCCCAACTGCAAACTAGAACACCCGCAAAAGACGGTGGCTCAGACAGCACCACAGCACTTACTCAGATGCCTTACTAGAGACTCAGTTTAAATATATGAAAAATCCTGGTAAGCCACTGATTCAAGGGCAGGCTAGTCCACCAAAGCAGTCCTAGGCCAGACCCCTATTTAAACATCATTCCATCCAGGCCTAATCTGTTTAGTTGGTAGATCAAAAGGAATATTGTTCTAACTGCCAACTCTGAAGACTCCCTCTGGGATGTTAGAGTCAAATTTCTCCCCCTGCCTCTGAAATTCTCATTGGCAAACGATTCTGCAGCTGAGGGAACTGAAAACACTGTTAATGATGTGTGAGGCAGAACAGAATCCCACTACTCCTGTAGCAGCACTCACTCTGCAGGATTAACAAGGTCAAAGTCCCATCTTCACCAAGTCAGAAGAAGTGACTGAATCAGATATATGGACCAAGCAGAACTGACTAGCATGTTGGTCTTAGCTGGTTTTCTAGCAGCAGTAACACTGCTAGCTGTTTGTCTGAACAGAGCTTGAACATGTTCAGATAGGGCTAACTGAGATAGAGTTACTTCTTGCTGCCTGGCCTGGGGGGGTTATTTTTAGGGTAGGATCAGAATTCACAGAAAACAAGACAAAACTCCAAATAGTTTCACCAGTCTGTTTCCCAGAGCCACAAATCAAGTGGCAGTGCCAGTGTTCTGCCCTGCTCAGTGTTTCCCATAAAGAAGCATCAGTCTTCATGAGATCATGTCTTGCTCCCTATCTGAATCCATCCTCTCCAAAGTCTCAAGTCAGTTATACAAACCCATTAAGTTTTTCAGTAATTTTTGAGAAACTGGGAGAAAGATGATGTGCTACAGAAACACTTCAGGGATGCAATTCAAAAGATGTTATTGAATAATACAGGTTCCAAATTTCAGGGGTTTTAAAGAGCGAGGAGAGAAGAAGAAAACTGAGTGTGAAGGTTTTTTTTTTTCGGGGGGGAGGGGGAAGGGGGTAGGGGAGACGAAAAATTAGCAATGGATTTTAGAGACTCCTGTTACACATGCAGAGTCAAAAAAGACAAAACTGATTACACACAGTAATGCTAAAACTACAGCATAAACACAGAAGAAACGCTTGTCTGCCACTATGAAGAGTGTCAGGTGTTACAAGCGACACTATTTTTTTTTTAATTCAAGCAGAGAACTATTTTAAGCTGGTGATTTCCCTTTAAGTTTTCTCTGCACTTTTTGAAATCTAAACAAAAGGCTTTCGTTTAATGCACGACCGCCAGAAAAACCAACTAGTCCAATTTAACTGAATAAAGAGTAAGAAGTAGCACACACCACTTATGTTTAAGGCTTTCAGTCTGTAGAGACAGAAAAACGTTAGCAACAAAACAGGCTGTGTGGGAAAAGGCAGACAGTTCCATCAACAGGACTTTCACAGCATCACCATAGTTCCCTGGGTTTTACTTAGGGCATCTGAATACCCTTATTCCTGCATTTCTCCTATGTACTTTCTTAAGTCCTCTCAAAGCAGGGGACAGATGACACCCTACCCCTCACTGCTCTTCTCCAATGCTCATATAGTTAAAACGCTACACTAACTTGAGTAAAGCTCCAACATCTGTCATGAAGACAAGAGTATTAACCTTTTTTACTGATGGGGAAACAGATACAATCACTTAAGCCACAGAATAACTAAGAGACACCTTACTAGAGGAGTAGTACCTGGTTGTTCCAGGGCTTTTTACTGGATCAAACCAGGGAAGCTGATTACTCCCTTAACTGTCTTAACCGCAAGGGTGTGTTGTGTTTCTCCATTTTTTTAAGGTCTGATATTGGGATAGTTGGGAGGAGCAAGAAGGGGAGAAGGGAGCAAAGGAGGTTTGTCTGTGGAACAGTAATCCACATAACTCATATGAGTTGTCATGCAACTACCACATTTCCTAGTTAAAAAAAAAATCAGAGTCAGGGAAAGGTGTGCTAGGGACTATCCTCATTATTCATCTTCCCCACAAGAATACAGAGATGCTATAAAGATACCTTCTTGTAAAGGTATTATCTTGTAAAGGGTCTAACAGAGAAGATTTGGAAACTTCAGCTGCTTTCCTAAAGAGAAATGAAACGCTCCTCCTTCCTTCCCCCCCCCCCCAAAAAAAAAAAAAGGCGAAACAAGCTTGCAGTTTTCAGATCAAAACACAAACCCTCCATAAAACACCCATACAGCATCTACACGCTGAAAGATGGTAAGAACAGTACAAATGGCAGTTAGGACTCTAGCCACAGCTGCCCAATTACTCAGTGTGCTGCTAAGTTACAGGACACAGACTGAATAGAATATTCTGCTGTAGGAAGAGGGAGTGGGGCAGGCTCGCTCTCTACTGCGACAGCAGAAGGCCGTAAAGAGGGAGAGAATATTGGAAAAAAGAATGCAGCCTCACCACGCACATCCGCATGTACTGACTGTCCTGCTGGGGCACCCGTCACACRCACACCTCATGCGCTTACTTCTGCATCCCTGCCCCCCACCCGCTTTCCTGTCCAGTCGTCCCCATATTCCCAGAGCAAGGCACACACAAATCACTTGAAAGTTCAATTCTTCCAAGGGCACAAGTCAGTGAGTTTTTCTGAGACATTTAGGCAGGCCTAAGTTATTTAAATAAGAGTTACCTTCAAAAGAAAAGTTTTAGGCTTAGGTCCTCTCTTCTTGGGCCCATACAGCTCACGTTCTCGTTCCCTTTAGGGAGTCAAATTTGTTCAGAAGTTAAAACTTTTCCCAAAGGAAAAAAAAAGCCAAGCACACAAGTTCTTTTTAAAGGAAAAGAGGGAAGGGAGGGGGAAGCGTATATGTCTTTTCCCGCTCAACCACCCAGAAGCCAACCAAACCTGCTTCCCCTCGCTCCCCACCGCGCCCGCTCCCCCCGGGAGGGGGAGAGGGGGGGGGAAACGGCCACTCACTTCTGCTCGAAGGCCGCGATGAGCCGCGAGTCGAGGATGTTCTCTTCGGGCTCCCAGGTGCTGTACCTGCCG
>NW_028187034.1:1684614-1693450 GCF_003343005.1 Rhea americana | reverse complement strand
GGCGCCGGCTCTTAAAGGGGCCGCGCGGCGAAGGACGGGGGGGGAGGAGGAGTGTGAGGGAGAGGCTGCTTCCCGCGCTGGTCAGTCGGGCAGCACGACGGCTGTGCCCCCCGAGCCCATTTCCTTCCCTCCTGCCTTCTTTTATTTAAAACATTATTYGCCGTGGAGACCACACAGCCTCATCTAGGGGCACAAGCACAGGGTCAGGGAGAGGTGTCGCTGCCCTGCGCCTCGCCTGCTCTGACCAACATGGCGGCGGCAGGAGGCCTGGGCGGGGAGGGAGGTAGCCCTAGCCTGGCGGCACAGGCAGAGGCTGGCCACAAAGGCACTCGAGTCCTCCTTTCTCTTTCCTTTTGACTAGCAGTTTTACGTGCCCTCGTTTTTGAGCCAGCGTGGGGTCCTGCAAGGTAAATGGGCCAAGCATTAAAAAAAAAAAACATTTTGTTAAGTCACTTAAAGGAATTCCCCGTGCTGCGTGTTACTGCAGAATCCTGTTTAACTTGCAGTGTGCTTTACACYGTCTTTGCAGGTGCTAAAAAGATGGAGCAAACTTCCATCATTTAAAAATAATTCCCTGTAATTCAAAATGGAAGGCCGTGGCCCTGCGGCAGTCAGGGAATGGCCCCTGGTGCTCGTGGCTCTTCCCCAGGAGATACTCCTTGGCTTGGCTTCAGTGCTGTTTTTAGGGCGAGTGAAAGGGATGCATCTCWGAATAACGCTCTCTGGAGAAAGAGGGGGCTGTGACGGGCAGTTCAGGCATGGCCAACTTGCGTTTTGCTGCTCCGTCCCAAGCCAGCGTGAGCTCGCCAGCTGCCTGCAGAGCRCTAGCACCCTTTGGCTCCTGTTCACCGGGCCTCAGGGAGTGCTCCCAGGGCCCGGGCCTTCATCGACCCTTTCTTCACTCGCCTTTCACCAGCAGGGCCCGAAGGGGTGGATTTCCCCCAGATCGAGGGAGGCAGAAGGTAGAACTAAGCATTTCGTCGCAGCTGGCACCATGCTTGCCATCCAGGCAAGAGCGTCTCATACTCGTTTGGTCTTTTTCACCTTGCAGCCACCACCAGCTGCCTGCGTCAGAGGGAAAGGACTTCTAGAGGTGACGCACCCCAGCCACGTTGTCCACATCCGAGGCGGAGGGGACRGAGAGGTTCCTGAATGCTGACAGAGAGGAGGAAGGTGAGATGGGAAACGGACAGAGCCTTACAGACACTGATTGCAGGGCTGGCCAAGACCCGGACCGTGCAGAGAACAAGGTGTTTCTGTGGTCAGGGCCTGAACCACAGTATACTCCACCATTGGCGATTCTGCATTTAGGTCACATCACTCACTTTAAGGGCCTCTTTCAGCCTGTACTCTGGTATTTACCGTCGCAGGACATCAGAGTACAAAAATCCCAGACAGATCCCTTAACTCCCTCATGTAGAATAGGACAAATCCTTCTGGACTGGACTCACTTCCCTAGACACTGTGTTTTTCCCTCCCAATCTTTTATACACTACAAAATGACTTCAAAAGAACAAGCTGATCACACTGATCACACATGCTACGTTTTGCTTTTCACATTTTTAACTGATTTCAACTTTGCACTTTCAGTGCTCAGTAACACAATTCACATTTCAATTGGCATATTTGTTACTGTTCACTTTGTTTAAACAATTGCTTTTACACTGGTGGCTGACTGTCAAGTAATTTGTTTAACTTCCAACCATCAGTATCATAAACCTATTTCCAAGTAAAACAGGGAAAAAAGTCCTTACACAGCTACACTAACACACATACAACAACTTGATTGATCGCCTTATCCCCAAACAGCCATACAGGCCACAAGCAGCACATACCACCTTGAGGTAGAAGCACAAAGCATCCCTGATCCATGGTCCAGAAGGAGTAGCAACATTTCAGAGCACTCCACATGCTTTTTTCAAGGTACTTTCTTCTTCCACCTGTTAGCAAGATGCTCTCTCCAGCTACAATAGTTGGTAAAATCATTGCAAGTAGCTATTTTACAGGTATTACTCAGCTCCTGACTCTTTCATCTAGCCTTTAGTTTCCCATAGCAAAACAGCAGCAGTTGTTCAGTTGTTCAAAGCAATATCCAGTTGTTCAAAACATTGCTGGGTACTTTGTTTCATTCACTTTCCATTTTTTTTTAAAAAAGCTATTGTTCACAGTGGCCACAGAACAAAATATTTTCTTGGCATCTCACTGTCCTGAAGACCCTGGTGGCATAGGTTCCAGCAGATCACTTCTTGCTCATACTGATAAGCCTGCAAAGGGAAGCAGTAAGCTTTGTGGGAGCAGCAAGAATGACCTTTCTCACAAGGAAGATTGGCAAGTGGTGCACGAGAATAGGGGGAGAGCAGTAGTTGCAAAAAACATGTTTTTTAAAAATATGGCACTTGACTGTGAGAAACTGACCTGCACAAAGCCAGTAACCACCACCAAGTTCTTTTTTTTTTTTTTTTTTGCAGACTTGTGGCCTGCTAGAGGTAGCAGTGCTTATCTCCATTAGAACAACTTCAGGAGTTGATCAACCAGCTCTAACTCCAGGTTGCTCGAGGGAAGTAGCTGTCAAGAGCAGCAGACTTGTAGAAAGAAATGGTCCTACCCTCTTGCATACTAAGCAGCAGGGATGTGTTCTGCTACACCAACTCTCAAGCAAATTCTGTATGGGTTTTTAAGCAAATACTTGATGTTGTAGTCATTCGTGTCCAAATAGTGATATTTCCTGGCTACAACTCAACACACAAGGACAGAGACAGATCAGTTAAAGATGGCAATGTATCTGCCTGCGTGGCAGTTATGGATGGCTCAGCATGGCCCAAGCAGTGATCAGTAGAACAATCCCTCCAATCCACTACCTTTTTGCTGTAGCCTCAGTTGAGACTGGAGAAGGCCTTTGGGCTTCATCCAGTACCTGTACCAYCAGAGTACTTAAGATATTCCTAGAGCCTACCTTTGAGTTTCCAAAGCAAGTCCAGCTGCCCAGGCTGACACCAGATCATGGGTAGATAAACAAATGCCCCGGGTTTCTAGGAGACGTGCTTCAAAACTAGTAGCTTGGGGAACAAAACCCCAGGAACAGAAGGACCAAGAGCAGAGGAGGTAAGCAACACCGTGTGAAGCTACACCAGACAGAGGAGGTGCACRCCAGTCTCTTGGCTGCACTCTGTACTGTAAGAGTTGCAGTTGCTACATTTCACTCAGTGCTCCTCAACAGAGAAGGCTGAGAGCAGCTTCCCCTTTCAGGTGATGCCAACCGTAGCAGGTCCCCAGGGACAAGTTTTGAGGCACGACTGAGTCCCCGAGTTCTCAAGCATCCTATTAGAAGAGCCGTGCAAGCGAACCTGGCAGCAGTGCACGAATCAGAGAGGCAGCATAGCAACGGATGATTAAACAAAATTTACTATCCAGATTAATCTTTAATCCAACCAGCACATGTGTGTGAAAGTACAAGCCTGAAGAGTTTCTAATGCCAACCAGCCTCTGCAGCATTGGCAGGGGTGTAGAGAAACAATCTTTCGAGTAGGCTTTCCGGTAACTCTGCACTGCAGTTTCTTGCAAGTTCACCTGACTCACTAGCTGCTGCCAGAAAATAAGTATCTGGCTGAAGCCCTGCTGTGATGCCATCCATTAAATCCAGCCTTCCTGGCTCAGGGCAAGCACAGGGACTACCCTTTGGTAACACAGGCAAGACACAACCACACAGGCTTGAGCTATGTTTGAATCAGGAAACACAGCTCACCCTGCTGCTTTTGCTCCATGTGCTTTTGTGTTTGAAGTCAAGGCTACATTCAGACGCAGGGCTCATCCCCATAACATTGCCAGTTTCAGACAGCCCTGTTAACTTTCTGAAGTACCTCAGTTAATGGGAGCAAGTCAAAAACCAAAATGGAGTACATGAATACATTACACTTTGTGATTCTCTGGGAAACTAACTTGGGAAAGCCCCAAGTTAGCTGCAATACATCAGGGTCAAACACCACTCAGGAGTTTCTGTGCTGTGTGTTGCTCCTTGAAAGCCCTGCAGTCCTGCCCACTTGGGGCTTTAGCTTGAAGAAGAGCGGGCTCCCCTGCCTTGTCAGGTTGGTAGTCAGGGCAGATGGTGTTTGGCTGCCCAACCTCACTTGGGATTTTCTCCATTCACGCAAGAGACCAGCGAGATGGGGCACACCAGCACTCTCTTCAGCATAGTGCCAGCAGAGCTTCCTGGCATGGGGGATTTATGCAAGGCTTCAGAAACTCACTGAAACCAGAGAAATAATCACTCTGCAACTGGGCTTCTCCTTTTCAAATTCAAATCCATCAAAGACTTTAAATGTACCAGGTCATATCTGTACAGCTTCAACTTACTCAGCTGGTTAAAAATTAATAAAAACCTAACCTCCTTGAATCAAAGGAATGAGAAATGTCAAAAAGAGCTTTTGCAGGCTCCACTCTTCACTGATCCTTCTTAACCGATCACGCACACATGTACACACAGACACACACACATGTCTATAGCAACAAAAGTGACTGGGGAAAATAATTCAGCTGTAGAATTAAAGCAACGGGAGGTAAATGACCACACAAACAGACCATTAGGTAAATGTCAGTTCTCATATTTAATATTTTAATAATTTTGTTTGCAACATTTACCACATAAATCATCTAAATAAATAGATGCTGTACAGTCTCTTATCCATATCAGTACAAAAATAAAACCACACTTTGTGTCAAATTATACTTGAGCCTGCCCTCCCTTTGCTATTACAACCTCCATTTACAATACACGCTCGCTCAGAAAAGGCATTATACTCTGATTGGTTTGTTTGGAATTGGTTTGCTCTCTATTTCCCCCCCTCCCCAAATACATTCAATTAGTCTGTACAAAAGCTAGAAGCTCATTCTGTGCAAAAGGAAGCTTTCTTTGTGCAAAGACTCAGATACTCTAGCGTGCTGACAGAACAACAGCAACAACTGAAGGGACAAGAACAAAAATGGGGACCCTTGCTCCCTACTGATCCTATCCCCCACCTTCTCCCCCCAACAGAAGTGTACCAAATTAGATGAGTCAGAGTGTGTAAAAGAGACCAGACTGATGTGTATAAAAGGGTGGGGGAAAAAGGCTCGTGCTGAAGACCCAGCAAGACAACTGGGTTCCTCCAGCTCTGGAGCTTGCTAGGGGAGGAAGAAAATACTTCCATCTTAGCCTTTCGAAAGGTTAAAGATATGCAAGATAAAAGCCTTGATTGATTTTTATGCCCCCCCCCAAGTTATCTCATTGCCATTCTGTTGGAGATAAGGTGAGAAAACAGCCTTTGGAAGAATTCAACAGCTACTGAAGACAGCTTCTGTTTCACCCTCCTTTCCTCACCCCCATTCCCTGTGAATGCGCAAGTAACTCTCCATTCCCCAAGCGAGCTAATAAGGTGCTATTTGTCAAAGATGAAACTAAAAAGATGCCTCCAGAGCTGAAAGAAGTGATCATAGTTCCACACTAGGACCACTAAAACCAAAACAGAACTTCATTTTCCCCCTTTCTCAAACTGTGTGTTGGGGGCRGGGAGAGGAGGGGAAGTGCCAGCATGAATCCTGAAGGTCAGTTAGGGATTCTGCAAGTCTCATCTCTCCTCTCCTCTCCTAGGGAGCCCTTCTTCACTTGGGATGGCTGGAGTAAACTCCACCTTCAGCCATGGGAGGGAAGCAAAGGGCCCAATGGCAGCTCTGGAAGTGTGATAGGGAACAGCCAGAAGCCTGGAACAGATGCATCTTTTGCTTTTCAAATGCCACTTTCAGAGAAACGATAAGGAGTATTTAGCACTCCTAGTRCTTTGCATTTTCAAAGTGCTTCAAAACATACTTCAGACTCAAAAGCCAAAAAAGCAGCTTAACATTTTGACAGATTTGCAAAGAGCTTCTTTGTGCTGACACTACACTTTCTGTTAAAAAAAAAAAAAAAAAAAGAAAAAAAGAAAAGAAAAGAAAAGAAGGGCTTTCCTTCTCCTCCCAGATCCCCTTCCCAGTCAAAATTCTGCTACACCAATAGCGAGATAAGCTGGGACAGAGGTTCTGAACAGCCTCATGAGCTTTCCCATTCAACATCAAGGTGGCATTCCCAGACATCTGCAACTGTGGATGACCAGCATCAGGTTTTTACTTGTCTCATCTTAATAGCAATCTATCTCCCTTTTACCAGCCATTACAAACTTCTACTKAGCTCTGTCTTCTTTACAACTTCCWRTTATCTGACCTGTCCCCTCCCTGCTAAACCACTGTATTTTAAGAAACTAAGGGTGCAAGGGAACAAGGTCTGGAAGAGAGAAAGGGGTCATCCCTTGAGGAAATACTTCTTATAAGGAAGAATTAAAATTCAATTCTAAGTGATTGCTTCTTTATCTCTGACTCTTGGTCCCACAACTCCTCACCTGCAGGATGGTTTTATAGGCATTTCAATTTCTTGGGTGGAATCCAGGTGGGTCGACACCCAGAACATTCGTRCTTTCTCTGCAAGTTCAGCTCCCTGGCAGTCAACCTCAGTTGGCAGAGGACAACACGGTCTCTTGATCATAAGCTATTGTCTCAAAACAAACTTGCCATGCCCTGGGGACAACTGTTTTGAGGGAAGAAATGTGGAAGAGACACATTCCTTTACCTATATTTGTCAATGCTATACATTACTGTGTAAAACTTAACCTATATAACCTGTTTACACATATATACCTCCCTTGCTTTCCCACTGTGAAAGACAGCTCTGAGTGCTTCCTCTCCACATGGCCCCCTCAAAACYCAGGGACATCCACCCGTTGATCACACTGAGGCATTGATACACCAATACTGATGTGAGTGGTCACAGGTTTGTGAGCAGAAGAGCCTGCATTTGAATAGTGGCTAAACATACACCAATTCTATTCCCCACTGGTCTCCTCTCCTTATATTGACTTTTCCCAACCCCCATTGTTTAATTTTCATCATCTTCTTGGAGACTAAGACAAATCTACAGCCAAGAGAAGAGTACTCACAGCCTGCAAGGAACAGATTGCCTTAATGTGATGGCCAGCAACTAAACTGGGCCTTGATGGACGGCAGTTAACATCAGCATCAAAAACATTAAAAATAAASTTCCATGTTTATCACCTCAGCATTTCTTTTTAGTCATGGTATTTTTTCCCCCTGAGGTCCTAGGTGGGTCTTGAGTTTCACTACAAGTTACTTGCATTAATAATATGCCTTCTTCATTATAGTTCACCCAAAGGCCTGTCCTCAACAGCCTAGCAAGCGCAGCTCTAATGCCTGGAATGCCACCTCTTTCCCTGCCTTCCCCTAGACAAGCTGAGCTGCCCCTACCATTTTCCTACAAAGTTACACTGTCCTCTTGTTCTCAGGCTGCAGGACACGTAAGCTGGGGAGGAACAGAAGAGAGGTAAATATCACTTAGTTTTAGAAAAGTAGGTTTTTACACTTTCCCTGCTTCAGAAAGCACAGACTTAAAGCTTGAGAGGAGAGGAAGGGGTGGAGAGGTGGTGGTAGATTCAGCTTTAGCTCGAATACCTGGATGTGGCTAACAGCCCTCAGTGCTGTCTTCCCCACCCTGGCCTCTGTTGTGGCTACCACTAAGGGTCTTGCATGAGCCATTCTGCCTATTTTTTGAGCTATGCAAGGCCTCCCCTCTCTATTCTAGCAAAAAACAAATAGCAGTAGCTGGCAGTACTGGGGCCAAGGACCCTCTGTGAGGTGAACAAACAATTTTATACATTCACTCACAAAACACCAGAAGAACAATTCTGGACAGTTTCACAACACTAACTACAAAAACAAAACAAAACAAAACAAAAAACCYCCAAAAATAAAAACAACCCAAAGCCATTCATTTCTCAATAGGCTTCTTTCTGTGTGAGGCTCTGACGTAAGCAAGGGTCAAATCACTAACAAAATTGGGTTTATTTTGGCAAATGGAACTGCATTTGGGTGTTCTCACAATAAAATCCCGGCTGTGCTTGAAAAAAACACCTTGRGCTGACTTTATGAGCAGAAGGGCCTCCAAGCAAATGCAAGACAATAAGGAGCATGCAGGAGCTGTGAAGCTGCTTAATGCCACTATTTACGTGTTAAAACTTGCTGTTCCAAGGCATCACTTACAAATATCAGAGCARTAACACCTAGTATACAACCAGCAAGGAACAGAGACTGCTTCCCAATTTTTAACACAGTGTTAACAACAAAGGTTTCCTGATCTGATGAGGCCCCTCAGTTCTGTCATACCACATACAGTAAATTTACTGCAAGGTGTATGAAGTAAAAGCTTCTGTCTCCGAAACACGGCTGGTAAATTTTCACATGGAAGCAGTTCTGAAGAATGACTGTCAGAACAGTTCAAGAAGTTTGTTTCTTGTGTACAGCTCAGTAATTTCCACTGGCTGAAGTTTGTTTTCCTTGATTACAGCCCATGGAGCCAAATGAGGTATGGGAGAGTTAGCTCGATTCTATTCTTGGCTTGTGCTTCAAATAGAATTATTAAACTCTGCTTCAACTGGATGCTATTTTAGCTCTTCTAATCAAATGGAACGCTTAACRAAACTCCAAGCACAGCATCAGATTTTCAAGATATATTAATTTTCAGTTTTTGGGTTGAATATGCAGATAGGATTAGGGAGAAGGGACTAGTTAACTCAAACTCAGCAAACCTCTTCTGCCCCCAAAAGCAAGAAAACCTTATGCATCTACACTTGAAGTGGAGTAAAGCTGATTTTAAAGCCCCAGAAGACCAGCTCCACCAAGTGAATCTACAATGTCACAATGTCACCAGCCACTATAGAAGTGAGCCACATTTTAAAAAGGCAAGAGTTTCTGTTCATGAATG
>NW_028187034.1:1657651-1684596 GCF_003343005.1 Rhea americana | reverse complement strand
TTTCCTACCACAAACTTCTCTTCATAAAAACCCAACCTACGCACATGTAACTTGTGTCTCAACCGATAAGGGTTAACTCCTCACTGACCTGTACACAAAGCAGCATGGTACTAAGGGACTCTATTTAACACTTCATGTCAGGAGATGATTTATTAGTCACCAAAAGAACACAAGCTAGCCTGATCCAAAAAGTGATTAAGATATGAAGCTGTGGGTGGATCCTCTTTTGAGAGCACCACAGGTTTTTGAAAACTCTACACTAAGAGGAAGAAAAGACATTTAAAGAGAAGTGCCAAAACAAAACATTGAGAAGTCTCAGCTGGTGAGTGGAAAGAAAAAGCACAGGATGGAAATCCAGTTACTAGGACAAGCTCTTCTTTCATGCCACAGGATTGGTATTGCTTCTGACTTCAGCCAAAGCTAGAAACATCAGTAAATAAGTCCCCCCCACCCCTGGCCTCGTATTTGTACACTGACCTGAAGACAGAACAAAGGTGATGGTAGCTGTATTAAAATAAAGAAAGCAAACCTTATAAATACCATAAAGATTTAGCACAAGGAGACGAGTTCGACTTTTCAAAATTAAGCTAAAATATTACGCTTCTGCAACCATAACCACACAAACTGCTGTTATCCTGATGAGCAGGCATGCTGAGTTTCTACTGATCACACCAAACAAAAGGAAGATGCAAATATTCAGCACATTTTGCAGGTGTGCTGGTGGAGGTGGTGGGGTACTCTGTGACCCCACTCCCTGCAGAAGAAGGTGATCCTACCTATATGATACAACTCCAGATTCAGAAGCCTAGCTCCAGACACCCACATTCAACAAACATCCTGGGTCTATATGCTTACTTCATCAGTTTGCCCTTGCTAGCTATTCTAAGCTTCTTTCCCACTCACTCTTCCTCCCACCACATTAAAAAAAAACACCCCTCCCCTCAAAAAGAGAAACCCCCGCACAATGTGCTCCACTTTTCACCCTCTCAGATTTCTCCGTAATAAGATTCCCATATCACTTCCTCTGTATGTACTTAGGGAGACAAAAGACTCATCCTGAAATTCAGGATCTACCCAATGGTCCTGAAGCTGCTGTCACACAGTGGAAAGTGGTCCTTTTTGAATAGCTTGGAGACAGAAGGGGAAATCTTAAGTCTACACTGAGCTGCATATCCTATTTAAGGTAAAACCTGCTTTTAATAAAATGCTCAGGGCTGTCCAAACACTCTGCCAAAAGTAGAAGTTTGGAGGACMAGAAGCCCCAGAGTTCCCAAATTCTGCGGGTCAGGAGCCAAGCCCTTCAGAGGAATTGCTGCAGAGGTCACATTAAGGATTTCCACAGGTGTCTTTACCTTAGGGCTCAGCAAGCTCTTAGCTTCATATAACATAAATACAGCAGATAAACGATGGAGGTGGAGCAGTGAGAGGAAACAATGGATTTAAAGATAATTATGACAGTAGCCAATGTTGCCTTGTAGCACTCTGTCCTGCAGGTCTCACCTTAAGATCTAGCTTACCTTTCTTGCTTGCCATAGGAAAAGATCTATATTTATAAATTTAAGTTATTTAAATAAGATTTGACTGAAAAAAGGAAGAGGATACACATGTGCAAAAACAGATGCTAAACTACCAATCCAAATACAGCAATTCTTCAGAAATCTCTAAGTGTCACAGGCAGTCCAGCACAAGGCATTAAGTGCAAGATCATGCAAGATCTGTTGAAATGCAGACCACTTTCCTTGGCAAAGATATTTAAGCTTTCCAAGGGGAAGTTCYCATTGGTTAAGTAGTACAAGATCACAGATACTGTGAGCAGACTGGAGTCATGGAAGAATATTACTCAGATGGTAAAATCCAAGAATTCTCATTAGTAAGAATTAAGATTTTTTTTTCCTTCCTCAAGTCTAATACATGCCTTCCCCACATGCTGTTTAACCTGGGCCTCTCAATGGGATCCAAGAACAGAATTTGCTGCTAATCAAGGTCCATTTCCAGCTCAGTTCTATCAAATTCCTCAGTCCTGGGCCTGTGCCAGTATCTTGGATATCTCTGCAGTGCCAGGCAATGCCTCAGTCCTCCTATGAGCCCCTCCTCCCAGGAAAGAGGAGTCAGTTTCCAACCAACTTATTACCACAGATTCAGGACAGCATTTGTTATTAATACTGAATTTAGCAAAGGCTAAAAAACACCTCACTTTCCATAATGCATTTCTCACACAGCAAAGACAGGGTTTGAAATGTTGTTTTGTGTATATGAAAGGTAGAGTCTCAACTGTGCTGCATTTCTGAGCTTTTAATGAGGGTAAATTCAATCTGAGTAGCCAATTTAGACTTCAGAGGTACATTTTGGTCTCTCCCTGCATCATCAACAATCAAAGGGAGAAATCTCTGCAGTACACATGGACCTGTGCTGCAAAGACTTACTTACCACAGCCAGACAAATATGGTTCTGAAGTCCTGACAGCAGGCTACAGGCAAAACAACTCTGGGGAGAAAGCCTTAACAGACTGGAGTTATCTACACAGGTAGGATCCATCGCCTCTCACTGCTGCAGGAAGAAAGGGAGGAGGAAGGTGGGAAGAGCAATGCACAGAGAAGTATCTTTATCCGAGGGATATCAGTTGCAGAACAAGGCGGCAGGCTAGAGATCTAACTCTTTTCCACCTCCACATGCCCTCTCCCCACAAATGCAGCTGCTGCCACTTAACAGGATGAAAGGCGAATTGTTCAGCTTGCTGCTTTCACATCTAGGAGGGAAGTCCTTGCCAGGGAAAGGGCTGTCAGTTTTTCAGATGGACAAAGCAATGACAAACACACACCCGCTACACTGCCCTTTGTTTTTGCGTATCTGAAATGGGAAAAAAAAGGAGAAAAGAAAAAAAATTGAAGGTATCTGTAAACATTTTAAGAGGAGACATTTTGGATTTTTTTTTTCTTAAAGGATATAATAACCCTTCCCTAGCCCCACCCTAAAAGCGCTGGATTTTAGAAGCACTGAAAATGGAGATTCAAAACTGTGCACTCCGGTCTCGGAAGAAGCCCTCAGCCACTTGTGCTTCTCTGAAGGTGACGGTAATGGAGTTTGCYGTGATGTCCGTCACTGTCACTTCGCTGGGGGGAACAGTAGGGATCCAAGGGAGACTGCCATCCACATCTGCTGCAGACAGAGAGGCAGATAAGAACATGTTAGTGAGAAGAAGAGAGGGTACAGGTGGCAGGGGAAGAAAGGAGGAAGTAGAGAGGAAAGGGATGAATGGAAAAGGAGCCTCCTTCCTGACAAATAGGTGCAAATGCAGATGACATCAGCCTGCACATTCAACAAGGCAAGAAAGAGCATGGGCAAGCCCGTACCGCAGAGGATCACTTCAGGATATAATGGGAAAAGGAAAAAGAGCAGAGTAGAAAGGGTGTCCAGACACACACCAGCATTGTAACAGCCTACACATAGGCCAGCAAGATCTAGTAACATCACTCAGATTCCCTGACACATCTCTCCTCAGTTCCTGACTGCCTCCGTGTTCGCAAAACGTTCACCCAGCTGTGAGCTCCTCTGTTTGTAAATGCCGCACTCTGCTCAAAAGTCAAAAGCCCRAGTTCTTACAGACTCTCCTCAAACATCTCTATGGGAGTCAAAGGAGCTCCAAAACTGAGGGTCTTCCCTGTACTGCATCCACAACACTGCCTGGGTATGATTCTCTCCAAAACCCGTTAATACTGCTTCATGGAGAAGCTGCTCTCCCTTTCTCATACCATTCCTCCTCTATTTGATAGTGAGAAACCCAAACACCTCTCCGCTTTCTCACTGCAAGAAATAATTTGCAACTGAACAGTCTCTCTTCCACCCAAAACTCCATTTCCCCCCACCTCGTGCTGAGAGTCACAAAAATATATGGAGAGAGGAAGGAAGATCATTTCCTCTCGCTACCACTTTACCTGTACTGTATCCTGCTGTCCCAACTCAGACAAGGAACATGTGCCCCTCAAGATAGTATTTCCTGGCTTCTGTCTCAAATACTGGGGTGTCTACTGTCACCTTGGAAAGAGTTTATCCACCTCAACAGTAACTGGAATTCTGCATAGGCTACATGTCAGGTGGAGAACAAAAATAATATTACATTTCTCTAGCACCTTTCATCCTTCAGATCCCCAAGTAACTTAGAAAGACCAGCTCTTCCCTGGGAGAAAGCACACACATTTGCCTTCTGCCATTATGAACAGTGGGCTGCTCTGTGCTGGACCCATTGCTGTCTCATCAAATACGGACCACTGTTCAASTACCCCTCAGAAGGGAGAAAGAGTAGCTTTTGATTTCCAGAATACACCCCAGTGTCCTGCCTAAAACAACCCAGGTAACAACTACTCCTAGCAAGGAGTAACATGATTACCTTAACTACTACAAGCAGCACAGACTCTGGTTTTCCGCACAGACTCTGGTTTTCTGCTCTTCAAGAGGGCTACGCTTTCAGAAACTCAAATAATGCAGGGTAGCGTTTCCGTGGTAACTCAGTGCAACATGTACAACCCACAGCCATCCTGCACAAGACACTGGTATCCCTCCCCAAAATGTCAAATGTACTTGGACATCTCCCTTGCCAACACTCATGCTGCCTACTCAGTGGGCTCAGGCAGGTGTTACTGTCCCCACTTCATCTCTCTCACATAGTTCTAAGACAAGAGTCCTAGAGGATGTAGGAGTATGGGGAAGAAAGGGAAGATGGGGCAGAGGGAAGGCAATAGGAGTTTCTAATGGCATTTCTGTACACTCCCCAAKGAGGCACGGTAAGAGGATTGCTGATGTCTGAGTTTATTCACTGTCAAGCTCCCTTTGGCAGAGATGGAGTTCTTCATTGTCACGCCTGTATGTCACCTTTGCTGGGAATCAGCTGGAAAAAGGGAGTAATTTCTAGTAACTTCTGCATGTTTTCTAACATGTCAGGCGTGTCACTGATATAAGATCATAGAGAGGCAACAGCACTAGAGAAAAATTAAGTTGTGTTATGTACCCAGACAAGAAAAGGACTTGCATACAGGAAGGCCACAATATGAGCCAGCTAGGGCTGCTCTGAAGACCTGACCTAAACCACAAATCCAGGATATAGCAAGCGAGGAGGAAGCACACAGAGCATCCTTCTCATGCCCTAGCACTCCACAATCAAGGAGTATCCAACCTTACCTTCTTTGCTGGTGTGCTGCACGGCCTCCCAGTCCTCAGAGCCTTGCCTGGCTTCCAGGCCCACTGCATCGTTCAGGAAGAATTCACGTCTGCAGTTTCGACTCTCCAGGCTTGTCATGCGTGGGAACTTCTTCCTTGACAGTCGCAGGTACTTCTGGTTTTTGCGTTGCTTTCTGAGAGAGAATGGCAAGACCGCTCCCCCAGTCTTCTCTGAGAACTCTGCCTGCCCTGGCTTGGCCCCTGGCAGGCTGCTATCTCCTCCTCCAAACCTCCGTGCAAGAGAGAAACAGAGCTTTTCCTTTCCCTTGTGTGCACTCCTCAAGTCCATGCCATACAGCCGCTGCCAAGATATGAATGCAGCAAGGGTCAAAACAGGAATCTGATAATACAGTCAGGGCTACCATCTGGGAGCCAGGAAACAACCTCTATTCTTAGTTCAGTCCCTAAGCATCTAGGTGATCTAGCATAAGATGTGCTGCTTCTATAACACTGCTCCTCTCACCTCTTCAGCTGCATCCAAGCTCTTCTAACATGTGCTTCCCAGGATCAGCTGCTTTGCACAGCAACAGTAAAAGCATGCTAGAACTTCACTTCCATCCCGCTACTACCCTTAGTATGCTGAACAGTCAAAGCTCAGTTCAATTTTAAAGAGCRTACAACCTGCATCYGYGGTAACCTGCAACCACTCAAGCCCCAAATTTGTAAGATCCTTGTCTGCAGAGCAAGAGCTTTTYTTCTCCCCCTCCCTCTTTTTTTCCTGTAAACACAGGTTAGCCGGCTGTTCAGCTAACAGGTTAAAACCTCCCTGCCTACCCACTGACTTCATGTTTTTATGTTAGCTTTTCACCTCCAAGTTTATCCATGCAACAGCAAATGGACAGTTCCTACCTCCCTGTGGGCAGAGTAGCAGCACAGCAGATAATGAGTTAGAAATACACAGGAGAAGAGCAAGAGGCTACCTGCAGTAGGAGGCGCTTTGGTTTGGGACCTCTTTTCCTGTACCCTGAAGCACGGTCTCTCTCTTCTCTGTGAGGAARAAACAGAAATCAAACCAAGTACTACATACCACAGCATAAAGCCTAGTTAAGACTTCTACTTTCTGCAGCRCAGTTCCCTCATTTTCCTCCATTAAAACCTAATAATGAGCAGTGTAGGCTTGGAAAACATCCCAGAACTGCTTTTTCTTGTGGGAGCAAAAGCCTCGCAATAAGGGAACTTCTCTGACTCAAGGATGGGTTAGAGAAACTTATCACTTCTGCATCAATCCAGTCTAGCCCTGGACCTGATTAAAACCTGTGACAAATTGCTCTTTGGCTAAATGCTGCTTGTGCTTARTCTCATTTCCTAAACAGTGCCAATTAGAGCTGCTTTAACTCTGTCTTGTCTGCCTTGGCCAACAGCAAGGTACAGAGATGAAGCCAGGCTCATTCTCGTACATCCCATGCTTGATGGGAATAGGGACAACAGGGGAACTTTATGTACACTACAGAATAAAGACACTATTGCCTTTGCTGTGTCCAGGAGTGAAAGAACATGCCCCCTTACTTTTCTTCATAAGCCACTACCAGGCGAGGGTCCAAGATATGATCCTCTGGCTCCCATGTGCTGTATCTGAAGAAAAACATGAGGAATATAAAGTAAACAAGGCTTTAATGAAACATTCTCTCTGCAGGCCTGCTACCCGGGCTGCTGAGGCCCTGGAAACCGTCTTTACAAGGGTCAGTGGGGCCTGCCACAACATTGCTAGAGCTCTGAGGAATCTCAGCCATTCCCTCCCCAAAAACTTCCTGCCAGAAACCACCTCCCCTTCCCAAAACAGGCAGGGCCAAGCATCAAGCAGTTCTTTGTAAGAAAACAGGGCAAGCTTTCCTCCACAGGGCCCCCTCCATGCTGTTCACAAAGCCTGTGCAGAGATTCAGAAACTGCTTTTAAGTAGGTGCCTAAATAGGTCTCATTTGCCTCAYTTGCAGCACTCCTGCAAATCCAGGAAAATGTGTGAAACAATGGGACTTGATCCGATAAAACTTTCTGGAAAATAGGTCTCTCTTAATTTAGAGTGCTCAAAGAGTAAGTATGTTTCCTCACCTGCATTATTAATTACCTCTAATCACTGGAGCTGAAAGTATTCATTTAAGAAGAGTTTAATTTTTCTCTACGAATGCCTTTCAACTAAACGTGCTTAGACCTGGGCCCTGAGGCAAGTTAATGGCAACTTTCCAGCTACTCCCCTTCTTGCTCAACTCCCCCTGCAGGTTATTTCTGTCTAGTAAAGGTCATCAGTATTTCTGTACAGGAACTGGAGGGACTCATTTGCATTGTGGTTAGGGCTGAAGAAACTACTCAAAGTAAGCTTGATGCTCTGAAAGAAACCTGTGAACAGTATCACTGACCCATGTTCCTCCTTGACTGCCTGACAGCTAAGACAGGAGCCAGATGCTCAGAAAGGGTTGAACCCATCTGGCAGGTGACATTAAGAACTGTTTCCAAGGGGTGCAGCTGCATTTAACATGAAGTAGGAGCAGCCCAAAACTCCCATTGTGGACAGTTAATTTCTAAGCGGTCAGGTTTAACCAAAAAAAGATGGGTGGCACATAATCTATCAGAGAAAGTCAAAGGCAAGTGAGCAAGTCTGAAATCCCAAATGCCCCAGAATACTCCAGAGCATTTCCTGGCATCTGAGGTCTGGGGCCCTGTGGAAGAGGGCCAGAGAGGAGTTGTGCACAGGTGGGCAGTGGTGCGTTTGTATCAATGCCTCTGAATTGGAGAAAAGMAGTTTAGGAGGTTTACATTTTTGGGTGATGAGGGCATGTGAAGGCATATGGATGCATGCACACATGTTTGTAGGGGAGGTGGTTTGAAAATACCTTCCCTTTTCCACCTGCCCATTAGACAGGAGGTAGGTACTGAAATACTGGAGATGCCCTGGAGAACAGTTCTAGAAACTATGGTACATTTTTTTCACAAAAGGGAGAAAAAAAAAAACACATAAAATTCAACTATCCCAAGGTGCACTGTGCATTAGAGGGTTAAGAACAAACATGTCTTCATAACCAACTGATCCCTCCCTCATTGCCTGAGTCTCCTGCAGCAATCTGACTGTGAGCTGTCAAAGGCAAGATGCTATTTGAACAGAAGAAGCTTTCCTCCCAGCTGCAGGGATTTTAGCACTCATTCTACAAATGTAAGAAAAATAGTAATACTTGGGGAGGGAGGGAAACATCAGACTGCTATCCATGGGCAGGAGAAGAGAGGGGATTTGCTGTTAAAAATACCAAAAAAACCAAAAAAACCAAAAAAAACACAACCTGGTGGGTGTTGCCTTTTTCTCTGCAGCTCAATCCCTGGCTTCGCTGCAGTGGCAAAACACCGCATATAAAAAAACCATGGTTCAGTTTGCCACACACACACGCACACACACACACGCAGAGATATATATACAGCGCGCACAGCCCAGGCTGCAGCAGAACTGCAGAGAGCAGGCACTCTGGAAAATATAGATCATATGATCTTTCTTCCCCCTCCTCCTACTCCTCCTCTTCCCCCTCCCCTCTTAACTCCAACACAAGTTGTAAACAAGCTTGTAGCTAGAAGCAGATTGTAACTCCTCCATTCCCTGACTGTAGCAGTACAACCTAGAAATCTGAGGGATGAGGCATTAACAAGGATTTTTTTAAATGTGGAAAATATCAAATACAAGAGAAAGAAGCAAAATTCTGTCCTATCCTTAGTTCCTTCCACAGAACTCCCAGTTGGAATCATGGGATAACAGATACAGAGATTACAAAGAGCAATGCGACAAGGTAAGGGAGGGGAATAAAGAGAAATAGAACATGGGAAAGAAAAGGAACATATTGGAAGACAAGGATGCAAATAGCTTGTGGTGTTGCATGCCAATGCGGGCAAATGTATGTTTATAAACAAGGAATGGAGACCACTAGCAAGACGAAAGCAACTTGCATGCTCAAAGCATCTTTATTTTAAGCAACTCAAACTACTGAATTAACAGTTAAAAAAAAAATCAGTGCTCTTCATATCTAGTATTAGGTGGGAGGGGGAAGAAGGGAGGTGCTTGGAAATGTCACAGCATCAGAAGAAGGGAACTCTAATATCCCTCTTGTCCCCTGGACAGAAGGCGGTGGGTTTTCATTCCCTAAACAGACTTTCTGGTTCCCTCAGAGGTCCAAGGCACAGGGCAAGGAGAGACAGCAACAAGAATAAGGACTGTTCTCTCAGAGGAAAGATTACATCATGCCTCAGTCCACCTTCCTGGCAAGTGACTGTACAAGAGAAAGATCTCAGTGCCTTTGTGGAAAGAAGAATGAGATAAATGACAATATTCTGGCCAAACAGGGAATGGTGCCTCACAGACTATTTTCCAGCCTCCAACAGTGGTTAAATTAGGCTTAGCTATGTAGGAGGCTGATATGGACCAAAAACTGACCAACACTGTATGGCAACTGATACTCAACAAGTGCAAAAGATTAAATTGTGACAGTAGACCTTATAGTCAGGAAGAAAGTCACCCTCTCCCACCATCACCAGAGAAGGGAAGCTGCTCGTATTCATGCATGCCCCATGAGGGTGAGAGTTAGGCTTACGGGAACATATTCCAACTGCTCAAACACCAGGTACAATCTATCAGGACCACAACCTTGCAGGCCTTCCTTTGCAACTGTGAGGATGAACTAACAAAACCAGATCCCACTGCTTAGCATCATCCAAAGCAACTACACATGAAATTTAGCCATACCCAAGCACATTGTGCTTGTACAGACACACACACACACACAAACAGAAAAGCAAAAACAGGTCCCCACATGGATTGACCAGGAGGCAGCTCTACTAGAATGCTAGTTAACACAGTAATATTCTACAGTTATCTAATGCTTTTAAACTCAAAGCATTTTACAAATAGCTTAGGCACAGAACAATTACTTTTCTTCAGAAACAACTGCATATTAATAAGGAAGAGAAGTAGCAGTAAATAAGGCACAGCAATGCTACACAAACTTTTTTTTTTTTTTTTTGGAGGGGGGGTGAGGGACAACAGCAACCAAAGCAAAAGCAGAAAAGGCASTCAGAACAATGGGTTTCAGACAAGAAAATGAAGGTGCAGTGGTAATTCTCAAGAAACTAGGATTCCCTATGTTCGGTTACAACTAGTTAATCTGAAACATTGCCCCTTCTACATTTGCAAATTGCTGAGGGGATACAGCATGGCAACATGACAAGGTCACCACCTTGTTATCTATCACAAAAGACTGCATATAGCCCTAAAAAATAAAGTGAGGTTCTCTTAGGGCTGATTCACATAAGCAAGCGCCATGCTATGTTCAGAAGAATCAGGGTTTTATGCAGAACTCATACTGAACGTATAGGGATTCATATCTAGAGAATGTCTCAATAGAATATTTCAGCAGTGGCAAAAAACAATCAGAACAGATTGGCACAGGATCTGCATCCCTCAGCTGCCAGTTTGCAAATAGGTACAGRGCTTTGGGTTGTGGCTCTGTGTTTCTGTTTACAATTGTTGAAATGAGGCACAAGATGTTACCCATTAAGAACGGCATGCTTAGCTGCAGAGATACAGTTAAAGCTATTACCAATTATTAAAGAAAAGATAAGTAAATCACAACTTACTTTGGGGGCCATCCTTTCCACTTCACCARGTATTCTACTTTACCCTAAGGATGGAAAAAGGAAGAAGAAAACAAGTGAACTCCACAACCAAATATGAGCTACAGCAAGAGATGCAGCCAATCAACAGGACTAAACTCTGCAACTTGAAAAGCTGATTTCCCATCACTCTATTTTCAAAACAAACTACTTCCTCCTTCAACTATACTGACTATATTTTTTTTTTGTTCTTCCCAGAAAATGGGCACATAGGGTTATTTAAGAGTGTTTGAACTATTATCAGCTTGGGAGCATAGCTTTGCAGGAGCTAGCAGGCAGAACCCCAAAAGCCCACTGGAGAGCCATTGCAACCATTCTGGTATTTGCAGGCAATCCTACAAGAAGTCAGCATGCGTAAATGTGAGAGGGAGACATATGCCAGGAAAAAGTGTCAGAGGAATTCGCTTAAGCAGAGAGAAGAAATACAAGATTTCAGGACCTATGAAGTGTCTCTTTGGTGCGTTCCCTTCCAGTTGCTACATGCTCTACTCAAACATGGTTCTATCCATCAGAGTCACTCAACCTTTTGACCCAAAGAAACAGCAATTCACAACTAAACTTCACAGTTATCTATTTATTTGTTCACTCTAAGTACAAGATTAAAAAAAAAAAAGTAGCAATTGGAAACCACATTCAAGGGTCCCAGAGGAACATGCACAACTATTAAAATTTGTAATAGTATACAGAGAGACTTGTTAAACACTTCCCAAAGCATGAAAAAGGCCTCTGTACATTCAGGACCACCTCTAGAAGGCCTGCTATTGCAAGTGTGAAAATCTTTAAGTGACAGCACTGAAACCAAACCACTCAAGTACATGAGCCAGGCAACTATTTTCATTTTCCTGATTGGGGCGGGGGGGGCTCAACTTCCAAATGTTTGAAAACACTACCCTATAAGGAACTTTCCATCAGATGATCTCTACACACCGTAAGCTTGTGAGTTAATCCTCCTAACACCCTGTGGGGATGGATACAGTTTTTACAGCTGGGGAAACTGAGTCACTAAGCTCTCAGCCAAATCTTTCAAAATCATCTCTTGATGTAGGGTAAGCAGTTTGTCATCACCAGCACTGTATTTTATTTATTTTTATTTATTTTTATTTATTTTTTGAGAAACTGAAACCCCCAGCAATGAACCCCAGGCTGTCCAAGCACCCCATCGACAGAGTCCCACGCTCGCTGGCCCCGGGCACTGCACCTCAGCCACTCCCACCCTGTCTGCCCGCCCTCCCGGCCCCCGGCCCCCGAGGAGGTGTCATGCCTGCTCCACACCTCCTCCCTCGCTTGCCCCGGGGCTGCTCGGGACAGCGCCTGGTGAATGTCGGGGCTGGGGCACGCAGGCCCCCTGAGCCTCAATAAATAAATAATAATAAAAAAAGCCCCGTTACTTCGGGAGGGGGAAAAATGCAGGGTCGCCATGCGCGCTCCCACCACGCCCCCCTGCCCGCAGCGCCGGGCGGGCACCGGCGACAGGCTGCCGTGCGTGTGCGTGTGTGTGTGTGTTTGCGTGTGCGTGTCACGGAGCGCGTCTCGCCCCGCCGCCCGGCGGAGGGCGGCAGGTGGCCCCGACGGGGCGCCCCGCCGCAGCCCACCTTCCGCACGCGCTTCTTCCGGATGCTCTCCACCGCGAACACCTGCTCCCCGATGGCCGACAGCTCCATGCAGCGGGCAGCCCACGGGACACCGCCACCAGGAAGAGCCGCCGCCGCCCCCCGCGCCCGCTACAAGCGACCCGGCTTTCGCAACGCGGCGGGAGAGCGGCGGGGAGCGAGCGAGCCAGCCCCGGCGAGAGGGCGGCGAGGGGCTGCGGTTGCGGCGCTCGCCCGCTGACGGCCGCTGCCCGCCGTTGCCCGTTGGCGGCCGTTGCCCGCTCGCGCTCCCCCTCACACGCCCCCTCGCGCGCGCGGCCGCGCCCCCGCTTTAGAACCTGCGCAACGTTTTCCCCTGCGCGCGCGCGCGCCCGGGGGGCGGGGCCTGACTCACCCCCCCGCCCCGCCGCGGCGGGAGCGCGCCCGAGCGGCCGCCCGCCCCCGCGCCCAGCCTGCGCTGTGGGGCTGCTCCCCTCCCGCTGCCCCTCGGGGCCGGAACAGGCCGCAGGGTGCCCCCCCACACACACACACGCTCCCGCCCCACACCCCCGCCCCACCGCGCGCCGCTGTGGCAGATCCCCCCCCAGGGGAGGGCCGCTGGGGCGCGCGGCCGGGCCGGCCCCACCGCCGCGGGCGCCCTCCGCCTGGGCCGCCCGGTCTCAACCGGGCTCGGCGGCGGGGAGAGGGCGGAAGCTTTCGAGGCCCCCGCCCGGGCGACCAGCGCTGCAGCTCCGGCCTGAGCCTGAGAGCTGCTGGCTCGGGCTCAAGTGCCCCCTTCGCAGGAGACGGAGCTCTGCCAGGGCCTGCCCGAGACCGCTGAACGAACCCCTCCAGAGACTGGAGGCCACCTCAAAGCTCTCCGCCATCTCCCRCTACCTGGAAAACGTGCATTTCTGTGACTTGCAAGTCTCCAGCACCTGCAAAGCAGGAAATATTTCCCAAACGCTTTCACGGAAATGATCCTCCGTGGTCACCCGTCCCTGATGGTGGATGAGAAACCACCAGAAGACAAAGCGTTCGCGCGCTAGAAGCGGGGAGCGCGGAGTGATGTGGGGGAACCCCGGTGCGCAGCCCTCAGCAGCTTGCCTCGGTGGGATTCGCTTCGACAGGAACATCTGCCACGAAGCGCTGAGGGGTTTTGCGGGTGCAACGCATATCCAGCTATTTAACATCTTGCAGTAGGCAGGTCCTAAGCCAACCTTTTCAAGGCGGCAAAGACTTATTTAAGTAAGACGCAAGAAAACAGGAACATCGTGAGTAGCTCAGCACTGAGATATCCAAGCTCATTTGCACGTTGATCTGGTACACAGAAAAGTGTTTTTAGTGGCAGAACACTACATTAAAAATGACAGGTTTTTTTTAAGTTCTCCTAGAACACTTTTAATCAGAGCAGGCACAACTTTCCCTACATCTTTAGCCATCTTTCCTTCACAGCTGTGCTGAACTACTTTCTTACTGTGACTACATTTCTGTGGATGCTTTTTGTATACAAAGTTCAAGAAGGGATTAAGCTGACTATGAGTGGCAAATATTAGAGAAAAATTACGATGAGAGTAAGTTAATATAAGTTAGTCATTTAGTTCTAAAGCTTTCATTTTCACGCAACATATTCGATCTGTTTACTTGCAGGTGAAATAATTGTCAGAGTCGTTATTCTTTCTGCAGCCGTTCAAGAACAACCTGCTCAAAGTTCACTGTTGAGGATTATAATCGTTGGGCTAACCATTAAATAGACCTAACAGATTACAACAAATCTGTGGCTCTGTAACAGCATTGTCATTAAATATTCAGGGTTTCTGAATTATATTGCAAAAATAAATAAACTTCCAGTTCATTTTTAATCATTCTTTTCTTATATTATGTTTTCATGTTTTAGAAGGAATAGAGGAGAATATTTAGTATAAAGTTTACTCAGTATCTCAAGCTGAAAGCTTCAGAAAAAAAAGAAGCAAAAGAAGGTCAGAACGTTTCTCAGAATTGCAGCAACCTGCTTTTAATCTCTTTCCGGTGCTGGACTGGAAAATGTGAAAAATCATACTCCGTTGATCAAGTTGAAATAAAAAGAGAAAAAAAAAACACTATCAGAGCAAGTAAACTTAAAAAAAAAAAGAAAAAGAAAAGAAAAAACAGAAAAAAAACCCAAAACAGTATTGATAACCTGCTGCACTTTTCAGTACAGATTTACAACCTGATATTTAATATCTGTCCTTTTAAAGTCAAAAGAATTTCTTTTCAAAATTGAAACAATATTAATGATTACTAAAGAGTTCTCAAAATGAAAAAAATGGCATTTTGATCACAAGCTATAATTCTTTTCATATAAATACATACCATAAGAATTCACACACTTGATACCATCAGTGTAATTTCTGCAGTTATTCCCTTCTTTCATTCTGCTTTTCGCTTTCATTTTTTTCATCTCAACAATTGACCAAAATTGTATTCAGACAGTTATTTGAATCAGTTATACCATAGCTTTTGAAAAATGTCGCTCTTTTGTCTGGAAGGATGTCTGATAAATTCTAGTCACAAGATGACATCAGCATGCAGCAAAGTTCCAGGCAAATTCCAAGACATGATGATGAAGTATGTTGCTTGTTTGCTGGGAGGTGTTTCTGGCAGTGTGGAAGCTGATCTTGCAGTCCTCATTCATTCAAATAGCCATTATTCTTGCGTGCACTTAGTTATACTGACTTTAGTGAAACAGATCTCTATAATTAAGGGCTACTTCAAAGAGAATGCTTCTCTGCTTTTTAAAGTGCCTTTAAGTACTAGAACATGCTATTTGTGGCTTATTTTATTTTTCAGAAAATGCTATCAAGTATCTAACAATAGTCTGGTCAGTTCTGCACCTCACAGAGGTCTTAAATAAGAAAGAAAGTGATGCTTTTTAAAGCTGCTACACCACAGTTACTCTTTATTCTAATAACGATAACGATTACAATGTAATTTGAGGTTTTTTTTTTTTTTTTTTTTTCCTTCTGATTTGACAAACAGAAACTGAACTCTTAACAGCAAGGAGCAAGAAGATTTCTCTTCTTCCACCTCATCCAAACTTTTGAATTGCTAGCAAATGAATTTAACAAAGCAACTTATAGGGACTAGAAATAATTAAGACAAACAATTTAAGTAATCAAGTTTTTCAGCTCTTCAAGCCTGTTTCAGTAGTACTTAAAAGATATTCTGTGATGAAAGTCCTCTTTAAAAGTATTTCAAGAACTAGATTACAGAAATCTTTATGGGAGATAGTCCTGTTATGACCAATTGTACAATTGCGCTAATATATAGCAGTGAACTCCATGTGCAAAAAGCCAAAACAAATATTGAACCTTCCTTAGTACAAATTCAGAGACCCAGATCCGGGAGCCTTTAATCAAAATTCCAATTAACTTCAAACAGTTTTATACGAGTAAAAATTGCAAGCAGAATGTAGTACAGAAAAATTACCATTTTAATTGCTACTAGTTTGATTAAGTGATTCAGCCTGCCATTGATACAGGCACTTACATTTATACTAAAAATTTATTAATGATCATTTATATTCTGCAAAGCCTAATCTTGCCAAGCATTTTTTTCCCCCCAGAAGACTGCAGCAAAGATCAGCAGAGCTTCAAAACAACCAAGCAGCTCCCTGAGGAAACACTGTCTGGTGAAGGTCCAAGAAATGACCTTGCAGTGGAAACAAGATTTGGCAGCCTGGTATCACGATGCTGCCATGATTCCATAGTGTCACAGGAACTGGCAGCCGTGAAAAGCAGCGCTGTTGATGCCGTTTGCAATGTGTGACTTTATTGTTGAACCCGTCTGTCTCTGTGCGGTGCTRTGTGTTTAAATATCAGTAGATGGCGTTCTTCATGCTGCTCTGCACGTACAGGCCCATTTTATATGCAGACCACGGTGTCTGTACGCATCCTCAAAATACATCACAAAATAAAAGACAGTGATACACATCAAGGCTTGTCAGCAAATGGACAAGGTCAGTGCTGCCCTGGTCTAGGGAACCAGCCCAGCTGGAGCCGTTAGCAGGCTCAGCAAGCAAAGTTGGCTAGAAGCATGGCAAGGCCCAGATGGGACGTGCTGTCTTTCAGTGCAATGAAGCCCAACGATATTAGAGAAACTACCCTCAATGGCTGGAGCGTTTTTAACACCGTGGTTTTTGAAAGCCCTTGAAAAGAATGCAGCTGCCCTCTACAGCCAGTTTGGTGCCCCCTTGGCTTACCCAGAGCCCTTGCAACAGGAGCCAGGGAATGATGTATTTAAAGCTGCACTTTTGCCATGCATTCCTCACCCTGGATCTGACCCTTGCAGAGCACAGGGATTTCCTGACATCAGATGACCTGCTAACCATTGCCCCAGTGCAAAGCCATGGGGCTTTTTGCCTCTGAAGGTTACAGCAAAGAGAGCCACCTGTACACCAGACACACAAGCAAAACAGGCACAAAGTCCCATTGCCTTGGCCAAGGAAGGCCTGAAAGTTAGTCCTAGAGGGTAGACAGAAGATTGTTTGGCCTCAGCCTAGCTCACCTCTGAGAGAGCTGGTTGGTGTCTGCTAAGAAGAAAAACACCTTCTGTCGGTTCAATTCCATTTCACTTCCAGCTTCAGGATAGCCCGTTAACCTCTTTTTGACAGCATGAGGTTTCCCCACCCATTACAAGACGTATATAACAATTTTCTAACTTAACCTTTCATCCTGTCTTGATCAGAGCACCCAGGGTTTCTCTTCCCTTGTGCAGATGTGAGGTGCCTAGAGAACTGCCTAAATGTAAGCACTGAATCCAAAACTGAGATCCTCAAAACACTACACAGCTGGCACTTGTCCCTTATAGTCACCTCAGCTTGGTGGGCAACTCGGTTTTCATCTGTATTATGGCCCATGGCCAGACGCAACCGAGAACCACTGGTTAGGAGTTTCTTCCTAGTCTTCCTTGAAAAGCTCAGCTAGGTCCCAGAACCGGATCAGTGCAGAACATAGCAGTTACCATTTTTCTTTGAAAATGCCACTGAAAGAGGACATGGTGTTCTGTTGCCTAGTAAAGATAGCTCAGCAGTTACATCACACAGTCTGCAATGCTAGTGATCAAGGTTCAATCCCTCTTCTGTCTGTGAGGTTGTGAAATCCCATCTTCTCAGAGACTACCCTCAGCACCAGCTTAGCATCTGTCTCAGGAGTAAGGGGGCCACATATTCAACCATTGAAGTTGTCTTGCTTGGTGCAAGACAAATTAAAAGTTGGCTGAGCCAGGGAAAAGGTAGCCAGGTGACATATCTCAGCTTCACAGCTATTTGCCTGGACAAGAGGAGATCTATGTCCCAGTCTCTTTTCCAAGAGCGTGTGTACATTTTATCCAGTCCCCGAGTCATGTGAAGTACATAAAGGTTCCTCGTGAAGGTGCTAAAATGCAGAACTCTACTTTCCAAGACAAACACTTAGCTAGAGAGTCATGCTGTTCTCTCTGGACTGCTTTGAATGCTCAGTACTTCTGTGTAACAGCAAGACCAAAGTACACGGGTTTGGTATACAAAGTACACCATTTTGATAACTTTCCCTCTGGGAAGCTGTAGTAGGATTTTCTATGCTCTGAAGCCTAGATCTGAAAAGTGGGTTGGCAAGGGAAAATAAGTGCTTTTAAAAATACATATTTTTGTGGTTTCAGTGGATTTAATTTTTGTAGTTTCAATGAATTTTAATGAATTTTGTTGTTTTAAGGGAAGTCTGCCCCATTGAACAAATTATATTCAAAAAGCTCTAGTGCACACATGTTCTATAGAAATATCTTCAGCTGTTCAGCTGCTTAAAACTTGCAAAGAGTCCACCTTCATATATGAGACTCTCATGGCAGTGGGAGTCTCTGCCGTTTGCCTGTATTCTGTCACCCCCCCGCCTATGACACGTCCAGCCCTAAAACCACTCTTTTTCACACAGCACCATTTGCATGTAAGACTGTATATCTCCAGTTCTTCCACTGTGAAGGGGCTAGAGTTGCAATGCTAAGTTTTTTCATGCCCAAAGCACCCAGAAAACTTTAGCTTTTTTTGGAAGGCTTGACTTGATTGGCATTTGTATTCAGATCACGTATTTTGGTGCCAGAGGCAGAGATCCAACATTGAAGGCAGGATGCATTTGAGGTGTGCCCATGGGAAGCAAGGCTAGGAAGCGCTCTTAGTTTGTAGTACCACGCTGTGCCATGCCATGCTATGCTATGTCACGGCACACTGTACTACACCATGCCACACCAGTATTTTTCAGGTAACACAGTGATAAGGCTACAATTGGAGTGCAGTTACTATTCGGTTGTTGTGGAGGATTATAGTTTAGGTGAAGTTCCCTGCTTCCTGGACTGGCTCTGAATTTTACATTAGATAATCACTGGGTAAAAATAAAAATAACTTGGAGTAGAGCAGGTAAGCAAATCTCTCAGTCCCTGCTGAGTGCCCAGACTACTTAGGCTGAAGGGATTCCTCCTTCCTGAATGTTCACTGGCCCCACAAATCTTCCATTCCTGCCTGGATGCTTCCAGCTTCCTGCTAGCCTATAGTTTCCCAGGTAGAGCAAACTGAGGTGGTGAAAAGGACAGGCTGCAGTACTGCTAGGCTGAGGAGAATACTTATCTCTGCTTTCTGGCAGAGGGCTCTGACTGCACAGCTACCGTACTGCACATGTGCCATGCACTGCATAGAGCCTTTGGAAGAGAGGCCTCTGCTCTGTTGGGTGCCTGACCCTGGAAGACGGAGGAGGATGTAGATGGAGGAGAGAGAGAAATGCTTGGGCACTGCCCCTTAACCTGCAGGGAGGGAGTGGAGCTCTGAATTTTTTTCTGCCTGCTCTGGGCAGCCTCCTGCTGCAGGTGGTGGGTTCCTAATATGCCCTTTGGGTACCTAACTCTGCTCCTGATGTCAGCAGAAGCCAGAAGCCTGAATGCAGTTCTTAGAGGCACCTCGCTATCTGTCTTGCTCCCTGGGTCTGGAAAGSCAGTGGTTGCCACGAGCCCCACAATTGCACTTTATGTAGAGCATTTGTTCTCTTTCTCTTAGACGATTTCCTATGGGAAAACCTGGACACTGGATGGTTTCTTCCTGAGGTAATGTCGTTACGGCTCTTTAGAGTGTTTCCTAACCCTCATAACCTGACCGCTGTTCTCACTAATCTGACAAAGCTCAACCTCTACCTTTGGAAAAATGACGGTTTGCAGCTTGTCCCTCCAGAGACTCCTGGTGGAGCATAGGGAGCAAGTCAGAGGGTACCAGGAGGAAGATACCGGTTGCAGCACTGTGCATTGTGTCAGCTCCCTGCCCTGTCCCTCGCATTTCCAGGGGGGTGATGCAGAGGAAGGGGTTATGTTATTCTCTTCTCAGTGCTGCTGTTGACTGCTGGCTTGTGTCTTAGGGCTTGGCAAAAAGCTGCTTTGGGATTTCATTTCCTTGCCCCTGCAACAGGAGTAGTATTATCTGCTACCCAATGACTGTGTCATAAGGATTGAATAAGTAATTTTTTAAAACATTGGGAGATGGATGAAAGGCATTAGAGAGGAGTGAACTGCTCTGRTGAAACCTTAGCAACCGCCTTTGCCTGCTTTCCCTGTGCACACTGYTATGTGTGTCTCGCATGCAGTGCTTCCTCAGGAAAGAGCTCGCTTGAAGCACGCGCTGCTCAGAGGCAGAGTGGTAACAATCAGCTGCCCTAGCTGCCTCCTATTGAGACCTGGGTGTAAGAATAAACGCCACAAGGCTAAAACCTTTAGACAGCTGGTCTCTGGGTCAGTAGCTCAAAGCAGTCCTTCACCATAGACCTCAAACTCTGTAGGATCAGAGGCGAGGGGCCAGAGGACCCCTGCAGACAAGCTGCAATTCCCATTGCACGGGGTATCCTGCTGCAAGGGTGTAATAGGTAAAACTGAGTCCTGTAGGATCTCTWTTCTCTGCATCATGTTTCACCCAGAATAGCAGCTGTTCATTAGGTGGCACTATAGGCCCATGATTTCTTGGGCAAGTGCAATCTCTATAGGGCTCCACAAGGTCTGGGCAGGAATCTGGAGGCTCAGAGGCTTCAYTGCCCTATTTGCGTATGTTTTCCTGGGGAAACATGCTGTGCTGATAGACCTGGAATGACACGGTGCTGGTATTGCAAAAGCAAAGCAGCGGCAATCAAGGCTTCCTGTGCGGCCTCCCGGGCCTGAAGTCTCCAATAATTTCCCTGGAGGAACTGAACAGCTTGAGGTAAAATCAGTGCAGATGATTTAGGCTCCACCTGCTCGCAGTCCTTGGCTGTACAAAGGCAGTGTGAAGGGCAGTGCTGTGGGACCGCTCCTTTCCCCCGAAATCAGGTGACACCAAAGCCAGGTCCCTCCCCGCAGCGCCAGGAAATGTCTCCTCTCAGATGGCCCTCGGATGGGTCTCACAGGCTGCTGGTGGCCCAGAGGGAGCAACGTGCTCTGAGCGGCGGCGGCCTCGGCACCGTGCCGCTGTGTCTCTGCACCCCACCTCTGCCGCGGGGCCGTGGCGGGGGGCCCTTGGCCCCGGGGCTGGAGCCTGCTGTCCCGACACATCTGGGTTTGCACTTTTTCCCACTGAAACATCCTGAGCTGAGATGGAGCAGGGGAAGGTGCCTCAGTGCTGCTCCCCTCCCCCCCCCAGCCACCTATTTCCTCACCTTGATTTCCTTAGCATTTTTCTGGATAAATGTTTATACAAGTTTTCAACACCAAGGAGAGTGCAAGCAAGATCTGGGAGTGCTTCCCTTGCATAATTTGGTTAAAAYGCTTTAACTCTCTTCCCCCAGCCCTGTTGTTATTCCAAGTTATTCCTGACTCAGTCCTCACAAACATACGTATTCGCAGCTCTCCCGGGGCACACCTGCCTTCGCTGGCAACCGCCGCAGTTATTCCTCTTGCAGCACCCCTGCTAGAGCTGGGCCCGGGCTTTTCCGTCCCACCTGGCAGCTTAGCTGATCCCCAACCCTGGGTCAGCAACCTGCAGCCTACTCAGTGCTCCCCTATCTGAAACTGAAAGATAAATGTCCTTGAAATCTGAAGTAACCATGATAATTTTATTTTGAATGGGAAAATGGTCTGTTTTTCCCCTTATCTAATTGATTAGGAATGTCAAATATTCTTTTCTGTACACCATGCATGCCTTTTATTTATGAAGGAAGCAGCTGGTCTAGAGGTTCAGCCAAACACCTTTTTAAGCTAAAAAATTAAGCTTTCTCTTTTTTTGGGGATGTGGAGGGGAAGGTAGGTGACACTGTATTTCATTGCAAGCTGACAGATAGAATCCATCTCAGTTTTTCCCTTTGCATCCTAGCATGTTTCTGGGAAACGCATGCCACATCCCTTCTTCAAAAAAACCTGCAGGTGTCTGGGAGAAAAAGGGCTGAGGAGGGAGCTCTGGTAGAGGTGCCGCTGATGGAATGTGGTCAGGCTGACGGGACATTTGCAGCTCAAGAGCTGTGTCTGGGTGCCTAAATGACATCAGAAAAAATCTTGGCTTTTGTCTGGACAGATTTCTGTCGACTTCTATTTATGCACAGTGCTGAGCAGTACTAGATACAGCAGTTACTATCTAGAGAGTGATATTAGCTTTGGGTCCTCGTGACTGTAAGTAATTGCTTTCTGTAATGGGCTTAAAATGGAGCATACGTTCCTGTTTTTCTCAGTATGCGCTTATGTTTCCCACCCAAAATTTTACAGGGTTAGATTGTGTTTCATAAAGTTTTTGTAGGAAGTATCTGCAGCTCCGACRTAGTTAGATTTGTTATTGATGGAATCTATTCATTTAATCTGATTGGCAGACAAACCATGGTAAACTTGCAAAATCTCTCAGAAAGATGTTTCTTGATATGATTTGGTCAAATGGGCAAATACAACCCCTGAAAGGATTTAGTGGTCTTTAGAGTCACTTGTCATCACACCTGCAAGTGCATGCCAGGAAGGCTGCCCATCAGTAAGAGTATACTGTAAAATAAATATTTTAAGCATTTAATCAGAAGGAAAACCAGACAATTAGTATTATAAGTGTCAACATGAAAGAGTTGATACATATGTACACCTCACACAAAACCCCAGTAAGTGGAGCCTTAATCCGCCAGCAAGGTTGTGATCTCTTTTCCCACACACCAGCAAATCCCAGTTGCATTCCCATTCCTACAGTTGATATAGGCACCACCACATGTCAGAGACTTAATTTTGCCAGCCTTTCACTGCTCCGTTGAACAAAATGCCTCATCCCAAAGTAGCTTGCTGCAGTTCAACCTGACCTCGTAGTGATGGTGGTGGTGGATAGTCTGATAAAGAGGAACACATAAAAGAAGTGGTAATAGGGACATTATAAGGCCATATATTGAATGAGGTACATAAAAATATATCTCGGCTAACATCTCCATCCACAGAAGATGACAGCAGCAACAGACCAAAGTTAACCTTGTGCTCTCCCGGGTGCTCTGCCTTCTGCAGGAAAACTTATGATCCAAACAGAAAGCTGGATTCAGGGTATCTACCTGCACAGCCACTGACTACCCTAGCACAATGCTATGGTATGAATGCTGTGATTTCATCAGTCCAGCACTTAGAATCTTGAATTTTAATATTGATGATCTAAGCTTCACTTGAACAGTAATCTTTCATTCAATGTAGTTTTGGCATCAACAGCAGGAGGTTCAGACCTCATTGGAGAGAGGTGGAAAATACCAAATAAATGGAGTAGTAGTGTCTTACCTCACCTCTTAAAAATACTCACCCAAATTCCTCACTCAGAGATCACTGAACCAGTGATAGGTTCCCACTTTCTGTAATGCAGAGCAGCCTGACAGATTCCAAATCACAGATATATGCATGCCTCCATGGCTGAAATGGGATCTTCCTGGACTTTGCCATTCATTTAAATGATTTCAAAAGCTCTTACAATGAACAGAGCAGACAGAAATCAGGTTCAAGTATGGGAGCAAATAAAGGTATTGCTAAGTAAGGAGGAATTTATCCCAAACCAGACAGCACGTTTCCGCCAGCCAAAGAGCAGGGCTGACTGTGACAGGTTGCTATAGTAAGTGGTCCTTTTGGTGGCTGCTATGAAAAACTGACAGTCTGGTGAGCCAGTGTGACACTGATACAGTTTTCAGCAGGCTCACACTTGAGTGGTCACGCTGTCAAACAAACTCATCAGACACATCGCTTGAGTTGGTAGCACCATTAAGATGGTTTGAAGAGCACGTTAGAAGTATTGAGACAACCTGGGCAATCCTATTGTGCATATCTCACTTGCTATATCCTCGCTGTCCGGTGTTTTCCTAGGGGCATTCAAAGTAGAATATGTGGCTGTCCTTAGGGCTCATGTCAGAATTGTGCTCCATGCCTCAAAACTGAATATATCACACTTGTTAAGCCATCCAAACCATCCAGCCGTGTTGTTGTAGCTGCCCTCTAACTGAATTGCTGAATGCTGCCTGATGAACTTGTAGGGACAAGGCTGCTGAAAAACTTGACTTCACCGGATTTGGCAGGAAATGCTGTGATTTGTTTAATCAGCTAGCCAAACAACCTCCAGCACCTGCTCCCTTAGCGGTAGAGGCCAAGTAGCAAACATTTTGCTAGATAAAAGTTTCCACCAAGCTCTTGTTGATGGGTGGGACATCCATCAAAAGGGCCCTTCTCAGAGCCCCTGAGAGCTATTTATGGTGACTGAACAGGATGTAGTGTCAAACATAGTTCATAATCAAGGTGGTTGCTTCCACAAGCTATGAGGACATATATACAGTAACTTGTGTTTTTGCTTTCACAGGTTTTTATGTGAGTTATCAAGAAAAGGTGAATTGCCAGATGTCTGTTATCTCACAAAAACAATTGCCCTGCCAGAACTGGGGAAAATCAAGGCTCAGAAGCAACCAGTCAGCCCATGCTCCTCTTTTCTACATGTTTCAAGGTCTCTGAAGGACTTTGACACTGTTGCCGGATGATGAGACATGCTCTGCATGCTGAGCAAGCTGGATTTTGCTGAGGTAATTGTTCCTCTGATCAAATTTTAGCACTAACTGTAGTTGAATAAATCAAGACAAGAGCTATGTTCCTGGACTTGCTGCTGCTTGTCACACACTGGTACATTGTTCTCCAGAGGTGGGATTCACTGTGCTTGCTGTTTGTCAGCTGAAATTTAAGTATCTTAAATTGGGCTGACTAAAAAGTAAGCAGTCAAGCACTAGCAGCCCTTGTCTTGTTCAGAGGACAAAAGAGAGAGTTCAGCATTGCCACAGTGTGATTCAGTCTGAGTTTAAAAAGATTTATTTAGGGAATTGAGCTGCTTTCTGGACATGCCCATCTCTCTCTGTTGATTCCTGAGGGAGCTGAGATAGCAGGGTGATACTTCAGAGCCAATGTTTAGGTGTCTGCTGTGAGATGAATTGCACTGTTGGTCAAGAAGGTGAGTTTTCTCCCCAGGTGGGTGACTGGAGTTACAGCCAAGGGTGGATGGTTTTGGGTGCACTTTGAAAGCGAAGCAAGTGCATGGGCTGTACAAATGTACAGCCTTCTGCAGGGTTGCATGCTGCATCACAGCCCTCCTCCAATTTCCTCCCTGAAGACTTCCCACTCATCCACCTCCAAAACTTGTTTGGCATGAGTAACATCTGCTCTGAAAATGGCTTTTGCTGTTGGAGATATTACCTTGAAAGCTGATGTGACTGACCACGTACATATACTGTAGCAGGGACATGTTTAGCTTCTGGGTGGAGGAAGGACAAACCAAAACAGTGACAACAAGATGCCACCTTCACAACACATTTCTTATAGCCCTAGACACAAACATATTGCCCCGGGGCAGCACCTGACATCCGAGCCCAGACAGTGTAAGAAGGYGTAACCACAGATCTGGCCTTTCTGCATTGCCTCGGGAATATGAGGACACAAAACAAATCCTCGAAACAAATTAGTCTGCTCAACTTTTGCTTCCAAATGACAATGTCATTGGCATCCAACTGACTATATTTAACTGTCTCTGTATGGAGCAATCCAAGTGTGATGAGTTTTGTYTATTCTAACTTCTTTCCTGATAAATTTTGCAGTGCCGGTGGGTGTCAGTGGACACGTACATCAAACACCCACTCGTACTTGCCAGTTGCTACTTCACCACAGAGTGTTGTCCTCTTTTCTGGTGCTGGACACAAACTCACCATCTTGTATGTTACTAACTGAGTATTGAACCTTGTTGGTAAGCTTGGAGCTGCTCTTCTGGTATGACAGTGTTGGGAACAGAGCTGTGACTTGGCTGGCAGCACCTGAGAACAACCGCACTACAACTACTCAAGGATCCATGCTGGCCAACAGTCTGTATCMTCACAAAAGAAAAGTGAAATTTTGAGGAGCGGGTATGTAGCTCAAGTAATGCCATTTGCTGTAAAAAGACCTCATTTTGCTTAAAAAAGCAGGTCAAGTACTGCATTTTTTCCTCTTTCTTTCTTGCACCTGCTATTTAACCAGAAATCCTAATAATATTCATAGAAAGAGATGTAGATCTGATCAAACCCTTGATTACTGTTGATTGGAGCTGCCAATAAACAAGAGGCATGATGCCTCAGATGCAAAATTTATCAGAAAAGACATTAGGACAAATAAAAACAGTTTTACTTGGATTCCTCCACAACAGGGATGTTTCAATATAGTCAGTTGAATGCCAATGACTTTGTCATTTGGAAGCAAAACCCCAATGAAAAGAAAGCTGAACACAAGGCAATGGGAACTGAAGACCGTCAAACGAAGGTGCAGGTAATAGAGTTTCCCCTGGTCCTAAACTGGAAGCCTAGCCAGAAACGTCGTGAGCAAGAAGCTGTTCTTCCAATGCATGATGTATATTGTTTTGTTATTCTGATTTATTTAATCTGGCAGTCGATGCCTACCTATAATTCTTGGTGTGACATAACTGGGACTGATTGATTGCCTATTAGGAAGAAAAAAACCTGCTTTGATCCCAAACCGCCACGGTAGATGAAGCTCGAGCGAGCGTAGCGCTCGCGTGCAGCCCAGAGCGTGCCCGTGGCCGTACGCTCATGAGAAGAGAAGTCTCCACCAGCGCTAGGACTGGCCTCGCTGATGATCTTCCTGGTCATCTCCCCAGCCTCAAAGCCCGACGACGYGCGCGGGCCGGCACGGCAAACTCCAGATGTTGTAAAGATATTAGCCTGCCTGTTAGAAACGCTGAAGAAACCCTTGCTGCCTGCRGGAAAGCCGAGGACGAGGGATATCGGGGCGGCAAGGGCAGCGCCTGGGCTCACGTGTGCCTGACCGCCCTCGCTCCTCTGCGGAGCTGATCTCGGGCGAGGGGAGCAGGGGYGGCAGTGCTGAAGGAATGGCATCGCCGTGCCGGGAGCCATCAGCGCCAAGACGGACCCCCCGCTCGGCGCRGGAGAAAAACAAAACGGCCCACAAGGGCCTTGTTGCGAGAAGGAAGTATTATTTAACATGCATTGTGTTGGGAAATGAAAACAAGGGTCCTGGCCTGGGGCCAGGTCCATTAGCCTCCTTTTTTTT
>NW_028187034.1:1596179-1657396 GCF_003343005.1 Rhea americana | reverse complement strand
GCAGCGCCGCCGGCGCAGCCCGGCTTACATCACCTCGCCGGGGGCTTCGTGGCGGCGGGCGAGCGGAGCGCCCTGAGTCAGTGCGCGCGTTTCTGCGCGGTGACTCACCGGCCGCCGCCGCCGCCGTCGAGGGAGAAGGGCAAAAAAGAAAAAAAAAAAAAATTCCAATCGCATTCTTTCGGGGAGGTAAACAGGGTCAGGCAGCGCGGCGAGATCCTGTTTACCTGGGACAGGACGTGTTTGCGGAGGCCGTTCTGGAAATGAGACGTGTTGATTCGAGCTGCTGCCGGCTCTCAGCGTCCCGTCCTGTCCCCCCCCCAGCCCGTTCACTCCCGAGGCTCTCCCGGGACGCGGGGCTCTCCCGGGAAGGGGATCCTGCAGGAGGCGGGACGGGGGTGGCCCCCTCTCCCCATCCCCGGCCCCCGGGCTGTGGTTTGCCCCCGGGGGGTTGCTGTGGCTCGCGGTGCCTCGGGGGCCTGGCCGAGCCGCCCCGGTGCCTCCCGCGTGCCCTTTCCCACCGCCGCGATCGGGGGGCGAGCGGGCCCCGGAGGAAGCCCTGCTGGCCCTACGGCTCATCAGCRGCAGTTCCAGACGCCGACCGAGTGTTTTTTCCTGATAACAAGACGTGTGCGAGTGTACGTCGCTTGGGCGAATATCCTGTTCTTGCCGACCGGCCGGAGAAGCGGTTGGCCACCGCCGCGGGGGGGCTGTCAGCATGCCCGGCTTTCGCATTCCTGGCATTCCTGCCTGCTGCAAAACACCTCGGCCGGGGGGGTGCGTGCCGGGGACGGGGATGGGGGGGGAGCTGGGGCACCTTCGCCACCTGCGGGTCCCCCCGGCAGCCGGCTCGGCACGGCCGCGGGGTCAGAGCCCTGGGAAGGGGCTGGCAGCCGCCGCCGCGGGAAGGGCCCCTGGGAAAGGAGCAGCTCCTCRTCACCGCGGGTGACTTCTCCCTGCGAAAGCTGAGGCTGGGTGCCATGGGCCCAGCTCGCCCCACTCGGAGGCGTGAGGAAAGCTCGCTCTCCTGAGCCCTTTGCCCATGCAACTCCACCATTAAATCCTCCTCGGAGGCCTCCTGTCCCCTAGATGGAGGCAGCCTGCCCGCTTCTGCAGCTCCTCTTTCCCTGGAGAAGGGTCTCCACACGCAGACCTTGCGGTGGTGCATCCCGACGTGAACTCACTGTTGGGCCGGCGGCGCCTACTACAAGACGAAAGGTTCTTGGGTCTCACCAAGCCTCCGTGTCCTGCCCTCCACCACCCTGGCCAACCGAAAGAACATGTTAATGCTCAGGTCTTGCAGCTGGGGGTTTCATGGGATGAGAAAGTCTTGGTCATCTTCCTGATGGGAAGCCACCGGGACCAGGAGAACATGAGTAGAGGTGACCCTTCTTTGTGGAGCACAATTCAGCTCTCAGCAAACATGTTTCTCCTACTCCTTCCTCTTTCTCTTCACTTTGCCTTTGAAACCATAATCCCTGATTTTACAGTCAAAATGTGTCTCTCACCCATGCCAGAAGAAGCAAAGGATGCTTGGCACATCCCCCTGTCCCAAAGCTGGGCAGAGGTGCAGCCATCAGCCATCAGGATGAATCAGGGTGACGGAGGAGCTCAACCTGCACCTCCTGCCCACAGCACTGCTCCAGCTCCCAAGGACACTGGAAAGCTCTGCCACAGCCCTGCTTAAACCTCTGCTCCAGGTGCTTTCCCCAGGTGGGAATAAAGTGCAGAGCCCACGGTGCCACTGGCCCACAGCTGGCTCAGCCAGCACAGCTCCTTTGCTCTTGCAGAGGTGAGCCAGGATGTGGCTCTGCAGTCTGGCTATTCTGAACATCACGGAAAGGACAGCTTTTACTTTCCCCTTTCTTTCTTTCTTTTCTTTTCTTTTTCTTTTTTCTTTTTCTTTTTTTTTTGTTCATTGACACAAGGAAACACTGAGCGAGCGCCAGCATTACATCATGAGCGCTTCGTCTCACGGTCACATCAAGATTCTTGGAGACTTGCTCAACGAGGTGCTTGGGAAAAGAAAGGTTTCTTTCTATCTTCCTTTAAAATGTGCCCCTGTTCTGCGCTTTCCAGCTTCTGGTTTTCTGCTTTCGCAACCTGCTGCGGTTTGGTAACTTTCTCAATGAAACACGCACCCGTCGTAGCCTTACAGACTTTTATAAAAGAACAAGAAYGAGGCTCCCCCACTCCGATCACTGACTGGGCACATGTGTGTCCTTGGAGGGGAAGAGATGGGGTGGAAGGAGGACGATGCCTCTTGTCACATGCAAGTGACCAAGTTTTTGAGGAATTGAAAACAGCGTTATATCTGCAAGATTTTTAATAAGTGTGCTTATTTCTGCATTTTAGGAAGCAGCCAGCACAGCAATGTCCCCAGGCACTGGGAAGGCTTGCGGGAGGCTCTCGAGGGAGTCCCGGCAAGAATCCCCCTCGCGACTTCCTGGACGGGATGCTGCTGTGACGCAGCTGGGATCGTGTCTCGTGGCCTGGAGCGCAGGTGCTGCGCTGGCTCGCAGCAAGGATTCAGGAGGGTGCTYGAGCCCCTGGAGTGCCTTCCTTGTGGAAAGCTGTGATCAGGCACGGGTTTGGTTCACGAAATAGGGACCCACAGCTGTGTACGTGCCTCGGGGGTCTGAGCCTCATCTGCAGCTCCCAGGGCCTCTGGCCTAGCAGCAGCAGGGTGAAAAGCTAGTGGAGCCTTTGGTTTGTTTATTGCTTTTTTGTGTGTATGTGGGCTTATTACTAAGCCACTACGATTTTGGTAGCTGCTGTAAAGCTGTATTTCTGGCATGGGAATCCCCTGGTGACACAGAGTCCGGGTATCTGCAGGAAACCCCACAGAAGCTGCCTTTGCTCTGCTCAGGGTACAGAGAGGCAGGTCCTCTCCACGTCAGGGCCTGCCTACGTGCAGAACCATCACTGTGCGTTTTATTCCCAGTGAAGACAGCTTTTTTATTCCGCTCTGGAAGTGGACTAAGCCAAACTGCAGAGAGGTACACGGAACGGGACCAGACAGGGAGGACTGGTGCGCTCTGAACTCCGCACTCACTATTGTGTAGCAGCTTCCCCCAGAGCCAGGCGTGAGGGTCTTTCCTGTTTATGTCACTTTATTCCTGATGGCTTAAATCCACCTCCTTTTCAAATAGTTTTTTATATGCTGAGGAGAGCCCTGGTGTTAGGGAAAGAGGTGAAGATTTTGGATAGTATTGACAAATGCCTTATAAATACTTCTAATGTAAGGTCCATAGGAGAAACTGTATCAAGGTCTGATGCTCACTGACAAAGCACAGCCCAGTCTAAGATTGCTGAGGAAGGGGCATGTGGGAGTCTCGTGCTCCACAAAGTTCCAAAGCAACCTGCTCCAAGACACAAGGCTCCAGTTGTTCAAGGACTTCAGCCCTTCCCAGGGCTCCTGGGCCACCGAGGTCCCTGGAAATGGGACCTCCTCCCTCCCCCACCCCAGGATCCACTGGACTTCCCTGGGATAACAGCCCAAATGACGAAACTCATTAGGTCACTGGCATGATCTTCTTCCTTCTGTGATTAAAATCAAGCGCAAATATCACAGGTTTCCTCTTTCCTTGGAACTGGGCTTTCTTGATACCACAAATTCTTCTTGAGATGCTAAAATTAAGTGTCTGAAAGCAGATGCATAGTGTTGCAACTAGTCTGTATAATGCATGACTTGAGCAACAAACAATAGAGGTTGGAAATAGCTGGGACTGAGATTTCCTCTTTCAGTTGCAGAATGCAATTGCTGCTGCGTGCCTAAGCCAGATGGCAAAATGCTTGCCCCAACCAGGTTTCCTGGCAGGCAGGAGGGATCTTTGGGTGAGGGAGGGGGATGAGGAAAAGAAAAAGCCCTCAAAAGGTAAAACTCCTGCCTTTCCTTGCCTTTGCATCATCCACCACTACTCCTTTACAAGTCCTCTCTTTGCTCTACAACTGGGTCTTGCAACTTCTTACTAACTTAGTCAGGCTTCTTTTTAAACCTAGAGGTGGGAACTATCGCCAGCTCATGCTAGTGGTCGAGATCCAAGATGCAGAAGTCTGCGTCCAGAGCAGCCCTGATGCTGCCAAATCCCAGTGCTGTAAGCCCTCCTATCTGGTGCAGCAGAGCTCATTGCTCACTGAAGTTAAGGCACTGTGGTGACCACTAAGAATCATAGAATGGTAAGGTTGGAAGGGACCTCCGGAGATCATCTAGTCTAACCCTCAGCATAGCCCCGTACAGAGATTGAACCCACAACCTTGGCATTAGCAGCATCACACTCTAACCAACTGAACTAAACCTGCCCCCGAGCCGGCATCACGTGGTACCAACCTTGGACAAGCACAGACATCCAGGTGCCATCCGACTCCTACTTGTCCCCCCTCAAATTAATGTACATTTGTCCCATTTCAGGTTTGGGACCTGCATGTCCTATCCAAGACTTGCTGCAAGGCCTACCAGGGATGCTAGTGGGTCCTGGGCTTCAGCCCACTAGCTCATTAAACATTGATAAGCCTGAGGCAGACTGGCTTTCCCAGGTGCTGTGGTCCCAGCTGGACACCTCTAGTGCTGGTTGTGCATGCCGAGTTATCTACACATCCATGTTTCTGCCTCTAAGTAGGAGCCAAATGAAAATAAATAAATAAATAAATAAATAGAAGAGAGAACTCCTCCAAACCCCTGTGCTTGCATCTTATCCAGCTAACATGGCCAGCTCTGCCCTACTCAAGCGTTATGGACTGAGAAAGGGACCCTCGGCTGTGCAGTGTAAGGTGGCTGCATGTCAAGTTTGTGATGCTTTGGCTTCGTGACCAGGGACATCCCAAATGCCAGGAGTGCTTCCAGCAAAGACACCTTTCTTCCCTCAGCTGTATTTACGGAGCGAGTGAAGCATGGAGGTGGGCATGGCAGTAGTTGCCAGTTCCCTCAGGTTGCTGTCTGAGAGCCTCTGCTTCCTAGACAGGTGCACACAGACTCTTTAAAGGTTTTTAATCCACAGCCATAAATATCAATGCTTTCCAGCTGGCAAAAAGCCCCTGYTGCAGGTTGGCCTTCCTCTGGGACCAGCAGTGTATACAGCCCCTGCTCTTCCTCTCCCTTGCACTGGGTTGTCTCTAAGCTCCAAGGGCTTCTCCTGTGTCCACCTGCTCAGCCCAGTGCAGTCTCCAAAATGAAAGGAAGCTGCTTAACCTGAGCCACTTCAGCTAGCCAGCCTTTTGCTTGGGAAAACCATGGAGGGTGAGCTTGCAATCCCATATCCTGCTTTGCCTCTTGGAGCAGGGCCTGGGTTAGAGCAGGAAGAGAAGGGAATGCGCAGGCTCAGCCCTGGGCCCCAGACCCATGTTCGCRGGAGAGCACCTGGCTCTGCATTCAGAGTGGGAAACTGCGACACAGTTTCTCTCCCACACTGCAGCAGCATCTGGCTGCTCCTTCCTGGCCACAAGCTTTGAAACCATCTACAAAACCTAAGTAAATAAATAAGCACAACAATAGGTTGCAGCTTCCCCACTGGAACTATCCATGGAAAAGGGAAAATATGTATCATGAGGGAGAACTGTAAATCCTGTTCAGCTGCTCCCTTCTGTTTCATTTAGTACACTTGAAGGTGGCTGCACCGAGCAAATGCTTTATTCGATTACCAGGCTGTTTGCACCAGTCGAAGCCAAGCCAGGAGAGTGTCTTGTGCGCCAAGCTCGAGTGGAAACAACCAGGCCCGGCTTCAGCCCTTTTGAAAACAGCCATATCCTGGTTCAGCTGTGATGGCCCCTCGGTGAACGAGGCTTGGCTAACGAAGCTCGTGGGGTGCTCTGATGAGCCCAGCATCCCCCATCCCTGCCCAGGGAGCAGGCTGCACTGCCGGCTCCTCATCTCACCCCAGCGGGCTCTGATCTCGCCCCCGGAGGGCAAAGCACCTCGTCTGGATTTGGACAAAACTCTCTGCCCATGGGTATGCGCTTGGGATGGCTCCTGCCCATCCCTCCCAGGCTCGGGGCTCTGCTATGAGCCCGGGGGGCTGGCAGGGCCCAKGTGCTGGTAGCAACCAGGGTATTCCCTGCTAGCGAGAGCTACGCGGCTGCTGCGCATCGTCAGCCAGAGCTGCCTCAGACTTTCCAGCGCAGGCTATGCTCAGCTTGCAATGTTTTGCTCGTGGCCATCAGGTTTATGGGACCCCTGGGAGTCCCCCCTTTTCCTCCCCTCCCCCTCCCAGCACAAGCTTTTTTGTTTTTCTTCTTGATTAGTGGAAAAATTCCTGAATCTGTTGGAGGGAAGGAAGGTCTCTTCTCTCTCACTTTCTCTCTCCTCAATTAGCGAAATGCAAACAATTTCCCTTGTCACGGGGAAACACTTTTTTTTTTTCCACGTAAATAACAGCTCTGCTGGTGTTAAAGAGACAGGACCCTTGCTGCAGCCCCCCACCCCAGCACCACRTTGGCATGGGACGGGGCTGGCAGCAGGCGCAGGCTCAGGCAGACGGGTGCCGCTCACCCAAGTCCAGACAGGTGCGCGCCGGGCACCTTTTGCTGCCCCGCGATGCAGCAGGCAGCATTGCTCGGTCCCGTGGCAGCTTCCCACCCGGCGCGCCTGCTTTTCGGCGTGTTTGCGCATCTTGCAACGCCTCCATCAGCAGGGTGATGGGAGGAGGTTGGTGCATCCGCCAGGCGCTTGGTGCTGCTGGCTAATTAGTGGAGCCAGAAGAAACGCAGGCACCTGGCGTAGCGTCTTCCTCTGGGAAATCCCAGCATGCAGGGCCRTGTCAAACCTCTCCGCTCTCTTGCCCTTGGTTTAGCCGCATGCTGAGCAGAGAAAGCAGAGACCTTGCTGCTGTTCTTATTAACAGGGTGTCTAACGAAGCATTTAACTGCCCACCCTGGCTGCGTGYGAGCGCTTGAGGAGGGAACAAGAGAGCCTGGCAGGTTTATCCCACACCTCTAAGAAATCTCCACAAAAAGCACAGCCCCAGACCTGTCCAGCATCCCCTCTCTCCTCCTCACGGTGGGCCCTCCGGTCTGGCACCGGGACTGCAGGGCCCTCCTGCCCTCTCCAGCTCATGGAGCTGCAGTGCAGACCTCACGGCCGCTTTGGGGGAGCCCCCCTGTGCGGTGAGCCCGTCGCCGGATGTGGGACRCCAACACCACCTTCCCTTCTGCCATCATTTCTGTGCCCGCCCCATCATCCGGCCACGACTCCAGTGTGTCCTCTCCTACGTGTCCTCTGAGGCCCAACTACCCAAACAGGGGCGGCAGCCTCCCTGAAAACCACGCTGAGGCCGAGCACTTCATAACGACCCGTCTTTCCGGGAGCAACTCGAGCTTACCGTGCGGGCTGCAGGGTGCCTCCGCACAGCCGCCTCCGCGATTCGGGCAGCCGAAGCCCTCGGGTGGGTGCTCGGCRAGATTCACCCATAGCTCCAGACCTTGGCCAACCGGAGTAACGCTCGTGCGTCACTGTGCGAAAAGATGATGGCTACGAAACCCCTTTGGCCCACCAGTTCCTGGGCGGTCTTTGCTGCAATCGGGCATGCGTGTCTCAATAAGGGCTTTTCTCCTTTGGTTCATTTTCTTTTCTACTTTGGTTCATTAATCACAGCTTTTCCTGTGCTGACCTCATTTGGTTTGGTCTCTGACATCACCGCTCACAGCCACGGATGAGTGTGCGGCAGCAGGCTCTGTGCTGTGGGCTGGAAGGAGAAGAGACATCTCGGCAGAGCCCGCGTGCTGGCCTCCGCAGAGAGCCTCTCCTCCCGTCTCATGGTGCTGAGGCTAGTGCAAGCCAGGGGCCACTAGTACTTGACACCTTGTTTTCTGCTCTTCCCTCAGCTCTGAGAGAGATTTGCCCTGAAAATTTGTTTTTCTTAGTGCRGAAAATACCCTTGCAGGGCTTTTGRAGGATCTGGGAACTTGGGTATTTCCAAAGCTGAAGGGGCAAGACCTGCATTAGAGCCCAGCATCTCTGTGCAAAATAAGCTCTGCCTGTCACTGTTGGCTCTTTGCTGTTGCAGCACATTCAAAAAAATCACTGTGAACATTTCAGAATGTGTACTGACTGTCAAGCCACAAATCTTCCTGCTGCCAGGTTCCCAACAATGTTTGGACGGGTGCTAAATTGCTTGCAAACAGCTTCTTTTATTGAGTTAGCAATTGCAATCTTTTTTGTTTCCTTTGAGTCTGCTTTCCTCCAGAGCCCTGTCACCATCTTTGGGGCAAACCAAGATGGTACATAGTGTTTGGAGAGTCCAGTTTGCTCTCTGCCTGGCTGGAGAAGAAAAAATGGTTGGTAAGCCCTGTTGTAATTTTGTGTTTTGGTCTATCCCCCCTCCAAGCTCCTCTGCTGAGAGCCCTGCAGACTCTGGCGCCACGTTCAAGGCTGTGTCATTTAATGCAGTGTCTGCACTGCCCACCTGGAGGCCCAAGCATGGCTCACTGTGGGTCTTGGGGTCCCTCTGCTCCTCACCCTTTCCCTGCTCATTTTTGGGGGCTAATCCCGTTTCTGTCCTTCCTTCAACCCCAAGATGAAAGCTGAAAACTGCCAAGGCTTCTTCACATCTTTTAAGATGAGAAACTCCCAAGTCTTTAACATATTCATTTGGTCATGGGCAGATTATGGCCCAAAGGGGAATGGCATCATTTGGTCACGGGCCGTGTGAAGATGAGTGGTGAACAGCTGCATGGTCGGGCTCTGGACTTCTTTGAGAAGTTTTTTTTTCCTCTTTCTTTCTTTTTTTTTTTTTAAGCTAGTTTTAAGTTCCTTCTATTTCCCTCTTTCTTTCTTTTSCACTTCTCCCTGGGCACAGCCCACCTGGCCCTCACCCACAGGCGGTGATACCGGATGCCCGTGGGCAGGCACCAGGCGGCACATGTGGATGCCYGCAGCCCACGCCGCAGCCCATTCGGGCTCCGGATCCCACGGGACAGCCATGGCTCCCAGAGGACCTTCTCCCAGCTGCGCCTGGAGCGTGGGYAGGCGCTGCGGTGGGAGGGGGCAGCCGCTGTGAGGGGCACAGCTTACACCAGCAAGACGCAAGCCAAGCATGGGGAGGGCAATGCCTGTGTGGGCTCAGTGCTGTGGACAGGGCTTGACTCTTGGCTGGTCTGAAGAAAGGTCTTCCTTCAAGCCACAGCCAGGCATGGGGTGACTTTAAGCCAGTCTCATTCTTGAACACCAACAAAATAAGCAAATAGTCAAAGGTTTTCCTGGAGGCAGCGAGGAAACTGTTGCAAACTGATTTGTTACTTCATTTGTCCATGCAATGGCTTCAAGCGTTGCAAACCCTCAACACTAAAAAGCCTGGAGATAGGCTTTAAAACCTAAGGGTTTGTTTTTTGTGCACGAATAATTCATTTAGCACGCTTTTTGATTTGCCTGACACTTTGGGAAGCTGTGTTCCTACAGAAGGACCAAATTCTGAAGTTTCTTTCCACTGCCTCAAAGGCTAGATGCATTTTCTTTAACAAAAGATGAACTTCCCATTTGAATGACTTATATCCTGAGGTTGGGCCTTTAGGAAAAACAGCAGTCAGTGTTACAACAGCAGTTAAAACAGGGATAGTTGCCAAGACTCCCCGATCATCAGAGATCGGCACCTCTGCACAAAGTAAATCCTCTCCTACAGTGCACTGAAGGTCTCTGGGGGCTTCTCCTCATGCACATGGTCAAGGWGCAGGGTTTTACGCCCAACTGCCAAGTTTGACTTTGTGGGGTGGATTTAAAACACCTGCTTGAGCCTTTGGAAGTGTTATAGGGTCCTGCGTGTCCAACACGCTATCCTGACCTGTGCTGAAGCCGTGCCAAGATGTTGCAACCAAACACTGTTGAAGTCAGCTGCTGGAGCAGTTGCTGCGAGTGAACACTAGGCACTGGAGCAATGTTAACTCAAGGTGTTCAGGTCCATAGTTTCTTTCAACACCTATTCATTTACAGTTGTTAAGGCAGAAATACACATTTGCGGAGTTCAGATGGGTTTGTACGTGTCCTTCCGCACTGCTGTGGTGAAGCTGCATGCTTGCGGAGGGCAGGAGAGGACCGAGCTCTTCCTCCATCCCCCCAGAAGGACCAAAGTGGGCTGAATGTGCCAGCGCCTCATGTGCCTTGCACCTCCTTCACACTTCTTTCTCCCCAAAAACTTCCTGCTGGCATGCCCTTAAGACCGAAGTCTCATGCTAAAAATCTTTGTTCACTCTGAATTATCCCAATCGCAATTTGTACACCAAGGAAATTACAGCAAGGATACAACTATTATCCCCTCTGTAATTTTGCCAGTGCTTTCCCTCCCCTGTGCTGTGGAGGTAGCAGATAGGGGTCACCCCTACCCCGGCTCCCTTTGGCAGAGCAGAGTAAACTCCTCTCACCCCAAAACATAGGATGCTGGAATAAGATACACTCCTTGGAGTCTCAGACTTGTATGTCAAGGACGATCAGGAGAATATCCTGACACCCAGCTCCCTGGATTTGCCATTGCAGTGTGGGGTGGGGGGGTGGGTCTATGTTCCCCGTAGCTGAGCCACGGTCTTGGGGTGCTGTGCATGCTCTGGTGGGCTCTGGAAATCGAGGCCCAGACAGAGGCCGTGCTGGTTGGAGCAGGAGGCTCCAGCAGTTGCTCGCATGTTGTGGCACACCCAGGGCTTGCTTTTGCCTGCGGTCATGTTTGCTGCCTGTAGCAGGAGGCAGCTGCCTCGCACCCGCAATACTTCCCTTGCTCTGAGGAAAGGGAAACACAAGGGCCGTCGGTATCCTAAAGAGGAAAGGACTGATGTTGTCTAGACGATATGACTAAGAAGGGAATAGGCTAACTGTTTACATGGCTTTGAAGAGTGTAAACACTGTGATTTGTTCTAAGTCCTTCAAAGCCAGGGAATCTGGAGATCAAATAAAGTGCAGGGAAAGTCTGACTGGGTCTCCAAACAGAGCAGCTAAGAAGGGCACCTCTTTGATAAAGAAATCCCCAAAGCCTGAGTCATTTAAAACAAGTGGGAAACCTGTCAGAATAAAGAGCTCAGTAGTGCTTGCCATAGGCGGGTGCATGTATGTATGTGTGTGTGCAAATACAGCAAGTGAGCTAGCAGGACCTTCCCAACTCAGGTTGTTGCTGCTCTGTAATCTCTGTTTAAGCATCCTAAAAATTAACGTGGAGACTCTGAGAATTCCTATCTGGCTCATGAAGAGTTGTTTGTGCTTCTGCAATTCATTCAGCTCACAAAAGAAAGTGAAAATGTGGTTGAGAGATTTTTTTTTCATTTTTTTACAACTTTAAATACAGTACTGAGTATAAATTAATCTTACATTAAAAAAAAGCCAAAAAAAATTAAAATAAAATAAAACCTCACCATCTTTACAAACCAAAGAAACAGATTTTGGAACAGAAAAACAAAGTGTCTTAAGACTTGAGGGCTTAGAGTAGGAGGAATGGAGCAAGGTGCAGCCTTGGCAGTGGTTATCAAAAGTGCTCTAGGCTTGTAGGAGGCAAGGGCTGAGTCCACGGCAATTTGTAAGAGCTCCCAGGTTGTGGCTTCACCTCCTTTCCCCAGGTTTTTCTGGCACTTTGCTCTGCATCTGTCGGGGAGAACTGAGAGAAACGGCTGGAGGCAGGAGCGGCAGGCAGGAACTGCAACTCTATCTCAGGGCAGGGAGCTTCTTGTGTAACTCTGCAGGGCCCAGCACGGCAGGATCCAAGACTGGGATTCCGAGGCAACACTGAAAATTCTCGTCGTAAATAACGTTTCCACTAATGATGACTGACTATCAACTGTGCAGAAATGGCCCCCGCCAGGCAGAAGGAAGTCCTTCTCCAGAGAGATTTTACAGTGGCCCAGGAGGGACTCTGCGACTGACCACCCGGCTGTTCCTCAGAGGGCTCATTTCTGTCTCAGACTGCTGCTGCAAACTACAAGAATCATCCTCACTAATTTTCTCTATGCCTACRTACAACTAGCCATATCTTGGACCAATTTCTAAGCTCAGTGGGCTTGGATCACTGAACAGGTAAAATCAAGGGGCATGAAGGAATTTGAGAGAGACAATGTGAAGGAAAAGATGGGAGATCCAGGAACATCGACAGGGAGAGAGCAATGAGGGCATGGTGCACAGGACATCCATGAAGGGGTTAAAAAGCTCAGGGGAATGACATTATTCTGCTTTCAGGACCACAGAGCAGGCAAGGACAGCTCATTTAGATTAAGTCATGCTTCTAAGTTTGGCTCTTGTCGGTCTTGTTGTGCTGCCACTTTGCCTCCTGCAAGGAAGTTGTGATGGGGGGTTGGTGGAGAGTGAGAGAAAAGGGCAACAAGACAGAGAGAGATCAGACTGTGCCTCTGTCCGTCCTGTCCCAGACCCCACAGGCACTGARTAACAGTGCAGAAAAAATGCGCTTTTCTTCTAGCCCACCCAAGCTGATGCATGCACGTGCCACTGAGGTTCCTGCCACTGGGGAGTGAAATCCATTTAAGAACATATATATATATTTCTATATATATTTTTATATATATATATATATATATATATATGTATGTATAAATACACACACACACACACACACACGTGTGTGTATATATATATAAATATATACATACACACACACACATATACAGGTGCACACATACAGAGCAAATTTAAAAAATAATCTGAGTCCGAGCCTGGAAAGCTGAATTCTCCACCAGCATGTGCAAAGATGGCTCCCCTTGTCAGGGGCCAGGGCTGTGGAGACAATTCTGCCAGCCATCTACTCCTTCCCTATAATCCAAACACCTTCCAGTCAGCACCAGGAGCAGGAGGGGAAAAGGAGGGGGGAATGCATTTGGCTTTTTTGTTTTTTGTTTTCTGTTCCCCGAGATGTTGTATGTTCTAGTGGTTTTGGTTTTTCTTTTTCAAATAAAATATACACACGCACATTAAAAATATAGATCTGTCCCGGTAGGGCAATAGAAGTCCTTAGTGCATTTTCCATCATCAGTTGCTGCTTGCAATCTGAGATATGCCTGTTTTGAAAAAGTAGGTCCAGTGCAAGTGTTGATCTCAGCCGAGCCCTCCAGCCTTACCAGAAGCACAAGGAAAAGGAAGAACATTCCCCTTCTTCCCTCTGTCTGTTTTTSTCCTCCTCTCAGAAGAAATTGGACCCACTTTCCTTTTCACATTTTCCATCCTGTCCTCTAGAGTAGGGAAGGCATTGTCCTGTCCTCACCGCATGTTGTGGTTGATGGGGTTCATTTTTCATGTTTGCATTTTGTTCTTTTCTTATATATATAAGTTGGAGGGTTTTTTTTTTTTTGTAAAACTTTAAAATGATGTTAATAAATGAAAGAAGGGAGAGACTTTGGTGGGAAAGGTCCATTGATGGAAAGGGAAGCACCATTTGCCGTCTGAATCAGACGTCGAGGCAGACAGACAAAGAGGAAAAGTTATCACTCCAAGGACCCCATGGGGGCAATACAGCAAATATATTAAATAAACCTAGAAGAGAAACAAAAACACATGACAGCATTAGAATATATATCCCTCTTCCTCTGCAGTTCCCTTCCTCTCTCTTTTTCTCCTCTGGAAATGTTGGTGTTGAGGCGCCAAATTAAAAGCCTAGGAGGGCTTTTGACYCCTACTTTTTCCCTGGACAGTTTGAACCAGAGTTGAGATCTGCATAGCTTTTACATCATTTATACCCTGGGAACCTTGGGCTGGACAGAGGGATCTTGGGATAATCACAGCCCTCGTAGTGTTAAGCATGGGAATAGTATTCCCAAGATACTATCTGATGCCTCTCTTCCATAGCTCCTGAAATGCAATACAGTGGAAGTTTGTCATCTCCCTCTCATGAGGCAATGGGAAGTGAAGCAACTGGCCCAGGCTCATTCAGGAGGCTGCGGCAGAACTGTGACTGCTGAGTCACAGGCCAGGGCTTTCACTATTAGCCTGTACGGCCTCTTTCTAAATTCAGCCCCYAGTTCCATGCCCAGGCTACTCTATCTTTTATGCACCTTTCCCTCTCCCACAAGGAACCAGGGCTTGATTCTCCTTTTGTTTGTACAGGTAAAATTCTTCTGATGACGAGGGAATTGCTCCTGTTTACATAAGTCAAGGAGAGAAGAATCAGACCCTGGATGACAAAATCCAGATCTATTGCCAGAGATTCCAGTTCTCCTTTCCCCTTGTATGACCTTTCTTATGCACACAGACTTCCTGCTAGGAGAGAGATGAACCAAAAGTGCTGCTGCTTCTAAGTCTTTCTGCCAACTCAACAAATGAAATAAAAGGGAAAGGGATCCCCAGAGCAACATTAATTCTCTGCTTTCAACAGAGAATCAATAGAGAAAGGCGAACAGGAGCTGCTCCACAAAAGAGATGAATAACACAGACCCTGAGGAGATTTAGGTGTAGAGAGAGAGGTCAGGCTCACTGTCTGGCTTCAAGAGATGCAGAGAAATGGGAAGGCAGAGCTGAAGAGCAAGACAGGGTTGCAGCATGATTTTTCCACCTTTACAAAGAGCCGTAGATAGGATGAACATGTAGGTCCCAGCCTAATCTTTCCCTCTCCTTCRACCCTGCCTTTACCATGTCCAGGTCCTGCAGTAACCCCATGCTGAATGAGCAGCTAGTGCTGTGGAAAATGTCTAAGGTGTCTAGGCAGAACACATGTCCCAGGAGAACATCTCTCTTGGATGGAAAAGCAGCTTGCTCTTACCTGCCTTGTGTTCTCTCTCCCCTGCCAGCACTCCTATGCTACGAGGATTTCTTTCAGCACTTTCTTATCGTTGACATGCTTGTACTTCTTATGTTTCCTCTTCTGTGCTGGCAGCCGGCGTGCTCGTTGCCTCTGAGAGACAGCGGCTGTGGTGAATGATGATGACAAGCCTGCCAAAACAGAGGGGAGCGTGTCTGTATGGTGAGGGGCAGACAGGTCAAGTTGAAATACTGTTCCCCACTCACTAGTGACTAAGAGTTCTGCAAGAGGAGCACCACAAGGCTCCTCTTTCGTTCTTCCTCTGCCACCCTCTGCTCTCCACAGCCTCTGCCCTCTCCTTTTTCCCAAACTGTCCTTTCCCTTTGCCTCTTTCCTTTTCCTCCTTCATTTCCTTTGGTTTCAGCCCTTTGCTGGATGGCAGACATCTTGCAAAAGGTTCCTAGGCTGGTATAAATCAGCAAAAGCCCATGAGATTCAGTGGAGCTAAGCAGATTTAAACCAGTGGAGAGTTGGTTCCTCTCTCCCCAGCCTCTCTTCTCACACCTTTTCCCACTCTACTGATGCCAAAATTCTTACGTCTCTGTTCGCGTTGCCCTGGCCGGCTGTTCCTGGGGGGCTGACGGGACACCGCTTCACACCGACACTGCACGTGGTCCTCCAAAGGCACAACAACTTTTTTAAATATTGGTTTCCTCTGGACAAATTCAATCTTATTCACCTATTTGGGAGAGAGAAACATCCAAAAGATGAATACAGTTGTAGTTCCCACTCTGGTAAAGTTATCAATCTCAGTATACTCCTGTTCTGGCTTTCTTCCTAAAGGGTCAGAAGGTAGTTTATAGAGCATGGTTCAAATTTAGAGGCAGTGCGTATTGCAGAAACTTCAGCACACATGAGCAGAGCAGACCTAAACCAGGCAAGTTCGGATGTGACTGRTTCTTTCCCCCATTCCTAACTTGCAGCTGCTTCTAGTGTGAAGCAGGACAAGTGGTTGACCATACAGAAACATGACATGAGTGGAATGGGATGTGCCGTGATGGCAGAGACCTGGGGGCAACCAGAATTAATTGCCACAGGATCCTACAGAAAGGGCAAAACCAGAATAACTCAGGCCCAATGTAAGTAAATGCAGCTTCACCAACTCCACTGAGGCCTGTCTGAATTTGTCTCAAGCTCTTTAATAACTCYCAGGGCTGCAGCTCTCAGCTGTGTGTTTCATGGGAAAGGCGGTGCTCTGGAAATTCCCTCGGACTCTCCATCAGTGCTGACTCAGACGCAAAACTCACTGCTCCGCATCCCACCACAGGGCATGAGCTTTCTAGGGGTGGTTCTCCTACTYCAGGAGTGGCCAGGCCTGACCCTGTTTGGCTTATCTAACACAACCATAGTCCCTAAAGTGCTCTGCAAGCTATAAATACTTGCTTTGCTGTGAGCCTGGGACTGAATTCCTCTAAACCAACTGCCCCCAGCAGCATCCCTTGGCCAGTGCTGAAGCAGCCAGGCTGTTTATCTTTCCTTGAAAGCCCACTCCACACGCTTCAGACCACACGCTGCTCGCTAGACAAACACTTCCAGCCAAACAATAGGGAGACCTCTGTCCTCAAAGAAACCATTTCCAGGTCACTTTTTCTGGCTGGCTTTTGACCTCTCGTTTGCTTTTTTCCACAAAAACAACTCCTGTTCCTCCCCCCAACACCATTTTTCCCTCATTCAGCCTGCCTTTTCTGAGAAAGGAATTTCCTGATGGAATGGGAATGCAATGGGAATGTTTGAATGCAACCTCTGCCCGCCAACCTCTGCTGTCTGCCCAGGGGAGTCTCTTACAGCTTAGGCAGAGGATTAGTATGGGATGAGTATTATTTTTAAACAAGCTGTCTGGGAGGAAACTGTAAGAAGATCACTATTAGCTGAGAGGCAGGCAGGATCAGAGCAAGAGGTTAGCTGTCAGGTGTCTGCTTGCAGCCTGACTGGGTCAGGAGGTAAGAGTGGGGCTGAGAAGGGGGAGAAGCTGCTTCAGTGCATGTCTTGGGAAGGAGCTGCAGCAGTAGCTGGGGGATGGAGCACTGAAACTACAGGTCCTTCTCTTTGCATCAAAGATAGCTCCTGTGGTGAAAGTGTTGTCCTGTTTTTTCTGCTCTGCCATAGAAGACAAGGTTGCCTTGAGCCACAAGACTAGTGAGGGCCACAGCACTGGGCTGCAGCTGGGGGGTGGTGCCCTGTAGCGCTGCTGCAGTGGCAGTCCTCAGCCGCTGCACAACACCAGCCYTCTGAGCAGCTGGCACAGACCTCACCGTGGGTGAGAGGTTGYAGTGCTGCGTGGCTAATGCACAAGATGTGACTGTAGAGAGATGTTAGGGAAAAGACAGCTGAGTGAGCCTTGCATGTGAAACTTGCTGTGGTTTTCTTTTGGAGGGCTGGAGATGGAGGTGGGGCTGTGAGAGGAGGGAGCTGTGGAAAGGGTTTCCCTTACCTGGACATGCCGGACACGGATCTGCGTGGGACGACACTGCACGTTGCGATTGTTACAACAGCCGGAGCACCGCTGCACCTCCACACAGGGTGGCCACACCACAAAGTTGGCATTGGTACTGTCCACCATGTTGCGGGAGATTTCAAAGACCACCACCCGCGTCTTGCACTCTGCGAGGACAGCTGGCTCTGCTGCTGCCAGAGCATCTACAGAGGGCCAAGAGAAGGAGGGAGGATGAAACAGACTGCAGCTGTTACCAACCTGYTGCAACCACCTCCACTGGAAGAGAAAGAGGCTACACTGCTCTCCCACACAAACATATACGCTCTTTCCCCCACTCCCAGCCGTCTRTGTTGCTCTCTGGCCAGAACAGTGCCCTGTGCGAGAGCCCCCAGCAAAATGATGCTTCTCACTGCAGCGACAGTCTGAGGCAGGAGATGACGCTTCTTTAGAGCAAATCAGCACCCAAGGAATTTAAAGCAGAGCAACTTGCAGAGCTCTGGACTCCCTCTCCTGCATGGATAGGGTGTAAAACCCAGCTCTTACACAAGGCTCCTTCCCATCTGTCTACACATCCATGCACACAGCACATTTCAACCTCTACCCCAGCAGAAGTATTTCAGACCTGCATCTGCATCACCCACAGCTGCTCAGGTTAGTGCCCCAATAACCACAAGGTGAAACATTGCAGACTCACCTAGGCTTCGTCTCCCTCGAGACAGGGCCAAAGAATTTTGATGGGGCTGAGTTGCATTCACATCCACGCTYGAGCTATCCTCCTCTGCAAAGGGAAGGACATGATCTAATAACACTGGGTAGAGGTGGAAGAAGCTGGCAGGCACTTGTGCTCCACTAACCAGGCAAATGCAGAGATACAGGTAAATCATAGTGCCAGTACATCATGCTAGGCATAAATCCACAGGTAGATCACAGCCATGCTGGGGCATGGAGACTCCCTGTTTGCAGTTCAAAGYAATTCAAATCAATAAGCCTATTGTGAAAGAGGGATCTTAGCTAGGTCTAGCAGAGGAAAACTAGGTCACAAATAACATGGCCTTAGGTAGGACTGTGGTAGGAGTAGGAGAAGGTTCAGATCATTTGGCTCAGCCCAGGATATGACAAGGATTATACAAAGGCCAGGTGGGACAGCCAGGAAGTTTAGTATATAAATACTGAGGTGTCTTGTTGGGATAGCTAAAGACCGAGAGAGTTCAGGTGTGGGAAGGTAGGGAGAAGGGTGACAACAGGTGGCAGGTGGAGTGCTTGGTTTTTGTCTCCCAAACCACTATACTTGCTCAATTTTATGATAGAAGAACAGGAAAAAAAAGTTAAAATGATTTCCCCCTCTACTACTGTAAGGTAGTATATATGGAKTTTTTTCAGTCAGCAATGGAGAGGAAGACAGAGAGCATTCAGCCCAGCTCTGAGCAGTTCCCTCCCACCCCACCGCTTTTTCCCATAGGAAGCGCTGAATAGAGAAATGCCCATAATCCCCATGGAGCACTCCAATACGCAGCCCCTCCTGAGCTCTGGACAATGGCCACGCTCAGGGATAGCTCCCACCCAGCCACAGCTCTTTCCTTCTCTGGCCTGCCTTAGCAGCTGAAGGAAGCAGAATGGACGTCAGCATCAAGAGAATAATTTTCCTAAAGGGAATTTGGGGCCAGTAGAAGATCTCTGTTTATCTGAGATGTGTTGGAGCAAGTTCCCATACCTATCATGTCCCATCCCTCTTCCTCAGTCCTGCCTAAGTGAAGCTTTCTTATAAGGGGAAGCAGGGACTTAGTTCTCTGCTCACTCAGAGGCAACTGATGTGTGCATAGAGGCTGTATGCACGAGGCAGAAATCATCTGTCTGTGCAGTCAACATCCACATGAGATGAACAGACACACTTTAAAGTGGCTAGAGAGGTATAGTTAATTCTAAGAGACATCACTCATCTGAGCCTGAGGCAGACACTCAAAATGATGGATCATGCTCTAGAAGGGCCCATAGTTCTCCCTGGACTACMGAGCATGTCTGGATGACTGGCTTAGATGAGCATGTCTACTTTGCAGGTATCCACAGTTATGGGAGATGACTCCTACTCTTCACATCTCAGCTGTTAGGTCTAGGATGGTGTCTAAGATTGGGAGAACAGTATCTCAGCTCATCTACTTTCTGGGGCTGCCAAAATCCAGCTCCTTAGGCAGTCAATGAAAGACAGCAATCATGACACCTATCCAGTGCACAGATGGCCCAGAGATAAATACACCTGGCTGCTTTCAGGCTAATTTGGTAATACATATATTTGCTAACACACTAATTCCACACAGGGCAAGCAAATGGTGATGCCCCTCAGTCACTGCCTGAGGCCAGAAGAGTGCCATATGGGGAAACAAACAGAAGGCTTCAAAGCACCCGTCTCTGTTTCCCTTGCCAGTCTTTCCTAATTGAGACCTGAAGTGAAATCAGTGGCCAAAAAGAGAAGCCCTCTTTATTTCTTAATCATGAYGGTGGTCAATAACCGGAATAGAGATGTATCTGTTCCTTAGACACTGGGACATGACAGACTGCACGCATCTCAGCCACTCCTTCCCCACCCCTCCATCCAGTGTTGTCTGGAATTTTATCATGAGAGGGTGGGGGCTGCCTTTTGTGCAAAGGTTAAGTCGATGAGAAGAGAGAGGGGAAAAAAATAGCAACAACTGTTGACTAGAAACAAATCTCCCATTGAAAACTGTGTCCCTCCCTCCCCAGGTTGTCCTTCTACACCCCAGGTCAGTACTGCAGCTGTGGCCAAAGAGGGTCTGGGCGGGGGGACCAGCCTGGGACAAGCAAGTATGTCTAATTTTGGAAGTTGCCCCATTGTGTGGCTCGTGGACAAGGAGGAGGGAACTGGGGAGGGCAGGGAGCGGCTGTGGTGGTGGTGGGGAGCCTYGTCGCCTCTTTCTAAGGCAAACAATAGCTGAACACAGCTGGTGCCCTCCCCCTCACTTTCCCCCCCCTGCCCCTCCAGGGCCATTTTGAAAGGCAGCGGGAATGCTTTTGAGACTGCGCCAGTGGTTGGACTGGCATAGGAAACAAAAGCAGGAAATTCTGTTCCCCCGTAGATAGTGTCTCGGCAAGGATTACAAAGCTCTAAACAGACAAAACACAAGAGAGAAGGCGAGCTGGGGGGGCCGGGGGACGACGGGCGGGAGCAGAGTTAGAATAGAATGGAATTTGCTCTGAAGAGACCGTTTATAAATAAATTCCTGGGCCAGCCCAGCCGCCGTGGCGCGTGCTCCAATTCCCACACGTGCCGACCCCTCCATGCTTTGCTGCTCTCTGCCTTCGTTACTGGCCAATGACCCCAAGGCACTGGAGCCCCAAGAGCACTTATCTATGACAGGAGGCTAAGCAATGCTACCCACAGCCAACCTGACTTACCCTGTGTCCTGTATCTCACCCATGGACTCATGTTCTGCTGCTCCAGTCTTGGAGCCTCTGGGAACTTGTGGCCTTTCCTGCATGCTGAACCTGAGAACTCACTTGGTCCTTTTCTCCTCTATTACTCTATTTCCAGATCCTACTTTTCCACCTCATAAACTGATCCTTGGCCAACTCAAGCCCAGCTCCTTCTGCATCTCTCAGGGTGAAAAGCACTCATCCCATGGACTCTGGTTCCATGGACTCACTTTGCCCAGCTCCTATTGCTTTTGTAAGCCAGCATCCCTCAACAGATCAGGCAGTTAGAAGGAAATCCAAAACGCTATCTAGCTGCCTAACTCACATGTTTTTTTTTTTTTTGGGGGGGGGTGCTAAGTGTGTAAATACTTGGGTTCTAGCTCCTGAGTGGTTCCTGTATTTACAGCGAAGCCTGCTGGTAGCGTATCTACCGGASAATGGAGTACACCCTCCCACCTCCTGAAAGAGTTAAGAAAAAAAAGAGGAGTGTTTGGTGAAGAGGAGATTTACCTACGGAGTCTATCCGAAGGGCACGCTGGAGGTCGCTGATGGAGCGCACTGAGCTGCTTCCCAAAATCTCATAAATATCTTCAGGTATGGGGTCCCCCTGCCAGGTGACAAAAAAAAAGAGAAGGGCAGAAACAAGTATTAGAGAGGTGATCAGCAAATACAGCATCATGTAGCGGGGCAGGGCAGGGGGGTGGAAGCAGCACAGGAGGAAGCACGACAGAACCACTGAAAGGCAGAGAAAGACACGCCCCTGTGAAAGCATGAGCCTGAAACCTGAACAGAAGTGAGAGAGCCCTCTCGCTCCTTCTTACAGAGTGATTGGCAGACTGAAAAAGCAAGAAAACTCGCCAACTATAGGGTTACACACTGCAGCCCTGAATCCTACGCAAACAGACAGCAAGGTTTTCTTCTCTGGTGCTATATGACTTCTCCAGGTGGCCTCTCATTCCTGCTGCTGGCAGTTTTAACAGACTTCCCTTACGCTATCAGATAAAACCTTCCTAATATTTCCCTCTGTTATGAAACTCCCTCACGGGCTTTGTCAGATATTGTGTGTGTATGCGTGTGCGTGCGCGTGTGTTTTCAAACCACAGCAGCCCAATAATATACATCATTTGCATACTGTTAAAAAAACAAAAACCGGGGAAAGGAAGATTGACCTTTGCAGTCGAGTTTGCTGCTTTGGCATGAGCCTGCAGTGAAACTACAAATGCTGCAGAGAGCACGTGAAAGAGTGTTTGGAGTGGTAGGCTGAGGAGCTGATCTGGATGAAAAAAAAAACATGGATTTTGGGGTATCACTGGATGTCAGTGCCAAAAACCTTAAGTAACCAGGTTTAAACACACCAAATGATGGGCCAGATTTGGGGTGTGTGCAGGCAGGTGCAACATCATCAATCTCTTGGGAATCTTACTCTGACACCAGAACTGAGTTGGTCCCAGTGACAGTGCTTAACAAGACTACAAAGGAGTAGTGTGGGAAAGCAAGCACTGGTTAAAACACACTTCCGAAAGACTAGAAGAGGCGATGGAAGAAAGCACTGGCCAAAATGTTTGCTTAGCTCCTAGCTGTCTTCATTCAGGGTTACTCAAGTGGAAAAACTGCTCTTTCAGCTGGGTGCTGGATGCCATCTGAGCTGCAGCCCTACACCATGCCCCCGTAACTGAGAGGAGAATTTTGCTTGCGTGTTTATGAAATGTAGGGATTTTCATGCAGGTTTTTATGGGCAGTTGGTGGCATGTGTGTGGTCCTTCTCATTTACAGCTCTTCRTTTCCTGCCTGTGTTCAGAGCAGAACATTTCCCTTCTGCTTAAAGTAGAGAAAAAACACCAGGTAGGTRGCCTTAAAACATCGAATGTGCTAGCCCCAAATCTACTGCAACTTTTGTATGGGTGCTTGAGACATCGGTACCTTCCTGCACATACCTGTCCCTCGGCTACCCACCCTTTGCCTCTACTAATGGGGTAACAGGAGTGATAGTGTGCCCCCACCTCAGTCCACACTCCAATACAATAACTAACCGGGAATTGTTGGCTGAAGGTTTCTGCAGCCCATGTTGTGCAGCAGAAACCTCCTAAGATAGATGTAGAGCAGACAACACTAGTATCCTAAACCTCCACAACCAGATTCACCAGAAGCCTTGAGTCAGAGCCCTCAATCCTTGCTTATGTAGGGTAACACAAGACAGTGCAAGGTATCTCATATCCAAACCACTTTGTCCTATGCCCCTGTCACTGTAACATCTCATAACAGACATGGACACGAGCCTTCAGTGGAAAGCAGATTTTAGATCCCCAGCCATTACTTGCTCAGAGTCTCTGARGCTGTCAGCAGGGAACCAGCTTTAGTGATGGAGGAACAGTGAGAAATAAGCTCATAWAATTAAGAGACCACTGAATAGCTGTGAAATGAAGATGCCTTCTGACGACTTCTCTACTGGGAGCTGGAGCAGGACCAATAGCCCAGTGCTGAAAGACTCTGCAGCACTTTCCTGCCTTGCATCACACACAGCAATTTCTGGAAAGGGGGTCATTTACAATTCCAAGTACTTGCAACCACAGCTCTGCACTGGGCACTGAAATGAAGGCTTTTTAATGTTTGCACCTGTCAGCTAAATGCATTTGTGTATGAATGCTGCTCTGCATAGATGCTTCTGGTCCTTCCTGATACTTAATATGTGTAGGAAATGGAACTTTATTTTAAACCCTGGCACTTGGTGAGGGGAGAGAGTGGGCAGGTGTTACGAGACTCAGTGTCTTTGGAGGCAAGCTGGGAGGTGTCACCTTGTCAACTGAGAAGGGGGAACAGATATGAATCAGGGATTGTAAATGCAGGCCTTAAGGAGTGGGATTGCTGGGAACTGGCTACAGGAATAAACTCCACTCCCTGCTCACAGCAGGAGTGTTAAAAGCCATGTTTTTCTTGTTGCAGATACTATCAGTATGGCTACGGTATATCACCAGCCCACATATCTCATAATCCTATTCTCCTACCCAGGGTTTGTGAGGCAGCTCTGCTAGTGACAACTGCAAGCTCGTGAAACTCCTCACTTTCCCCCTGTGCTGCGGAATTGTGTCTAAGGCTGGCCTAAGAGCGGTGTACCTGAGCTACACAGCTGGTCCTTGCTCCCCTTGAGGTCTGCGAGAGGGAACAGCCATGCCTGGGGCCTCCAAGCCCAGCCCTGCACCTGGGAGGCTCTGAGACTGGGACACGGTATGCCTGAGCTTGGAGCACTAGGTGGGGAAGGGGCACAGGAAAGCAGAGATCCAYCAGCTGCCTCCCACTGATCCCACAGGGTCAGAAGGTAGAGCAGAAATGCAGGAGGTAGGATCCCTGACACACCAACCCAAGCAGCTGGCGCTTTTCCTGCTTAGCAACTCCTCTGGAGTTATTTGTCTAACACAGGTTAACAATTTCTTTTTTAACTGCGCGGCAGATCAAAGAAGACTTTTGTCTCAATGGACTCCTGGCTGGCTGTCAAGTGCCCTGAGGCCTGGCCTCATATTGCTGCAAGGCCACTGGATTCCTAGAAGAAAGTAAGTTTGTTCTTCCCTCCCTCTCTCCACCTCCCAGTGCCTGGTTCTCTCTGCAGCAGTGTGGGCACCCACCCACCCTGCCAGTCCCTGAGCAGGTATGTCCTCTCCCCTTCTCCTGCTTGCTGGCACTCGGGAAGTGAGAGCCAAGGCATGCATTACAGCAGCCAGTAGAGCACCTGGGCAGGGGCCCTGCCTGCCTGGCAGGTGCTCTGTGCTGTGGGTATGAAGTTGGGGCCTCTTGGTGGGTCAGCTTTTCCTCCTTCTCCTTCCTCCCAGCTATCAGCATCTTTGGCTGGTGCAAATCAGTGCAATGCCCTGCATGTAGCCCCAGCGTGGTCCCAGGTCACGTCCTACAGTTCTCCCTCTGCACACACATGCACTACTCCAGCATCAGCCTGATCCCTAACACTGCTACCCATTTGTGTCTGGAGCATTCCAGCAAGGTATAATTTTGAGCACCAGGAAGACGGTGTAACTTTGGTGCTGAAGTGGGCAATCAAACACGTATCCAGTCTATACAAGGTAAGAAGGGAAGCAGGAATGCTGCAGAGGCTAGTTGCCTGCCCTGGGGTTAGGTGTATGGCTGTACAGACAGCTTGGCTTCCTTCCCAAGGCCCGATTCTCCAAGTCACTACGGCATGTTAAACCCTGGAGACCAGCCTTTGCCTAGGTGGTGTAGGGAATATGCCAGGCCATTCTCCAGTCCTCGTTCCAGCTATTCACAGGCAAGGGCTGCAGAATCTTACCAGAGAGCGCATCTCACTTGGTAGTACAACAGATATAGAGGAGGATGGAGCAAAGACTGAAACAGGAAGGAATGGGAGACTGTCAGGGTTCACAGAAACCAGCCAGGGACCCTACCAAGGCAAGGACTCCTCCAGACTTCCTTCTTTGAATGGTGTGTATGCACACCTATGTGTGATTGCACACAGAGGGACAGAGGGTAGCATGTCTGCTCTAGAGCATGGAAGCACCAGTCTGTCTGCTTTTTGGCTTAGGAAATGGGGGACCGACCATGGCAGGGAATCTTAGCAATAGGCTCTCACGTGATCAGATACACCAAAAGAAAAAAACAAAACAAAACAAAAAAAAAACCCAGTGTTTTCTTTCTCCCTCTCAAGCTCATGTAAGGATCCTGAAAGGAGGCTTGACAGCATTCCCTGGCAGAGAGCAACACAGACAGAACCTGATGCTGGCCAACCTCACCCCAGAAGCACTTGCACCCTTGGCACAGGGTCTTAACCCTTCCAGCACAAATCTTGATATCCACCTGCCAGAGAATCACATATCTGCCTCTCCCCTCACAGGGGAAAATCATCCTCAGGAGAGTCCCTTCCCCATGGAACATGGGACAACAGCCTACATTTTGCTTTCTTAAAAGCACCAAACTCCTGTTTGATCTTGCCARTGTTTCTACCCACCCTTTTTCCATTTCAAGGCGGACTTTACTGCTCCACCCTACTCCACAACGCACTCCTGCACAGCTCCCCCGCAAGGGTTAGAGGTATTTCCCCCGGGCCTGTTGGAAATAGCACAGGAACCACTGTCATTCTCTCCTGCTGCTTCATATCAGCTGATAGTGAGAGACAGGCAAGTACATCTTGCCCTGCTCCTTCCACGAGCTCACCCCACACGTCATCTGTCCTGTAATAGCTGTCCTGGCTTCCATTTTTTTGTTCCTGTTACAATCTCATGCTAGGAAGTCTTAGGAAGAGTCCTGGGGCCTTATACCAGGAAGATGCAAACCAGAGCTGGGCCAAGGTTATGAGCTAGCACCCAGCCGCACCCCATTCCTTGGGAATTCCAAAAAGCCCTGCCAGGAGGATTTTACCCAAGCAAACCACGCCTGGCTTAGCCCATCTCTGTAAATGTTGCAAGGCAACTATTACAGCCCTCAGGTAAAATGCAAATAGGTTAGCATCCTTGCTTCCCAACTGGCAAATACCTTCCCTCTGAGACGCACATTCCCTCCTGCTGGAAGAGCTCCAGGGCCCTCCAGCTCCAGATGGGCGTGACAGAAGAGGCAGAGGGACTTAGAAGTCTCCATCTCACAGCTCAGATCTCTTGATTAGGTGACAGCTAGTGTTTCTGGGGCGCTTTCTCCAGCAGGTCTGAGAAGGAGATACAAGCCCCATTCAGAGGACGCCTACTATTAAGCAGGCTGTTAAGTGTAATATTGTACACCTTTGCTGCATAGGTATAAACCACTACTCTAATGTAGATTTGGGGACTGGCTGCAGGCAGGAGCATCTACTCAAGCAGAAACTTTCTTGGCTCTCTGGTCATAAAATGATAAATAGCACTGTTCCTCCCCAGGAACTTGGGGCCAGAGCCAGAATTCCCAAACTCTAACCCTGCTAAACAGTCATAAAGTCATGCAGTGTTTTCACATGATTACAGTGAGGAATATCAGCCCTTGAGTTCAGACACTTGCATCTTTACCCTTTCCTAGTGCCGGTCACAACTGATGTTTCATGTTTCATGGGAGAGGGAGATCCGAGCCACCCACAGAAGAAATAGCCATCCTCTACCTAAAACAAACATAACTTCTGGGCAACCCACAACTCTAACTGCTTCTCTTTGTGGCTTGGGCATGGGGAAAATAGACCCATAAGGTGGTGATGCGATGTTTTGTACCCATGCCCTTCCTGGCCACCCACAAGAGGGATTGCCCAAAAATGAAGAAGGAAGAGAAAGAAATGATGCAAAGGGTGGGAGTTTTTGGTGGAAGGGTATCTCCTGCCTCTGACAATCCCCAAGCTATAGATTCAAGGCATGGTTTTGTCACTTTGGGTAGAATTGAGGTGGGAACTGAAGCTTTGTGTGTGAATGTTAGGGGCTTTCTGATCCCCTCAAATTTGCATGGGATCAAATGATGAAATATGACAGCAGAGGCCAATGGATTTGGGGTCTCAGAGCTCCTTTTCCTAGTCCATCATTCTGAGGGGGGGAAACAGCAGGAAAACCAGTTCCAGCCTGTGGATGGAAAAGAGGTTTTGATTTCCACATGGCAAAACAGAGGGCTGGTATACATTCATTAGTCAAATCTAGCACCTGACCCCCATCCTATGCCCTGCTTCCTCCTAAGCAGTGTGTGTGGGAGGGGTGCAGGGGGAGCAGGATGACATGTTTGCATGACTATGTGTAAGCGCAGTAAAGATACCCATCTCCAACCTCCTTCTATGGCCCCAGCTAGAAATATACCTTAGTGAGTAACTGTGCCACCCAAATATTGCTATCTCTATCCTTCCTATTCCTTGACCCTTTCAAAGCCTTTCCACACTTTATTCTTCAGTAGCACCCCATTTACATGACATTTGACTTCAAACTATTTTTCTTGAGGCAGCAACCAGTCCTCAGTTGTGCACACTATGGCAACGCCAAAACAAAATGATAGTTTGTATACCAGACATGCTGCATGCACACTTGCAGGGTGCCTGCATGACCGGGGGGAGTGAAAGGCTCTGCAGAGCAGGTGATTTATGCAGTGCCTCCAGGGATGACAATCTTCGCATGAAGGTACAAGCGAGCTATGAGGACAGCACAGGAGGTCGGTGGGTTCCCAAGGGACTCTGCAGCAGCAATGATGGCCAGCACCCTTTTTCATACAGTAAGCAAAGACAGCTTCAGTCAGGTCTCCACTTCCCTTACACCTGACACTGATTGCAGCTATAGCCTCGAAGGCATATATATTTTTTTATGATTAAGCCAGGCAAAAAATATTGCAACAGTTGTTCTTCTGCAGCCAGAAGATACAGCTTTTGTATCTCTCAGGAAGGTGGAGTTCCTGCTCTCTTTAAATATCTATTTGCAGCAATAAAGAACAAGCCTCCCCGTCTTCCCAATTTCTCAGCGCTGTCCGCGAGGGCTCCTGGAGGCAGCAGCCGCCTACACACCCAGCTCCGGCTCCGCAGCTTCAAGCACCTCCAGCCACGGGCCAACCACTTAGGCCACGCACGTCAGGCGGGCAGCCACAGGCCAACAGCTACTACCCCGGCACCCGTGCAGGAGCCCGCGCCCCGGCCGCCCCCACCGCCGCCCTCCCCCCCACCTGAAGGAGGCTCGGGGCGGGGGGCAAACCCCCGCACCTGAGGGCCCAGGGCACCTCTGCGGGGAGCCCGTCCCGAGGGCAGGCGCCCGCAGCCCCGCGCGCGCGGGGCCAAGGGCGGGAAAGCGGCCCAACGGCCCCAACGGCCGCCCTGCGCCTCAGGGCCGCCGCCGGCCGCGCGCACCACGGCCGCTCCCGCCGCCCGGCCCCCACCGCGCCGTGCTCCGGCGGGCCGGGCCGGGCCGGGCGGCGCGTGGCGGCGGAGGGCGGGAGCGGAGCGGGGGAGAGGGCCGAGCCATGGGCGGCAGCGCGCCGCGCACGCAGAAATGAAGGGCTGTCGGCGAGCCCTGCCCTCAGGAGGCGCCGCGCCGCGCCGCAGCGCGCCGGCGGCCGCCTCGGCCCCCCGCCCGCCCGCTCCGGGCACGGCCCCCGCTGCTCCCGGGCCTGCCCGCGCCGCACCTGCGGGGCGGCAACTCACCTCCGGGCGGGCCAGGGGCAGGTAGAGGATGAACGCGAAGAGCACGCCGAAATTCATGCCGACTTCGAGCCCCGCCGGTTGCAGGCACATCGAAGGAGAGCCCCGGCAGGGAAGCGCTTGCCTCTTGACAGCCCCGCGGCAGCAGCCCGGCCTCAGGCACCGAGGGCTCCGCGCTCGCCCATTACCCCCTCCAAGTTGTGCGCTCTCCTCCTGGGTGGCGGGTGGCAGAGTTGTCCTTGGGGAAGGAGAGGGGAATAGACGTGGTTCTCGATGGCTTGTCCGTCTCTCTGCTGTCTCACAAGCCAGTGGGAATGCTGGAGGAAGGATGAGAAGGAGAAATGCAGTCCMTCAAAATTATATGCATCCAGAGTCCGTATGCCTCTTGCCACAAGAAATGTTTCAGTATCTCCTTTATCAGGTGGTCCACATGCTATTTTTCGTCTTGATTTTCTTCTTTTRAATGTATATAAAAAAATCTTTGACAAACAGGTGACAGCGACTCAATGTTCTTAGAAAAAAAAATGCACAAAATTAAAAAAAAAGAAAAAAACTTCCAAAGTTTTATATGGCATCCAAAAATAAAATCTTCTTCCTTAATGTTTCCTTTTCAAAATGTTCTTTTGCTTCCTCACGTCTTTTCGTTTGTGGAGAAAAGTTGGTACTGTCAATTGAATATCTTCCCCTTACATTAAATTCTGGCTTTGGTGCCTTTTCTTGCAAAATGTTGGCAGTTTGGTTGGACGTGAGGTTTGCTTTGGTTTTGGAGACAGGTGAGAGCAGACGTTTTTGCTCTGGACCCTGTGTGTGTGTATGTGTGTGTGTGTGTGTGTGTGTGTGTGTGTGTGCGCGCGTGTGCGCTGAGTCTTGACAAGTCTTAGAGCTGAGCTGCTGCCGCTGCCTCCCGTGCTCTGTTGCAACAAGAGGAAAAAAAAAAGAAAAAAGAAAAGGTAAAATTTAATGGGAGGAGAGAGAGCTGATGGGTCTTTATTTTAGTCTGCAAGCTGAAAGAGAGACTAAGCTGGCACTTTGGGCTGTTCCTTTTTTAAAGGAGAAGAGATGGGTGGAGCATAACTTGCCATCCTCCTCTGGGCTGGGTATCGAGRCCATACGTAAGGGAGTACTGAGCCTCTGCTGACAAAATAAAAGTGTATTAATTAAAATGATTAATTAATTTAAAATGACTAATGCTATAATRTCCCATATGATGTTGCTTTAATATCACATGAAGTGTGGGGAGAGAAATTCCTTCCTCCTGAGCAAAAGATAAGAAGAGAGGAGTTCCCAGAACAGTAGTTTGTTATTTTTTTGGCCCCGACTGGAGCCTATTTTTCCAAGCTCAACATGTGTTCTTCCCTGCCGTGCTGCAACGCTTGCTCCGAGGAGAGATATGGCTTTAATATCTTATATCTCTCTGTGAGCAGAGGAAAAAAAAAGAAAGAAAGAAAGAAAGAAATTCAAAGCTTGCTAAAGGACAACCCGGTGCTACTCATGGCACTGTGAGGTATTTTGCTCCATAATATAATAAACGTTTGAAGGCAAATTAAGCAAGCAGTTATTTGCTGGGGGCAGGGGGAATGTGGAGGGAAACGCTGCTAACAGGTGAGTTCAAGAAAGAGTCACATCCTATTGAAAAAACACGCGTACGCACGCCCTCTCATGTGCATGTGAGTGATGCCTCGCTGCAGCTGCACACTCGCAAGGCACCTCACATGGGATTTCTGCACCAGCCTGTGCGGTCTCCTGCACACCAGCGCATTCCTGCACTGTCATGCACTGCAGGCTTTCGCTCTGAATCCCAACCATCTTCCCTGCTTTTTCTATGCTGCGCACGCACGTCTCTATTCCAACTGCTTGCATGCACAGCTACGTGCGAACGCTCTCACTCACATGTCCCTGGGTGTCCATGTGTTCTCCTTCACTCTCCTCCTCTCTCTTCCTTTCTCACATGCACACACCCACCTGCACACCAGCGGCCTCATCTTGCAGAGTCACACATGCTCGCTTAGACTATCTGGGTGCTCGTGAGTCTCATGCTTCCGGCCCTCTCTTAAACACACAGTCTAGCACCAGCGTTTGGATATGCACCATACAAAGTGTCCGGGCATGAGGAGGAGCTGCCAGAACAGAGCAGCAGACAGCCCACTAAATGTCCTTTTTGTAGTAGGGATCTGACAGCACTTCCCGGCTTGGTTAGGACACCTCCCAGACCTGATTTTTGTCTCATGTATGCAGATGCTGGTCACAAAGCACACGGATGCCCTCCATAGCGCCCTCTCTCACAACAGCAACATCTTCTGCTCCTCCCGTCAAGGAGATGGGTAACCTGAGCACAAAACGACAGGTCCTTCATAAGGTAGTGGGGCAAGATGCTTTGGGGTACAGGCTATCACCAGTGCTTCACCCTGGCCCAGAAGAAAGGTGGAGCAGATTTCCCCACTGGTGGAGAGTTTGTCAGAGCCATGCTGACTCCAGAGCCCTGGCCCTCTGAGGTACACAAGTAGAATGGTAAGGAGTGTCCTGGGAGTCCCTCAAACCAAGCCTGAAGTGGCTCTGTCTCAGTTTTGGAGCTCCAGTGGGAGAAAGCGGTAATGCAATGAGTACCTTCACTCTGTTTCCCCCACCCTAAAGAACCAGAGACCTTAGCAGGATTTCACCTTAGACACTCCAGCTGAGCTAGTCTTGTCCCACCCCAAATACCTCCAGACACTCTTAGAATTCCCCTCGTACTCCATCCTGACCTGCCAGCAGCATATCAGCCATTTTGTGTGACGACAACACGGCTCCAATCCTTCAGCAGGATGGAGCTGCTACATTAATGTCTACCTGGGTGCTGAAATTGCTTCTGAAATCCCTAGGAGGCTCTGAAAAAAAATTTAAGGGCCTCTGTCCATCTCATCTTGCTCCAGATGGCACCTGCCAAATGAAAGTTGCTCTGGGTTCCTCTGCAATCAGCAAGAAGAAAGCTGACGATTCAGGATGGCCAAACCCACTTCAGGAAGTTCTTCCTTTTCTCTGTTTAGAGGGAGCTGAGGGCAACTAGGTCCCTAATGTGTATGTCTCATTAAACATTTAAAGTTCAGAAGGGGTAAATGAAGGCTCTGGTGCCCTTCGAGGATGACAGTCCTAGAATAGATTGGCATGGCTCCACCACCTCCATGCCACCTTGTTCAGGCTGTGTAGGGGGTCCCTCACACCGTAGTGGCTGCCTTGCYAGGATGGAACAGCCTGCGTGTGGGAAGGTTGATTAAATTCCTCAGCAGGGAAATTTATCATCATCACAGAGGAGAAGGACTCAGCATTAAGCTATCAGAGAGTGCTGCAAATTTGTTGCTTAGTAGTGACAAAAGCTGCTGCAGGGTCTGCTTTTTGGGGGCTATGTATTTTCTTAATATCCGGCTGCATTACATGTGAGCTGGGATAGAAATAGGGTTATTTATTTTCATAGGGATAATGCTAGACAATTTTTAGAAGCTGAACATCAGAAACAAAAAGCTAATTCCCACTGACACTCTAGACGACAAGGAAGAGGATGTTTGGAATTTGACTTATCATCTACCTATGACCCCACCTGGAAATACAGTAAAATAATATTCAAGCCACTCAGGCTCCAGTGGCTTTTCTTTATTCTTTCTGTTTTTAAGACAGGGACAGATTTTTCTCTAGTGAAGTATTCACATTCAGGCTGGACCAGTCTCACTCCACTGAGTTCGCTGGCATTGAGTTCAATAGAATTGCACTCACTTAAAATTACTGTGCTCTGAGCTACTTGACTGTTCCTTTTATTCTCTTGCTTTTGTGAAATTAGCTTGTCATTTATCCCATGAATTCCCAGCTCTAATGAGGACAGCTCTATCTTTCCCTCACATGGCCTGTGGGGTGGGTGCAGAGCCCCACTTCTGAGGTCTACTGGGGTATCCGAGTCATATATGTCACAGGACAAGAGTTTGAGATATGTGTTGCTGTTGCTTTGTGGTGGGGGAGATATTTCAAGGCTATGTGAGATGGCTTGATCATAAAAATGACCTGCTAGAGCATCACAGTTTGACAAGGTCTGGTTGCAACTCTGCGACGGATGACAACATCTCCTCTGATAAACCGCAGGAAAACCCAGCAATTTCGTAAGAGCCTATCACAGCATTTCTTATTAAAACACTTTCACCACCACTATAGCTTTCTAATCTGTAGACAGTTGAACTCATCTCCTCAATTATGTTCTTATTACTAGGGAGCAGGGCAACATGTGTCCCAGAACAATACACAGTTCCTTGCTGCAAGACCTCTCCTCTTACCTTAGTAGAGAAAACGATCTACTAGCCACCATCCACAGAAGCATGGTTGCCAGGGGTGATACCTGTCCTTTTTTTTTTTTTTTTTTTTTTTTGAGAATTGATTGTGAAACAGGAGGAACCTTTATCATAGGAGGAAAAAAATACCCCAGGGCTTACAATGAAAAGCAAGACTCAGTCTGAACAGCTGAACAGTAGAGATGTCTCAGCCTTTCCATGATGAATCCGAGTTTGAAAACCAATCAATGGAAAGAAATTAGGAGGTGTTGACAGCCAACTTGTAGTCAGCCCACCCACTCAAGGTATCTAACTTAGGTGTTCTGACTGCTCTGGTATCTAAGTTCAGGAAAACGATGAGCAATCCCTACGCCCACTCTGTGGTGCTGCCACAACCGTCAATGGAAGGGAGCAGTCGTCATGCTAACACTAGGCACTCAGAGTAAGTTTAATGCTTAGTCTACTTCTCTCTGCGAGGCCCTTTCTGCGAATGTGTCTGTTTTATACCACGGGGCCTGTGCACATTGGGTTTATCCCAAGCGAAGTGGTCAGAACTGAGTCAACATAGGTAGCTTACACCCACATTTACACCATATGGCCCAAAGACTTCCACGGGAGTCGCACTGACTTCCTGACACCTCAGTTTAGTCTGAAGGAGAAAAAAAGGAGGAACAAGGAAGAGAACGAAGGAAGGAGGCAGAGACAGGCAGGGAGTGTTGTGCTTATATGTGGTGCTGGAGAAAGGCAGAGCTTCAGGCATCCGGGGCTTGCAAAATTCACTGTCTTGCCCCTGGAGCTGGCAGGGTAAATGCTTTCTAGAGATGAGTAAATCCCTCATGGAAGAACTGACTCTGGAGGGGGAAAAAGGAGAAGGTGTCACCTGGTGAGCAGGCRTTGGATGCAACCTGCCAAGCCACCCCCAGGAGTGCTCCCGTCACCTGTCTCTCCCTGGTGGAGGGATTCCCCCTGTCCTTCACCATGGCTCTTATTTCACCCATGCCCAGTGGAAATTTGGCAAAGGCGGGAGGGTGGGGAAGGGGGCACAGACACATCCAAAGGGCAGAGCACAGACCTTGCTGACATAGGAGAGGGAAAGCGCTTGCGCAGGGCATGGCTTGTTGCCCTGCGCAGGAGGGCAAAGTCACTCCGTGTCGTCTTTGTGGATGCGCAAATTGAGYAGGATTCAAAGAGAGAAAGCAAAGCAGGGGGGACCGATATACCAAGGTTTTCCTGTATGCATGTGTGTTTCTGTGGCCCGTGGGGGAGGCAGCAATGCAGCCTTCCCTCCCCACACTACCGTATATTTCYCCCCCAACCCCCTCCCACCCCAGTTTAGAGTAGAAGGGAACAATTTCCGTATTCTGGCAACCACCCATTATATCTATGGATCTGCTCCCCACTCCATTCCCCCGTCTTTCCTGTTTTGATGAAAGGAAAAAATGTTCTGCTTTCCTTCTTTATTTTTCCAGACTGGTGAATAGCGCTGGAAAGGAATTTGTCTCCCTCCCCCCTTCCCCTCTCCCAGTATAATAAATATATATATATGCATGTGCGGCTGAATACACCACACGTCAGAGGTCATCTATTGTTTTTGAATAGGCCTATACTATTTTTGTTTCCAAATTGAGTGGGTGGGGAGCATTCCCCCTCTCAAGCGACGCTGCACCAAACACCGCTTCCCGTGCCCTCGGCCTCTGCCACTCACCGTATCCCCATCCTTCGCCTCCGGGTCCGCAGCGAGTGGTGAGAGCAGCAGCAACAGCAGCAAGAAGGAAGCTTGCTGAGCTAGAGTAAAAATAGCCCCAGCAGTTACTCAGCTCAGAACGTAACATGACTCATGATGTGAAATGAAGATGAGGGTCGAAAACCAAAAACAAGCGGCTCTTCCTCCCTCCCCCCACCTGCTAGCGTTGCTCATGTTGCAGAGCAAAATCTGCTCTCAGCGGTGCTCGTGGGTGGTCAGGGTGCAGGACCAGCCGGAGACAGAAAGCCCCGTTCGCCCTGGCGCACTCACTGCACCTTACCCTGCACTGGTTTGGCTGTGCTGACACCAGTGGCAGGTGGACTTGGACATGCTGTGCCCAGGTCTCAGYTCCCGAAAGCCACAGGCTCGGAGCAAAAGTATGATCCCGTTAACGCAGAAGTGGGAAGAAACACCTTTTCACACCCTTGTGCTGAGGTAACCATGAGCTGGCCTGGCTTAGTTTGCGGCAGCACAAACACAGACCAAGATCCTGGTTTCTCTGTGGCTTATGTGTCCCGAGCCAGTGCAGGGATGAGGAGCGGGTGGATGCCTGCTGCCCACCTGGTCCCTGGGCATGGTGCTCCCCGCGCGGTGCTGGGGACACCCTGTGCTCTGGGGTGCGTGGGCAGCACCTCTGATATGGAGGGAGGCTGGCTGTCGCTATCTGCCAGCCTGTGTAATAAAGGAGGGAGTTTAAAAATAGACTTTGAGCTGCAATGCCGGAAAGGCAGAGAGACGTATAGAGCGGGTGTGTATTTGTCCTACACGCCCTGTATCTGATGCCTCGCTCGCATGGGGACTGGCCCCAAAGCAAAAGCTGACCACTAGCACCCCTTCGCACCCCTTTTACCATGGATGGTGGTAGGTGAGGTCCAAGCTTTGCTTTATGGGTCCCAGCGCTGCCCCTTTGGCCATCCTGACATGCCCACCAAGCAGTGCTGCCCAGGCAGGACACCCACCTCTCACACACGCCCGACTGGCCTAACGTGCAGATCCCCACCCGCCCCCGTAAACCCAGACAAAGTGGCATCTCTCAGGACAAAGCCTTTCAATAGATCCCCTGCCCTCTGCCCTCTCCTGAACAATGAGAAATCAAGGAATATTGTCCGAGCCGAATAAAAAGGATCTAAATATAGTGTCTGATGTGTTCTTGGTTTCCTGCTCATGACCCCTCCTCCTCGTCTGCGTCCCTCTTCGTTGTGTGTTGTGCACAGAAAGCTTTCTGGTGGGGTGAGGTCACCAGCACAACCCTGTCTCCTCAGGTCTCCCCAGTGATGAGACATGGGAATGCCAAGTAGTTTGACTCTGGCCTCTATTTTCATAATAGAGGGACGGAGAGAGCACACTGGCTTATGTATGCATGGATGAGTGTGAAACCAGAGGTCAGGAGAGTGGGACTTCTCTCTTCCACTTCTTTTCTTTCTGTCCTGACCCAACAGGCTCTGAAAAGTCTGTCCACACATTTTAGCCTGCTCACAGCACCCTCAGCTATTCCCACCCTCGGATCCAGACACAGCTTTGCCGTGAAAAATGCCTCCTCGCTTTGCAACCAGCCCCTGCCACCGCTCCCTGTCTGTAGGACCCTTGCATAGGACATGGCCTTCCCACTCCCCTCGGAGCAGGTCAGCAGCTCAGAAAGAGCAAACAGAGGCAGGAAAAAAAAATAAAACAACTCAACCAAACTCAAAAAAAAAAAAAAAAAAAAAGGAGCAAGAGAGGGAGGGAGAGGGGGTTGTTAGCCAGCAATGTACTACTGATATTTAAACAAGGGACTCCCTTGGGTTCATGCCTGATAAGGCTGGGTGTCAGGGGAATCTATTCATTTGTTTTCCTCTTTAAACAAAAAGGCCTTCCCATAACCATAGTGAGGAGGGAGCCAACACCTCTTGACAAACAGACTTGTCTTAAGTGCACACGCAGGAAGCCTTTCTATCTTATTCCTGGAGGAGAAAAAAGCCTAGATTGTGAGTACTGGCAATACTGCTTAGTGTCAGTGGAAAGCGGAGTGCAGGCCAGCGGTATTTTCTGCAAGGTGATGGATACTCGGAGCTAACTGGAGCTTGCCAACACGGCCATGGAGTCTCTGGAGGTGCAGAGGCCCATGCTGATAGCGGGATCCAGAAAGACGGGCTGGGAGTCTTCCTCAAAAGCAAGGAAACCTTTTCCAGCCCTCCTCCTGTTTTGAGCAGTGTTTCCCAAGACCCTTCTTCAACCCTCCCTGGGTTTGTGGCTGCATCGGTGAGCAGGTGGAGCAGGGCTTTGAAGCCAGCCAGGCCCTCCCACGCTTCKCTCTCTTTCCCTGGCTGCGAAATCTGGCAGGGGGGAAATTGTGAGTCTCTTTTCTTTATTTCCCTTTTGCCAAGAAACTGGGGGCAGGCTCTTTGGAATGATGCTTTCACGTGCCAAGGACAGCATGCCAAGCACGACAGCCACTGATGGGACAGGAGGGGGGAAGGAGCAACTCGGGATGCTCACGAGGAGCAGAGGAGGGAGAAGCAGCAGCAGCCACTGCCAATATCACGTGAGCAGGTAAAGAAGCTGCGTGGRGCTGGGATGCTGGGGCAGGGGGCAGTGGCTCCCTTCCCCTCCCTCTCGACCAATGCAAATGGCTTATGTGTCTCAAGAAGCGAAGGGAAGGACAAGGAGTGGCTTGCTGGTAGACAGCGAGTTTAATGCCCATTCCCAGCTAGGAGTGACTGGTAACTCCAGAGACTGGGGAATGGAAAAGTTCAGGTCTCTTTCACATGCGGTTGCTGCCAGAAAGCATCGGGCTAATGGATGCAGCAGGGTGGGGAGGGAAAAATCAGCACTGAGGCCGTTGGAGACGAGGCCTCCTACCATGGACTGGGTGGCTGCCATTGCCAGGAAGCAGCAAGAGCAGGGGCTGCTTTACAGGAGAGGACATGCCAGGAGCCAAGGGTGACCCCAGCCCAGGCAGTGATCCCATTGATCTCCTAGCCCCTGAGCAGGGATAGAGACAGGACCAGAGATGAAGGTACCTACAGTAYAGGTCTGGAGTCAAGCTAGGAAGACCAGTCAGTAAGTCAGGAGAGCAGGAGACGAGAGTGGGCATGGGTGTGCCTGCAACATAGCTTGGGTTAGATGGAGCTCCTGGGCCATGAGCACAGGATGTGTGAGTGCAAGCCCCAGATGAGGTTGGCTGGGATGACTAAAGCCCATCAATGCCCTCAGCATCCTGCCAACCATCGGGATATAGTCCCACACCTTGCAGGGTTGTGGGCTTGAAGGCCTACTGCTCATGAAGTGTCTTGGCTGCTGCTGSTTGGATGACATATGGCTATGGCAGGGACATCGAGCTGTGGCAGGATGGCAGTGGCAGAGCCAGGGCAAGCTATGGTGCGGGAACAGGGCACAGAGGCCTGAAAGCAGGTCTGGGATCATACTGCAAACTACACTATAGCTCAGGCCAGAAGCAAGTGCCTGGCCTGAGCTGAAATGGAGCCCCTGGGCCCATGGGCAGAGGGTCCCGGGGTGGCCAGCCAGGGCCATTATGGCTCCCTACTGCACTCAGGGYTCTGACAACCATTAGCCACCCTGGGGCAGGATATTCCTAGCTCTTTGGGGCGTGGGGCCCATAAATCTCTCCCTGGGGAGGCTCACCATCTGGGCAGGATACTGATTACCTAAGCCAGCCAGAGGGAAAAGTGGCTCGAAAGCCAAGACACACCTGAGCAACACGTAGTCAAGCTGAACTATCCTTGCCGGGCCTCATCCTTCCTTCACTCTCCCTCCTTTTCTCTCTAGAATGACAGTGCAACAAACTGCCTCCATCTCTGCAAACTATGCCAAGAAACTTTTATTTTTAAATTCACAAACAATGACCTAGCAGCTGCTCCAAGTCTTTTCTTTTTTTCTTGGTAACAGAGTAATGGAGTGGAAATTATATATATATTTAATTAGCTCATTGGAGCTAAATTTCCCTTCCCACCATTCTTCATTAAAGGCAGATGCAAAATGACCCCCGACTCTGATCTCTATTGAAGGGGGTGTGACCCCTCACCATCACACAGAAGTTTCCAGAAAGTCAGTTTCTCCCACCCTGCCTCTTTGCTTTGTCTAATTGTTGGTAGATGGAGCCAAGAGTTTAAAATGCCATTTCAGCTGGCTCTCCATTATCTTGGGCAGAGGGAGGGCTGAGATACCTCCGAGAATAGAAAAACACAGATAAAGGAGGAGAACGTGGTGTAGATATACCCTCGCGTCTCCACCAGGCCCTTGGATGCAGCCTGGCAGGGGCTGCTAACCTAATCTAGGTCCAAAATGACTCCATATACAACTTCAGGGGACTCTGCACTGCAGCCCGGAGCTGGTTCAGTCTCCTATTCACATCTTTGATTAAAATACGACTAAAACGTGAAAATCATTTTGTTTTCTTCTTCTTTTCTCTGTGTCAATTTGATAAAGGTACTACTTTTCTTCCCCTGCTCCACCAGGCTTTGAGGAAAGATGCTGGACTGATAAACCTAGTCTCTAAGGTCCGAAGGTTATGAAGGAGCASATATCCTTTCTTTCCTCCCTAACCTACTAAAACATTCGAGAGGGTGGCAGGAGATGGTTCCTCACAYGTATGAATGGGAACAGCCACTGTTCCAGGGTTTGAGAAGGGACTCATGCTCCAAGGTCCAACCAGAGCCTGTCCTTTCCACTGAAGCAGTTAACTAGGGATACTTGAAACATGAATTTTGGTCACTTTACCCTCTCTCAAAGAACTGCAATCTTTCTGCCATCCTGCTTCAAATCCTTCTTCCTCCTAGTTTATTTATGACCTGGATGCTCCTGACGTGCTCGTCTGCCATAATAGCTTGGGCTTGACTTCAAGCCATTGATCTATGTGATTGACTCTTACTTTGAGAAGTGTTCTGCAGGATTTCTGGGTCCCTAGTCACTGGATGCATATTATGTGAGTCAGAAACCCTTAGGACACCTCAGGCTCTAGAGCATGAGCTTTTCGGTCACTCTGCTTTAACAGAGGTCCAAGYCAGAACATGTCGGACTGCCTGTTTTTAGTCTGGCAATTGTTGTGGAGTGTGGGCTTCCCTGCATCACTCCAGCCCCTCTCTGTGTATATCTCCAAGTTTAGGAATTGTTTGATTACTGTGTTAATCTCCCCAAATGTCTGGAGCCACAATAGAAGGTCAAGTCAGACGTAAAGGTCCGGCTCCTGCTGGTGCTCTGGAGTGAGTGCAAATAGGTCAGACTTATCTCAAGAAAACACAGCTCCAGGAATGGCATGACCCCTTGTTGTCAACCTGTCTGGTCTGCCTTTCTCATTCCCCAACTGCTCGCTGCCAGCAGGAGCCTCTGTGATGCACAGAGCCCTCCACAGGGACCATCRTTCCTTCCTTCCTTCTCTCTGTTCCTTCTTGATCTTTGCAGGTTTCCAACACTCCCAGCACAGCATCTGAGGCTAAGAGCAAGCTGAGCTTGCAGAAGGGCCTCATAAAAGTCCTCTCCCATCCTCCCCACTGCAGTGTGTGGCYGGCTGGCCCCAGACCTTCAGTGTAGCCCCTTGGAGGCTTTTGCGGAGGAAGGATGGACAAGCAATGTGGCTCTGCTTGGGAACAGATGGATTTACATTGCCGTCTGTGACTGAGGGTGTGGTTTCAAAACTGGCTTAACTCTCTTGGAAAAAAAGCATCTGGAGAAAATGGCTTTCCTGCCTTCTCTCTTCTTACTCCAACTGTGTGTGCCTTTTTTTTTTTTCTGGGATAGTTTTCAGCCAGATCATGTCCAACCTGCCACTTGCCCCCTCACATTGCCACAGGAAGCCATGGAAACACAGAGTCAGGATGAAGGGACCGTTGCTTCTGATGGCAGCAGAAGCTTAGACCAGTGGGAACCAGCCTTGAGCCCACCCACCCCAAGTCTCTCCTTCTCTTCATACTGGAGGATAAGGATGTGTTTTTGCATCTATGTTTTTACAATTATGCCAGATGTATTTACTTATGTCTCTGCATCCATGTAAGGCATGCTCTGCACCTCTCCAGAAAGCCACACAAATACCTAGGGGAAGATTTTTGCCACATAATTGCTTCTGTGTAGGAATGGATGCAGCACGAATGGGTCAACAGTTGTGTATTTACCCACACATGTCCCTGCATATGTGCCTGTGGGATCATCTGTGTTTCTTGTATGGGGACATCCACAAAAGGTGCTTGTGTTCCACAGCAYAGCTTTGCCTTTTCCTTGGCCGGGCTGCGTTTAATGAGCCTGCTTTCTTCTACCCCAGGGCTGGGAGCCAGACCYGCATAAGCCACTCTGTTCTTGTGCACCCTGACTGGAGGAGAAGAGGCTGGAAGAAACTGCAGGATTGTGATAACCTGCCGTCTTCTCCACTCCCTACTCCCAGCCTATTTCTTGACACAATTCTTATATAGGGCAAATTTCTGTTGCAATCATCTGTTAGGTTAATGAAACCCAGAATTAACCCCCCTTTTCTCCCCTTCTGCAGGGAAAGCATCCCAGCAGGCTAAGCAAATGCTAGATGTCTGTTATCTGCTGTGAGGGAAGCACCTTCCCAAGGGCACATGTGGGAACACAAGCTATAGTGGCCTGCAGGGAGAGAGCTGGTTGATAGGGAACCTCTGTAAAGGTGTGTGCACAGACACACACGCACACCTACATACTCACCTGGGACATTAAGAAGAGGAGGAGGGAGAAATGGGATTTCTCTTACCCAATAYGCAGCAACAACCCCGCAAGGCACAAGGAGATAGCAGCCAGGGCAGTGACTTGTAAATGGGTGAGAGTTACTTGGGAAGGTGTTCCCAGRCTTCATGGTCTGTGCAGCCCAAACTGCCTGATCCCCTAGTGTTCTGGAGGTTGACCATTCTCTGTGTCACTCTGAAGAAACCACTGAATTTGGAGAGAGGCTCCTCCCTTCCTTTGAGAGCTTTTCTATACAGGAACCGGGCCAATGCACAGCCATCATGATTGCAGGTTTAGCCAGGAGTGGTGAACATCTTTTTAAACCTGCCAGTGTTGAACTAATCAATTTGTTTTCTAACATGAYGCTTTTCATCATTGAAGGCTGGCCATGAGGTTCCTGCCTGACTTTACATGTTCGTTTTAGAGCTGATGGAAATTACTGATCTAAAGACTTCYGTATATTAATACTGTGTATTTGGTTTCCTGACACTACGTCTGAATCAAAAGGTTGCAGCTTAGCTGGTGATGGGGGCAGGAGAGAGTCTTTCTCTCTGCCTTTTATGTTCAAACTAGCATGCTGAAGGAGCAGGGTTCATGACGGGCACCTTTATCACAGTCCAGATCTGAGATGCTGGCCTCATTTGGCAGAGGCACTGGATTTATTGGGAACCAGTGAAAATGAGATATTCTCTAGTTCTGTTCTAGTTTTGGACAGGGATGTAGCAATGTGTTCTGAATCATAAAGACCTATGGTTTTGCCTAGAGATGGAGCTGGGTAGAAATGCTGGACTTGGACTGATCTTTCTGTAAAAATACAGGCAAGCTAGAATGGGCTGGGGGTAGGGAAGCTGAGTGTGAGTTATTCAGAACAAATCCGTTAGTCCTGTCTGGAACTAGCAATAATAATAACAATAGTAATATTCATCATCATCACGGCATTCAGATATCAATTTCCATCTAGCAATTTCTGTATGTGCGCTGACTCATTTATATTTCCTTGGTGAGACAGGCAGGAATTGTTAGCCCACTGCAGATGTGGGGAACCAGACATCACAAGCCATCCAGAGAACTGGTAGTAGGATTTAGTTGATAAATTTGTTCCAATCTTCTGGTTCCACATTCAGAAGACACTGCATGACAGGTGTCTACAAAAAGAAGACAACTCTGTTATGGTTGCAGTAATTTGCGGCTTGTTGAGCAATCCAGGAAAGGCACCAAGGACTCAGTGAATCACAGTAAGTGCCTCTCAAACTGTTTGAGATGATTTTTCCCTAGCAAGGCTCTTAAGGTGCATGAGCACATGGGAAGGTATTTGTCATCACTGTAGGCTCCTGAAGTCACGCTATGGACTTCAGTTTTCAGTGCTGAGGCTCTGGCGCCTTTCAGTGGGACTAAACTGACTATGAAGCGTATCTAAGCATGGAGCCATCCATGTCGGCACTGTCGGGTGAAGTATAAACCAYGCAGTGCAATGAAAGACAGACTCATGGTTGAAGTCGTTTTCCCAGGGCAGCCTCCCCCGCTCCCAGCTGTGCTTGTGCTGGGCAGGAYCGTCTTTGCAGCAATGGGACCGTTGCGTCTGCAGCTCCATGTCATCGCTGGCATTCTTACTCGAATTCAATAGCAGCCATTGTCCTGGGGAAAGGTCACCAAAGCCAGGCACGCAGACAGCAGTGAGCATGGAGGCTGCTGCTGGAACAACTGAGCACGGGGAAGGGAAGTGGGGCCAGAGGGCAGAGGTGGCCAAGATGATGGAAAGGGCAAGACCGTCTGAGAAGATCTGGGTTGCCTCCTGCTTAGGGGAGGCTTGGGCCCCTATGGACCGCAGTGAAAAATCAGATGAGGTCCACAGGTTGAGCTTGTATTTGTGTGAGCAAAACTCCGTGCAGCACCCAAACCTGYGCTGGGAAATGTCTAGCACCAGAGAGCTCAAGGCTTTTCTAGGGAATCTGCTTTTCCCATAACTGGCTGTGCTTTTCCTTTCTTCTTGTCTTCAGTGCAGCATCTGTAGAACTTTAATGTCTTTAGCACCACACCTACAACAGACATCACCTAGTCTCTTCTTACACTTCTCAGTCCCCAGACAAGTGCTGTGATTTAGTATGTCTGATCTTGTGCTGTGTGATACAATGAAGCAATGCCCTCTGTATAGGATCCCATCATCTTTACAGTCCCAGTGGGATGWTGTGTCTGCAACCCTGGGGATTTTTATGCCCATTCAGCTAGAACTTTTCTTTCCAGCCTGTTAAGGTTGGGTCACTTTGTGCTTCTTATTCAAGCTTCACAAAGAAGTAGCACTGCAGCCATTCTGGCAGTCATTTCCTTTTCCCTCATCCCCCCCTCTCTGGAAAACACACTGGAATTTCAGTAAAAAATATTCCTCCAATTTCACGATCAGGTGTCTGGGCTGTGTGTTCCACACTGGTTTCTGTTATACGGCTTCTACCAGGCCAGGGTGGGCGTCTTCTTCCACCAGTCTCTGCCTGTGAGTATATCCATGAAACCGCTCACAAAGGAGAGTAATTGCCAGCATTTTTTCCTAATCTATTCATAGTTCTGTAGGGCTTTAGTCAATGCTCTGGAAGCATATGCCATTGGGAGATCATCTTGCATTTGAACAGCTGCTAATCTCTGCAAATTTGCATCCACTGAGGTTTTAGCCTCTTTGTTAATCTCAGGGCATTTGATTTTGGGGTTTCTATAACAAGCATTTTTTTTTTAATTTTCAAAAGCAGTTCTTTTCTCATTATCTGAGGGATCACTCTGGGACAATCATTCTYGAGGGAGAATAGAATGGAGATAAATTAGAGATGCATTTAATTTAATTCATTTAGCATGTACAGGATGATCTGCAGGGTGGGCCGGGCAGCCTGGGAGAAAGAAAAGTGAGTGGAGCAGTTTGCCCCCAGGTACCTGTTGTGAGAGGCCTGACTCATTATATTATGAGACAYCCTCATTTAGGAAAGATCACAGGCCCTGGTTAAGCCCTAGACCCTGTGGAACCTTGCTATGCCCCTGGATATGTCTGCAAATCTCCAGAAGCTCCTCTAGTTTGTGATCCTTCTCCCTGAGCTCTCACCTCCCAGCCTTCTACCCTGTCCTTCTTCTACAACTGGGGACAAGAGAGGAGAATGCAGAGCTCCCTTTCCAAACCCTGCCTGCAAAGCAGGGTCCACCTAAACAAGCTGCYAACAGGAGACCCTGCAAGGAGAGACTGTGCTGCCCTGTTCACATTGAGCTGGTAAAGCCACCAGAGCCCAGCTTCCCCTGGTTGAGCACGCTTGAACCTGCCCTTGGATTCTGCCAGGCTTCTTTACATTGGCATCTGCTCCGCTTCAACATAAAATAAGGGGACTTTCCCAGGCATCCTACTTCAGTGGTACCAAAATGAGACAGCTCTGAGAACAAACTGTTCAGAGCTACAAATATCCTTCTGCCTTCTCCAGGCTTGACTCTGCAAAAAGCTTCCGTGCCTGCTGGCTGCTATTTGAGTGAAAGTTCCTTTCCTTGGCAAATATCTTCTCCAGAGTCCAGGTATGACCACTGGTCAGTTTTTTTTCCAAAACAGCACATAGTCAGCAAGCATTTCCAAGAAGCTCTCAAGAGCTTCAAAGGTTAGAGACACACTACTATGCAAGACCTCAGTTAATGAGAGAAGGCTCCTGAGCTTGCAACCTCCAATATGAAGGAAGAGAGGGGATATATTTGTACTTTCTTTGTCTTTTGGCTCTACCAAAGCATTTATCTCCCATCCTCATGCTGAGCAGACCTTTTTATTTTGATTGTCTTATGAGCWTTTCATCAGAGGGTTGTATGTGCCATCTAAAATCCCCAGTTTTTTTAGAAAGGAACTAAACAGTAAAATTAAATAATTTCTTTAATAAATTCAGTTGCCAGGCTGGATTCTATTGCCCAAAAGGGGGTGCTTAGAATGATTTGAGATGCCCTAGTGTGTCTGAGACACATAATTTTGGAGCTGGCAGATCTGACACAGGACTTATTGGAGACCCACACTCTTCTGGAGTGGCAGCTGCAGGCCAGGCAGGATACCCCACTGCATCTAAAATGAAGCTAGGTACCAACATTTGGGCAACCTCATCAAACCGCAACTAAGTTATGAGTGCATCTGCAACTAAAATGAAACTACCTCAGGATGAATAAAAATCCAAGAGCTGAATAAACACAACACTAGGAAGCCTTACAAGCACCCTGTCTTCTCTGCCAAATCAAATCTGCTCTTTGCACTAGCACTGAATCGAGCTGCTTGTCAGTTCTGCAACAAAATAATTTCATCTCTACTCAGGCTGGCCATCTGTTCACTCTTCGAATTCACATGATTTTATTCTGTAGCTCTGTAACCTGATGATCAATAGCTTCATCATTTCTGGCAGCTGCTATGCTGCATAAAATCTTTCCCAAGTGCTCCTCTTACATGAATGGGTGGAAGGAGCCTTGAAATTGCAGTGTTGGTGACCAGCAATTTCTTCCTTCTACCACCAGGATGGAACGCGGGTCTTCAGTATCTTTGCCCCTCCCACATGGAGCAGCATAGACTATTTCAGCTTTTCTATCTGCCCTTTAAGACCTCACTGTTTTAGGGGCACCTAACCACTTGTGGTTACCTCTTCCATCCTCAGCCAGCAGGCTCAACTTGCTTTGGTGCTGCCAGATATTTAATTGACTGTGTAAGCGTGTTGCAACTCACAGCAGTGCTGATAAGAGCCTGAGCTTTATTGCTCAGCCTCAGTTACATGACACTGATCAAGGTTGTGGCAAGTTATATCTTTGTCACGTGGCTGGGGCCACCATGCACTGCCTTTATTGGTTATTCAGCACGTGCTGGGATTTGCACAAAAACATGATACACCAGAGCAAAGCATACAGATTTCACTTCCTAGTCAGAGGATGTGTGTATGTGTGGGGATTCAGTGTGTCCTGTGAATCTGGGGAGAAGCACAAAACCCAAAGAAGGGGAGGGTGCTGGGATGGGTGATCTGGTGAGGAATGAGGAGCGCTCAGTGTCTGCACATAGGCATGATGGGGATGGTGGTTCGAGAGCAGTGGGGCAGGGAGTGCTGTGGTCGGGACCCCCTATCATGCCTCTGYATGGCAGGAGACAAGCGAAGAGAGTGGCAAGGAGGTAAGGCCCTCTAAGGAACAACAGAGCATTGAACCTGCCGTATCTCTCTGGAGCAAGGGAAACGGAAAGGCGATAAGAGCTCTCTCGGATGAGGAATTCCGTCTCACTTTTCCCTTTCTGTTTGCTTTTCATCAGAGATAACATGAGTCTCAGGCAGCTCACCTGGACGCCAAGCTGCCAGCATTAGAAAGAACAGCTACAATTGCCTCCTCTTCCCTGTGTTGGCCCTGCCAACTCCCCCCATGCACGCACCCACACATGCGTGCTCTCTGGCCAGCCGTAGCTGTGGTAGGGTCCTATGGGAACAGCTTGTCGATGGCCCTGTCTCCTCTCCCTGCTGCTGACCTGTGTCCTCACATCCCCTTGTTCCCTGCATGATGTCCAGACACTTTACATGAGGAGCTGTAACATGAGGAGCAATTCGGAAAAGAGAAACAAGATTATGGTCACTAAAGCCAAGACTGATAAAAATGGCAGAATATCTGGATAGCATTTCATTGCTGCCCTACCTGGGAGGGAGTGGGAAATGTCTGCATGCCTGCATATGCTCTCTTAGGTCTGGGTTACATGGTAGGTCAGGAAARTAAATCTGTCCTGGTCCTCAAAATCCTCCAGATGAATGGTCTTCCAGCTACTGGCCTCACTCTCTCTCCTGACCCCTTCAGATCTTGCAGCCTCCTAGCTGGGACACTGTGAGGCTGTCCTATCTTCCCGTAGTGGTGATGATCTCTGCTTACACCCATGTTACCAAACACAGATAGAAGTGCCAGCTGCAGAGTCGAATTCAAGAATATAGTGAGCAACGCAGGGCACCCATGACAACCCTGGTGTGTGCACCACCAAAGGAGAGCAACAGGACTGATACTGCTGACTTTGGCTAACTGAAGGGCTCTAGCAAAGACTCCTTCATGCTTTGTCTAATGAGGTCATGCTCTTAACTCCCAAAGGCCCTGAGTCTATTGCCTACTGAACCATCTCCAGAAGAAGAGGCTGATTTCCAGACTTCCWTTCTTAAAACCAAGGAAGACTATTCTGACTGCTTAGTCTGATTCCCTTTCCCCCTGCCCTGCATGACACAGTCCAAAAAATCTTGCCTGCCAGTTCCTTCTCTCAGCCTATATATCTTGGCTGCGCTGATTCCAGCAGCAGATCCTAGCATTGTGACCCTGTGACCCAGCGAGGTACAAACACTTTACAGGCTCTGTGGCCAACCTGAGCCAGAAGAAGACAGAAGAGTTGCAAGCAGTTAGGCCCAGTGAGGTATGACTTGTTGCCAATATTCTCAAGAAAGATTCAGCTATGCAATGCTTGGGAATCCCAGAGCATGACTGGACTCACTGGTTGCCTCCTCAGGAGATACGACTGATGAACAGAGTGTGTTAGTCTGGCTGGAGACTTTGGTTGTCGTGGTGCCCCAGTTTCACACCTTGCTAGTGCTGCCTACATCCACTTGCCAACACAGGAGATATCAGCCATTTGCTCTGGCAGTTCAAGAGGAACAATGGGAAGGTTTGAGGTGAGTGCACACATCCAGGTAAGAAGCAAATGAAGAAAACAAAATGCAAGGAGAAAATGATAGATGATGGAACAACATGGCCAAAGCATGGAGATGGTATTTTATCCTTAGCTGGAACAGAGCACAAACCCTTGGAGTGGAAGAGGGATTCTTGTTTTGGCCAAAGCAGGCTCTGGGCATGACTCTGGAGCTATAAAAGACCAAAGCTAGAATACAGTCCTTATAGGAATGGATTCTTGTCCAGCTTCAAGCAAGAAAACTCAGAGATTTCTCTGCTCCCTGGAGTGCCCAAGCTGTGTTATTCAGCTATGTGCAGAGCCTAGACTCCCAGCCCAGTATGATGCTGAGGTTCTCATGCGCATACCAAGATGCCCTTAGATGGGCTGGTGTTGCCTTGTCCCTTAGCCATCCTGTGCTGTGATTCATTCATGTGTCTTGTTGTCCTGGCACTGAGAAGGTGACAGGAAAAGAGGATGACTCAGGCCCGAAGCCCAGGTGGCTGTCCTAGCTGAGGGACACCTGAAAGCTTCCGGTGTGGCAGGAAAGTGGTAGGAAAGGCAAATGTTCCCAGAGGAGCAGTGCGGAATAACCGCAGAATAACAAGGGTTTCCCTACCTCATTGTATGCCTCCACATCTGGGAATCTCATCAAGCCCACACTGTAGAGTGAGCTCATAGGCAGGGTGGGAAGACAAACTCACAGGCTTTGTCTACCCTAAAACTGCCTCCAGCCACTGCTTTGGATCCCTATCGTGCTGCTGACGCTAGCCTGATGCAGTTACTGCCACCGTATCACCCCGGCCCATTTGTGGGGAGATGAGAAGGCAGGATGGCCCTCAGTAAGCACACTGTGCCTCTGCGAGCATTCYCAGGGCTCTGTTGCACCCACTCTCAGAATGACATCCCTGCTACTGCCAAAGYATACCTCCATGCCAACACCCCCAGACAAGTACTCAGAGGAAAGGCAGAGAGAGCAGGCTTGGGGGGCACAGAAGGAGGGGATGAAGAGAGAAGTAGGTATAGGTGAAGGGAGAAGAGATGGTCATCAAGAAAGGAGCTGGAGCAAGCCAGGGAAAGCTGGGAATGAATTTCAGAGAAGTAGGTGAGATGGAGGTGGAACTGCTGTGTAATGCATTAATTAATACTGTATGTGACCTAGCAATTGAGATAGATTGTACAGCAAGATTAGAGGTCATGGAAAGCGTATTGCAAGCCCTGCATTGCTTTATTCACTGGAGACCGTTGGAAAAACAAGCAGGAAGGCAGCACAATGGGTCTCCCAGTTACGGACATCTCGGCACACATTTGAAAGACAATGGAGAAAACGATTAACTCCAAGAGTCCTCTATCCTGTCTCCAGTAAGATGCATGCCTTGTTTTGCCTGGCTAGGAGCTAGAGATCAAAGGAACAATGCCAATTAAAAAAAAAWCTCTTAGAATTTTCTTCAGGGGAAAAAGGGGGTGGGGAGAGGGGAAGAATGACGCAGCCACCAGGATTAAGCATAGCCTGAGTAAGTGAAGCCTTCATCAGATGTAGGGAATGTTAACTTGAAGAGAAAAGCAGGTTTGCATACGGCCAGGCCTAGTGTTGTAAGATCCTTTGGCCRTAAATAATGGATGCTTTGCTTCAAGGATGTGGTCTGGTTACTGGTTCTCATGATCCCTGGACAGGACCCCAAGCAGTGGGCCAGGCCCACTGAGGTGTCTTGCCTAGTCACCAAGGGCTAAATCCATGTCTCGGTCAGCAAATGGGCTGCATCCAGACGGATGGCTAGAAATCCAAGTGCTGTGGGGGAGAGGGCATTCAGAGAGCAAGGGCTGTGGGAGTAGCTCACTTAGGATAATGACATTGTACAGTGATGTGGGGACTGCTGGAGATGGAGACACGGGGCAGCTGATCAGCTGTATCTAAATTACCTCTTACCCCACATGCTGTCACTGTTACTCAGTGCTGCTGAGCCAAGGGTATGGCTGGCTGTGCCCACATTCCCCATAAGGACCCTGACTGCTGCCAGACTCTGAAGGCAGTCACAACAAAAAGCTGCCCTGATGCCATGAGTTCCAAGAAGTGTTGAGCTCCTGCAAAGTCACAGCCAACTGGTGGCTCTGGGGAGTTGTGTATGATCTGGCCCCCTGGAAATGGGAGGGCAGTGAGAGGGGATCAGGACCTTCAGCCTTGTGTCCTGCTGTGGCACTTGGTCTCTAGCCTAAGCAGGAGCTGGCAAGAGCTGAAAGAAGAAGGTCAGGAGCATCTTTGCTTGAGGGCTCCTCTTGGAGTCCACAGACCTCTCCAGTAGGAAAACTAGCAGCCTGTTGCATATCCTAACTAGATTATCTAATGAAATTGCTCTTCCGTTGGTATCCCTCTTTCTCCTAAGAGATGGTATCCTCCTTTCCTAAGGACCAGGAAWGCTGTGCATCCCACCTCTTGTTCTCAGACTGCTACATCCTCACTCGTGACCACATCTTCCCTTTATTGAATATCCGTCAGCAGTTTGCAAGGCTTTGCTGAGYATTTTAAAGTTCAGAAATCTGTCAATAGGGAGGGAAGAGAGACCCTGAGGGGCTTTACCACTTTCCGTGCATGAGGTGACCTAAGTTCTTTGGCTTCAAGCACTGGCCTGTCTGCAAGACAGAAGCAGGCCAAGAGGTATGAACATGGCACTTCGGGACTTCTGATCCCCACAAAGGCAGAGCTTCCCTGTACCTCCTTGGAAAAGCACTGCCAGAGTTTTCAGCTGACTCAAGCAACGGTTAACTCCCACTCAGAGAGGCAGTGGAAATGAACGGGCTAATGCTGGTAAGGTCCCTTGAAAGTGAGAAAGGCTCAATATGATATTCATATTGGCCCCTTGCTTCTCCTACTGTTGCCTGTTTGCTCTGATAGCATTCTGCTCTTCAGACCTTGCCAAACTTATCATATCACCCCTGCAGCCTCTCCTGGATCAGCAATCTTGTGCCTCGGCTGCTATGACGCTCCGTGCTCAGTCCTTACCCATGTGTATCCTGTTTGTGTGGGCTTGGAAGCTTTCAATCACCGGTTCTCRTTTCAAAACGAAAAAGAAGGGCTGAGGGGAAGCAAACACTACAGGCAGAAGGACATTAGGAGAAACAGAGGAGGTGTGAAGAAATGTGGAACAACCCCTTCTGGGAACACCTGCTGTGAGCAATCCCCTCACCACCACTCTCCATGGAGAGCTGGGGAGGTACTGTCTTGGCTCTGGAGGAAAGGGGATATCCTTCACATCACTTCTTAAGGTATTTTGGCCTAGCATCCGGTCTCCTCTTCCTCTCCCTAAGTTCCTGTCCTCTGGAATGAGYGGTGACCTCAACTCTTTCAATTTGTTGGATGTACAGATACAAGACYTCCCTATGGTCCCTTCTGGGCTGGTGGGCTACTTGGTTCATTTCCTAAGTCTAGAAATAAGCTGTTATTTCAGTAGATCCTTCCCATTCCTGAAGTTAGCCTCCCCAAGGGTACTAGGCTTTCTGCTTTGACTCATATACCCRCTTCCCCCTCCTTCCCCAAGCCAAGAAGAGTCTCAGCCCTTAATGCAACAGGGAGTTGGTGGGACACATTGCAAAGAACTGGAGCAGTCCCCAGCTGAACAGGTCCTTCCTGGAGGAACTCAGTCCTTTACACAGCAGGGAGATTGTGCCACCCTTATCTTTCAGCACTCCTTCGTGTACACCAGCTTTCCTTGTCTGCTGCTCTCTGTTCCTCTAGCTTGATTTCAAGGGCATCCCTGTCCTTGGAAATAGTCTGACCATCTGCTCTCTCTGTCTAGTTTGGCTTTTGGAAAAAAAATCTTACTTGACCCTAAGAACATACCTGCTTTATTCTCCATTCAGGACAGGCCATTGCCCATCTCCTCTTTCTCTTTGTGACCTTCCACATTTCAGTTTCCAGACCTGCACCTGGGCATGTCAGCCTCTAAGACTGGTCCACAGCAAAATGTGCCTCTAGTCCTGGCTCCRAGAAATGTCAGCCTCTGGATGCTGCCCCGCTCCTGCACCACAGCTGTATCTTGGCTTTACTGTCCTCCCTGGTGATTCCCAACCCTCCTTTTCTTGGCAGCCTCACCTCTACTACACTACATCTCCCAGTAAATACTACTCAGTAAGAACAGCCACAGTGCTGGATCCAGTTTCCATACCATTTATCTCATGCTATGCTTCCTCTCTCAGTGTCCAAAACATATCCTTAAACCTCTTGTATTCTGCTTRGACTTCTTTCCCAGCTCTTCCAAAGAGCCATGCAATAGAAGAGGTAAGAGTCTACAAGAAATCTTTCATGTCGTGGTCTTMTCCACGAGTCTTTCACTGATGCTGATAGATTCAACTGTGCAACACTGAATAAGATATGGGCTTTGTGTACTATATAGCAGAGCAAACCAAGGAACGAAGGGTCTGAATGTGTTGCTAATGGCTGATGTGTGTCAGTGATAGACAGAGAATCCCAATTTTCTTCTTCCTGAGCACTCAGTTTCCAAGTTGGGTCAGGGACAAGTGCTCAGTTTCCCACAAGCCAGCCTCCACCTGTGGCATCCTACCCTTAACTGGAAGCCCTGGGTTGTGTGGACCACCTATAAATATTTTCCCCTGCCCTCTTGGGCCAGCAGAGCCCTGTGGCCTTGACATGGGAAATGCTGCCTGCTGGGGCTGAGCCTGGCTCCTGGACTGATGAATGGCGGGCAAATACAGTCCGTCCACGAAGAGCAGGTGCAGACAAATTTGGAGTTTAAGAAGCCGGAAGAGGATTCACAGCCTAGTGGAAACCAGCTGCTGCCGATGGAGTAGCTTGGGGAGAGGGAGCATTAGCAAAGTAAAGTGCAGGGCTGCAGGAGCTGAAAGAAGGATTAAACAGGGAGCGACAGGAGGGGGTGAAGTCAGTGAAGAGCATCCGGAGTTGATATTGAGGTAAGGTAAATCCTCATATAGCAGTTCCTGCTCTGCTCTGGGAACAGACAAACAAGGCCTTCCTTCCTCCCAGCTTCCTCCTCATCAGGAGCTCTCCTTTTTGGGAGAAGAGGACTGCCAAGCCACCCCTCCCACATTACTCTCCACATCTGATGCTGGTGACTCACCTGGCCCTTGCTAGGCTCCTTGTTTTCACACCTCCCTGCCGGGCTGGAGGGCAGTGTGAGCAGGAGAGGCAGAGTGACAAGGAGAAGAAGGGCTAATCTGGCTTTGTAGTGTGGGACCCATGCAGGGGAATTCTTAGCATTACTCCGGGGTGGCACAGAGCGACTGGGCAGCATCAGGCGCTGATTTAGTCAAAGATCGCAAAGTACCTGCTTGCATCCCAGCATGGTAAAGTCACGGCTGCTATTTTGGGCTGGGAAAGTGCAGAAGCATAGACCTGAGATCTCACTGCGAAGCCACTACRTGCATTTGACCAGGTGCCAGCTCCAGTGCTGGTGAGCCCGAGACGCAGTGCTCTGTGAACTGATGGCTGTGGACAGGGCCTGCTTGTGACTCTGCAGGGTGCAGGCTCGTGCGCTTCTCCCGGCCCGGGTTGAGAATGGCAGCCGGGCCCTCTGGCCTTTTTGCTCAAAGTTTCCTTTTGTGCCTGCAGGACAGAGGGCCCGTTGTGTGCGTGAGACGCAACGACAGCTGCCCTGGCATTTTGGGGTGGAGGGGGGAGAGCTGTGAGATGGTAGTGAGACCCGCGCCCACGCCACCGCGGCATACTGCTGTGTTCCCATGGCAGTCCTCAGTCTGCTGCAAGAGCCAAAGCTCTTGCTGTAGTTGGGGCTAGGTTAAAAGAAATCTCCCAGGACCTTCCTCCCCAGGGCACCTCTGTTACCAAAACTGAACCAAAAGCTTTCGCGTTAGCCCATCGTTTCCTCATTTCCCTACTCCAGGCTCCTCTGAGATCTCCTTTCACTGTTGGGGCCATGATAGATCTAGCAGCAGTTTTGCAGCTGCCTTGACCTCTAGAGAAATCCTGATTAAAAAAAAAAAAAAAATCAAAGCCAGGTTTTGCCATCCACAAAGGCAGCATTTTGCCCTGCTGGGAATTCCCATGAGCTCTGCCCATTGGGCTCAGGGTGGAGGGAGGTCTGGAAAGAGGTACAGTGTGCAGGACTGGAGGAAGGTATGCTGTAGGTTAGGACTGAGATAACTTGTTGGAGCTGTCTATGGCATTAGCCTGCGCACAAGCCCTTCTGAATCTCCTTGTTTCCCGTGGTCGCGTCAACAGCTCTTCATTCTCTCCAGATGATTCTGCTTCCGTTGCTGCAATTTCCTGTGTTTCTCTCTCCCCCTCATGCCTGTAGAGCTAGGCAGCATCAGCACAAAAACAGGATTTGAGCTGCTTGAGAATTACCCTGATAACAATGAGGAGACAGTATGTTGGCTGGGATATTCCCCTGAGTCAGACCTAGCCGGGGCCCCCAGCTGGCTTGTGCCAACCTCCGGCATCCTTGTGCCTAGACAGCCCTGGGGCCATTTGCACAAGGTGGGAATTTCAGGTAGGAGAATAAGGAGCTAGAAGAGGGGAACTCCTAGATCTCACTGGCAGGTCCATCCATCTCCACACCTTGGCCACAATGGCAAGCAAAACCAGCCCAAGCACTATCCCCATGATAGYCCCATCTGCGCCTGAAGCCAACAGAGCTGCAAGAATCAAGCCACGGTCTTCCTTTCAAATACAGCTCCATTTCTTAGGGGAAAAAGCATTTTCAAGGGGCAGCTGAAAGCAATGGTAATCCAGCTTCATCCATGCACACAGCTCAAGGCAGCTTCAGTTTGCAGGCAGGACTCAGAAGCTTGGGCACTCTCTTGTGCTAATGTGCCTAAGGACCGCCTTGTACCCTGCTGGGGCAGAGCTGGTCCGCAGGTAGGCATGACCAGATAAAATGTCCCTTAGCTGTCTCTCACTGCCCAGTATTTTCTCTGAGAGGGATATGAAATCCTGTAAACATGCTGCTGTGCAGTCCTGGCTGCACATGCACATCTGTCCCTCAGCCCTAGCATTCTCAAGGGAGAGCTGGAGTTGCTTACTGGAATTGCTTAGCATCCCAGATGGAGGTTTGAGGTTTGAGGAACACTCAGACCACAGACAGAGAGCCTCACCTAGACCAAGTTCTGCTCCTGGAAGAGCTCCTGGTTCCCAACTGCTCACCACCACACCCTTTCTAGAAACTCCCACCCTTCCAGCATGCTGATGGAGCCATGGATAAAAGCATTGCTTGGTTTCCTTCACGCAAAACCAAATAGTGTAGTTGATGCAAAGAAAGAAGGGGCCTAACAAGCCTGGCTGATTTTGCCTGAAGCAAATTAGGAAGCACATGCACAAACTGATCTGCTGGCAGATCTGGAGGCAGTGACAAGCACTGGGAAAGCTGTAGAGAGGAAATACAGCTGGAACCCGAAGAAGATGTGTGTACAGCCTCGCTCTGGCTTGTTTAACAAGCTGGGTTCATGCACACGTGTGTGTCTGCAGCCCATCCCCCTTGCAGGTGTTTTCTCACCTCTAACCAAGTGCTCCCTTCTGCTCACATGGCAGAGACCTGCCGTTTGGGGGCTGGAAAGCTAATGCCTGTTTTTAAGACTGTAGTGCTTATCTATACACAGCCACAATCCCTCATGCAATTCCTCACACATGGAACTAAAAGAGATCCAGCTTCAAACAGTCCTAGCTGAGATCAAAATCAACTAGACAGGGTCCCTAGCCTGCAAAAACTGACTTTGGAAAACAAAAGAACACCTAAGCTCTGTCCCACCTGGCTTTATGGTCTGGAAACCACTTTGTTTCACTTCAGTGGTGAGCATCACAACATCTGCCTCCTCCCAGAGCTTTGCCAGGGCATCACATGCCTCAGTGGTAGAATAACACAAGAAAGATGCCCTGCGCAATGCTTGGAGATGGAGAATCTCAAAGAAGTTCTGCTGCAACCCCTGGCAGATGCCACCCTTGCAGACAAGCAAGGAAGCTGAATGCAGCCTGAAGTCTACAATTGCTAATTCCCTTCAGCCCCATCACCATTATACTTGATAAAGCAACCTGCAGAGATCTCTCCAGCTTTTGACCTGACCTTGCTGCTCTAAGTAGAGAGGACCACTGCGCTTCACAGCAGCTCTAGGGTGTTCGGCAGATGCCAAGGACCTGGAACAACCCACAGGAGCAAAGCCAACCGTAGGTTTGAGGCTGTCCTGTGATGAGAACAGGGTTATAGTCCTAAATTCATCAATAATGCTGCTTATCCATGATTTCATGGTGAGAGTGGAAGAGCTGAACTCTGAACTTTGGCCAGCGTAGGAGGTCTCTAACCAACAGAGACAGGAAATAGCTACAGTGAGCTAATAAATAAATAGTGCAACTGTAGCTCTGCCTTACATGGTCTTCRTGGGGAATTTCCTTTGTTTTTTACATTGGCTATTTATACTTTGGAGTGTAAAAATGATGTCAATGAAGTATCCACTGTTTGCCACAAAGAAAATCAGCCCCAAGAATTTTTGCAGAGCTGAGAGACATCCTTGAGCAACTAGCTCTCAGAGACTGTTTACAAGGCTGGAAAAGTCAGCAGGAAACCCAAGCTGCTGTGCAATTCCTGAGGAGTCCCCTCCATTTCCATACACTCCTTTAGAAGTCTGTTGTCTGCTGGTCAGGAGGCCCGTTTTCCCAAACTCTTCTAGGATGTGGATCTGCCCCTGTAAATGTCCGTCTTATCTCTGACAATCCCCCAGAACATCTCTGACTCTCCCAGTCTGTCCTTTCTACCCTTTTTTTTCTTTCCTCCTCCTCTTTCTCTTCTCCACTGCTGGTCCCCCTGTCAAGGGATTCAGCTCCAGTGTTGGAGGTCCTCARATGTGGACCCAAGTGCCTGAACACCCTGGCAGTGTTCCCCTAACCTGCCCAGTAGAGACAGGGGAAGCAGGCCTTAGGGTTTGCTGCTGCCCTTGGAAAGCTGAGGAGGCATCTTGGAGAGCTGAAGTCCTAGCTATGCTGTGCACTATGAACAGAAGAGCTGTTTCTACCACTCATGGGTGGAAAATCCAACATTAAGCTCAAAAGGAAAAGGTCCGTCAATTCAAGCTAACTTTGCTTAGCAAGGGCTCTGGCCCAAGGATGCAACAAAAGGTCTCACATGTTTCTCAGCTTGTGCATCAGCCTGCACCAGGGTGGCACAGGAAGGTTTGGGTCCTCTTGTTCAGAGTGCATGGCGGTGGTGGCTTACAGCTTCAAATGGAAAAGACAGTTGGCTGTTAAGCTTCACAGGCTGTCCTGCCTGCTCTTTCCTCTCCTCCGTGATGGAGCCGCCTTGCCATCCGGATGCATGCTATGGGCTGCCCACAGGACACTCCTGCCAGCGTGGCCTCTCCAGGTGGGCTGGTGTCGCTCCATGTCTTGATCATGTCTTGCTTCCTCTGCACGTTTCTTTTCTCCTGATTACCAGCTTAACAAACGAGCACTTGTTTAACACGAGTTAAGCCAATGTTTCACTATGTGACRAGGCATTTACTGTCATAAGGAGTGTGAGGGGGCGAAGAAAGTATTCAAGGAGAAAGGAGAGAAAGGGGAAAGTGAGACTAAAAGAGCCTGTCACGCCCAGGGTCATTCTCCTCTTTCCCTGCCCTCCAGCTCTACTGTGAAGGTGCCTCTCTGCAAACCCCCGAAGCGGCACAACGCAGCCCAGCCAGACCTGCAGCAAGTCCAGGTCTGGTGGTGGGACGAGCTGGGCGKGAGAAGAAAAACAGAACTCAAGGTGGAAAGAGAAGCGAGCGGCCGGTGCCTGGTGGCGGAGGGCAGCAGAAATGTCTGAGTTTAGYGAGGGCGGAGCGGATGGGAGCAATATCTGCATGGTCCATGTAGGACTGTGTAGGTACGGCCACGCTCCCTTCTTCTTGCCGTGGTCGCCCTGCTCAACGAGATGCTGCGGATGATGGGCCCGCATCAGCGCTCGGCAGCCAGCGATACTGCGGCTGCCTGCCCCGGCACCCGCAGGCAGGGGCGGCCGGCGGCGGGTGGGAAGGGAAAAGCCGGCTCAAGTTCAAGGGTTGCCAGCGTACTTGAGACAAGAAAAGCTCTTGCTGGTGACACATGCATCAGGTGTTCAGAGACGATAACAAAACCTGCCTGAGGTCATCGATATTTAATTAGCAATGGGCTTGGTTAAACATTAATCCCGGGGCCAGGAGGGAGGGGAAAAAGTACTGAARTGCAGAAAGAGGTTTAACTCTTTGCAGAAAAACATGAGTGAGAGGGAAAGCCGCCGGCAAGGAGAGGGGCTCCCGGCGATCGCACCCTGCTGAGCCCTGTCATTAGATGGTGCAGGGCTGGAGGAAAAGCTTCGGGGTGCACACACCTCGGGGAGGGGGGGGCTCAGYGGGAAAGGGGCGTTTTACCACCTGGAAACGATATGGGTTAAAATCAGACACTCGGCATTCCCATACCCAAACAGCTCCCCGGGGGGCAGCTGAGCAAAACGCTGCTGGGCCGGGCACCCCCCCGCCCCGAGGCAGGGAAGGTGTTTGCGTGGGGACGTGGCCGCAGTGGCGGCAATGGGGCACCGTCACGCTTTCTCCTCCCCCCCCGGCAGCTGAGTCACGGCCCCCGCGACCTGCGTGGGTTTGGCACCCACGCGGCGGAGTGAGTGCCCCGCAGGCGGGCGCCCATGGGCCCCGCTTCGCCCGCTGTCTGCCCTTCTTCYGCCGGCAGCTGCGCCCCCAGCGCCTGCCTCCGGCACCCCTGCTCCAGGGCCAAGGGTGCCCATGATGGGGAAGGGCAACTGCGATGCCTCGCCGGGGAGCGGGGCAGGACCCGCTGCTCCCTCTCGCAAGAGCTGAGGGTGCTGGGCAAGACCCACCTGTCCCCATCTCCCCCCCCTGTAGCTGGAGGATGCCGAAGAGGGGTCACCCCTGCCCCCCGGCGCAAACCCCAACTGCCCCAAGCCACCTTGGCTGCACACGTCCRCTGCCAGGCTGCGCCAGAGCCCGTCTCGTTTCCAGCCGCAGCATCCTCAGGCAAAGCTAGCTGCTTGCTTTCKTTCTTTTCTTCTTCCCATCATTTTCAACCCCAGAGCAGGGAAAACAGCCTTGACTTGCTCCTCGCTCCACTGAGCCATCCCCTTCTGCTGCCTGCCACCTGCCTCCTCCAAAATCCCCTCTTGGCTGCCCCCAGCCTGACACCCCTCACAGCCCCTGGAGATCGCAGAGACCTGCTGAAAGGCAAAGGGGGGACATGAAAAGCAGCCACGGTTGTTGCCTACAGCCAGGTCCTCCGCTGCACCAGCAGCCCCCCACAGCACCGGGGACACCTGGGGAAGGGTATGCGAGGCAGAAGGGAGGGAAACCCACTCAGGAGATGACTCGTTCAGGATGACTGGCCACAGGGTCCCCTGTCCTCTTCTATCCCCCTGTATGGCGAGGGCTGGGCATCTGCCAGAGGGTCACGCTCCTTCCCTCCCAGGTGTTGTTCTAGCCCAGGCATTTCTTGCCTTCCCYCCACCCCTAGGAAAGGTGGCTCTGGAAATAAGGTTCAGGGCTTTGCTCCTGAGCTTTCCTCCTCCACAGCTTGGTTTCTSCATCAAACAGCAGCAACGAGGCCTGGCACTGGGAAAGCTTTGAACTCAGCTGCACTGCACCCTGCATTGCACCTGCATGTTCTCCTGCAGCAGGTGGGGATGAGTTTTGGACTGGGTGGTTGGCCTTGCTGCTGGGAGRTGGCAAGGGTGTCCCTTGGAGGAGGAGGTCGGGATGGGAGAGTGAGACCTGGGCTCTGCTTATCCCCCAGCAGCTCCTGCTAAACGGCCAGTGTCCTCCCCCCGGGGCTCAGCTCCATATCCCTGCAGGGAAAGCCCTCTCGGAAAGGAGGAAGGAGAAGCAGGGCCTGTGCTGAGCACCGGGGACTGCTGGCCTTTGATGGTGCTCAGCACCACCTCGTTGGGGCTGCTGTAGGAGACCGTTTGCACATCTGCAGCCACAGCGGTGGTCTCTCATGCCCCCCCATGCCCCCATCTCCTCCTCACTCTCCTCGCACGCCATGGAGCCGCGCTCCGGGGCTGCAGGAACAGGCGGGAGGAATTCCTGGCCGGGCTTCAGAGGAGACGCCTGCACAGGCAGTGGCGGCTGCCGCGTGCACATGTCGGGGCCGCGGCGGATTCCAGCTCCCCGCAGCACCTGCGGGAAAAGGGCCCAGCTGGGCCCGCACCCGGGCGAGTGGCCAAGGACGGGGCTCCCCCAGCATCCCTCTCCGAGCCTGCGCAGCGAGGCCAAGCCAGGGGCTGGAGAAGTTTCCCAGGAGAGAGAGCTCTAAAGGGCCTGGGAGGATCTTTCCAGCCGGCCAGAGTCTTCTTGGACATCTGGAAGAGATTAGAAAGCAAACGTGCCGTGGTGCTTCTTGGTGGCTGACGCACCTGTTTTTCCAAACCCGTGGTGCTAGACGTGCCAGAGGCAGGTCTCGAGGGGCAGGGGGGACCTCAGGGCTGCCGCGGGCCCAGCTATGAATGCTCATCCCCCAAAACATCCCAGCAGCAAAAGGGTTTGGGGGGAAAGGGGCTGCACGGACTCCCAAAGTGCCCTGCTGRGGGGGGCAAGGGCCTGTTGCTGGGCTGGGAGCTGAAGCAGCAGGCAGCCACAGCGGGGATGTCGCCCCCTTCTCTTATCCCTGCTCTCTATCAGGGTCAGGCACTGATGAAGAGGAGGAAGGTGTGGGACAGATTTAGAAGATTTTTCAACCTGACAGCCATGTGCCTCTGCACCACCCTCCCCACGGGAACGGTGCCCCGAAGCACCTGCGGTGACGGAGTGGGAGAGGAGATAAAGCCGAAACGGGGAAGGAGCTGCGGTCCCAGCACCGAGCGGATGTTGCACGACCAGCCGTAAGGCTAAAGGCCATGACGTTGCTGCCTCGCAGCTCCCAGAAGGAGAAGAGGAGGACGTGGGCTCGGCTCTGCTCGGGACCAGGAGGCAGGCGTTTGGAGCTGGGCTCTTTTCTGTCTCCAAGGCTTTTTACGTGGCCTCGGGCAAGCGAGTCACCAAGGCTGGCATTCCCCAAAGCCTCCCAACAGGTTGTGCTTGCAGCWGGAGCCTGTCTGTGGCTGAGCATCACCCAGGCTGGCCGGAGGGGCGGTTTTGTCTGCATGGCTTCCGCACCCCGGGCTAAAAGGTGTCTGGGAACTGGATTGGGCTTCAAATGACGGAAGCACAGAGGACTTCAGAGAAACGTGGCGTTCTCCGCTCTGCACCTCCACAGACCCGTCCAGGAGGACTCACGCCAGGACTGCCGCGAGT
>NW_028187034.1:1594464-1596017 GCF_003343005.1 Rhea americana | reverse complement strand
GCATGAGTGGTCAAGGCCAAGGCGTTTCGCCCAAGGCGGACAGCCCAGTGCTGCTGGTTCACCTTCTTGATCTTGTCCTCCCTCAAGAGTGGGCTGGCATCGCAGGGTTACTTGCCCTTCCCCATGAGCAAACCCACTTCCCCTCGCCCACGAGGTCTACCGCGAAACACGAASAGGGCAAGGAAGGAGGAAATCCCCAACTTTGGGGCTGAGGCAACACCACCACCACCATTTCCCCCCCCCCCAACCCTCACCCCACCCCAGCAAACCTTAGAAAGCCACAGTGGTGGGGAGGGCTGCGCTGCAGCCGGAGTGCATGGGAGCRCTGTGGGGCTAGGACGGTCCTGACCACAGTAAGAATAATAATAAAAATAATAACAATAATAAAAATAACGACAACTTATTCGCTGGGAGAAACAGCAGGAGCAAGGAAGGTGAGATGGGGAAGAACAAGGGGAGTTTGTGGGCAAGGAGCGGGAACGGCCGAGCCCCGGGAGAGCTGCCGTGGCCCCGGCTCCTCGCAGCGGTAGGGCCCGGCTTGGCCCAGGGCGAAAGGGGCTGAAAAAGCCATTAGCGAAAGMAGCAGCTCGGCTGGACACAGTTTTTACCGAGTTCAGCCTGGAAAGGAGCCGCGTGATTTATTGCCCACACGTTTCTCTGGCTTTGATGAGGGAGGGCCCACGCAGGAGGCTGAAGCTGTGGCCAGCGGTGGAGGAGGGAGGACCTTTTAGGAGAGCCCCTGTGCGCGGCAGTCCTACGAGCTGGGACCGGTCTCTGCAGCCAAGGAGCGTCACAAACCCGGCTCGGGCCAACCGCTGAGCGAGGAAACCGGCCCGGGTCTAGCAAGCGAAGGCGACAGGCACCCTCGGGGAGGAGCCGGGTCCCGACGGAGTCACCGGGGCTTTCCCTAGCGGGGCCGAGGTCCTCGGGGGGTTGCATCCGGGCTCAGGAGGGCTACGAAGCCGAGGAAGAGGGCCRCGGCTGCGGCCAGGGCGGGAGCGCGGGGCCCGCCAGCGAGGGAGGCGGCGGCCGCGGTTTCGGCGGCGAGGAGCGAGGAAATGTCCTGGAGCCGTTTGATCTCATTGTATACGGGGAAGCGGGCCGGGGCAGCCGGTCTTCTGTAACTAAACAAAGATTATAAATACCTCCCGTGATCGCCAGCAGACGCGGCCCTGCACGGCCCCAGATACTGGCCGGTTCCCAAAGGGGAAAACGAACTTTGGTTTCCGTGCAGATACAGACTACGGTCCCGATAAGACCGGTGCGCGAGGCAGAAAGGTCCTGCGAGGCGCGTTTGGAAAAGTCCAGGGGGATTTTGAGTTCTTTCTCTTGGCTCTGGCAGGAGGATACGCTTTGGAGGCGGGGGAGCGGGCGCCGAAACGCCCCTTGCCGAGGTCCCTGGCCGCCCRTCTCACCGGGTGCGCGCGGCGCGGGAACTCGCCTTTCTGTTCGGTTTTCAGCTCGGTCTCTATCACTGCTCGCGTCGAGAGGGAAATTTGGAAGGAAAAAGAAAACGACAACAAAAAAGAAAATCCCTTTTAAAGTGACAGCTG
>NW_028187034.1:1573777-1594089 GCF_003343005.1 Rhea americana | reverse complement strand
GTGGGGGGGGGGAGGCGAAAGGACTTCCCCAAAAGTCACGTGGGCTCCGGTAAGCCCGGCGCCGTGGGAGCCGAGCCGCCAGCGGTGGGGCGATGCCGGAAAGCGGGGCGCTCCCGTGCCGCCGAAGCCGCCAAGAAGCGAGCGAGATCCCGGCACGGGAGATCCCGAGGGGTGACCCAGACAGACCCCAAAACGCCTTGAAGCGCCTCCCCCCCCCCATCCCGCTCCCAAAGGACAAGCCCGCTGGCAAGCAAGGGCGAGCGCCGGGGAGCTGGCCGGCCCTGGGGCAACTGCGGCCGTCGGCGGCCCGTCGTGCTCCTGAGCCCCGCGACGCCCCCTTTGCGTGATGATAAAACGTGGAACTGATCAGCGGGGAGGAGGAGGAGGAGGGCCRCAGGGATTCCCCCCCCCCAAACACTCTTGAAAACACCCCCGGGGTCAGAAGCGGAGACGCTCAGCACGCGCTCGCGAGCGGCCGCTGCCTCCTYGCCCTGGCCTCCCGCCGCCGTTTCCACCCCGAGGGTCGCCGAGGTGCTTCCGAGGGCTGGCGGGAAGCCAGACGGCTGTCACAAAAGCGGAGGGGCCCGCGCTTTTTGCAGGAAAACGCTCAGGGGCCCCGCAAATCAAGCAAGCGCCGCGCTCGGGAAGGCCCCGTCTCGCCGCTCCGCTAGCGTCGGGGCGGCGCGGCAGCGGCTTCCAACGCGCGCGCGGGGCCGTCCCGGGCGCGCCGCGCGAACCCGAGCCGCGCCTGCCCCGGAGCGCCTCGATGAGCTCCTCTTCCCCGTCGAGCACCCTCGCAGCTCCCCCCGCCTGTCGCTCAGATCAAAGGCGGGGGGCCGGGGCGCGAGGCGGCCGCCGGGCCGCTCGCGAAGCTAATTGCGAGAGCAAAGACCTCCAGCTTGAACCCRCTCTTCGGCCCTAAGGCGTCCGCGGCGCGCGTCTGATGTCTTCGCTCAGGCTTCGCAGCTGCGTCTCGTTTCATCTCCGGCAAGGGAAAGAGGCAGCGTCGGAGCCAGATGCGCCCCGGGAAGGCTATAAAAGCAGCCCACCCCRGGAGCCCGGGGTCTCACCCCCCGCGCCGCAGGCACCCGGGGAGCGCAGGGTTCGAGGCCGCGGACTCCAGACACCGGGGCTGCAAGGGAAGATACCCAGCTCCGGCTTCCCAGACGCAGCGCTCCTGGGGGAGCCGGAGGGATCGCGGCCGTCCCGTCAGCGCCAGCTGGGACAAAGCACCTTCCCCCATGGCCCAGTGCTATTTCGGCCAAGTGTGTGGGGGGTCAGGGCCATGCCTGTCCCCACAGCCCTCAGCAGAGAGGAGCAGCAGCTCACAGGCGAAGGGGAGAGCCAGGAGACGAAGGTCAGAAGGAAACATAAAACCCAGTTGGGTTTCTGCCCTGCTTGCCAGCAGCCAGGCTTCAGGGTGGAGAAACCATTTTTTTTTGTCTCCCTTGCTGAAGGTACAGCGTGGACATGCACACAGCACGCACTGACTGCTGCTGGTCGCTGCCCCCTAAGCACAGGGCAGAGGGAGGCTTGGGGGAGAGGGCGGCCAGGCAGATACGCACACGGTTCCTGACTCCAGCCCGGAGTCCTCCGGCTTTCCCACCCTGCTTTGGGCTCCCAGGTGCAAGTCTGCATACAGGGAGCTGTGGGTCCAGAGCACCAAGGAGGCGTCTGACCACGTCAAGAGGCCCCCAAGGAAACAGCGAGGGCTTATGCGGCCCTGAGTACACAGGAACCTAAACATGGCATACGTAGAGCTTTCCAAAAAGGGTGCCGAGACCCCCGCTCACTTCTCAGCTGATGCAGAAGCAGCAGTGTAGGGGCAGGCGCAGGGCTGCAGAGTCGGCACACAGCACCCCACAACCTTTTCCAGCTAACAACAAATGAGGGGCAAGGACAGGATTTGGGGCAGCCCYAGATCCCTGCAGGCCGGCTCTGCAGGGAGCAAGTACACCTCAACCAGTGCCACAGGACTTCGCTCCCAAGGCAGGGATGGGCAGCCCAAGAGCTGCCCCCCAGGAGGCTCGGGGCGCTGCCGGAGAAGCAGGCAACAGCCAGGGCCTCTGGGCCAGGCCCTTGAGGACAAGTGCCCCAAGYACCCTCTGCCGCTGTCATCCACAGAGGGAGGAGCGCCACCTCCTGACTCTGGGTATCCTCTTGCCCCCAGGATTTCAGGATCAGAAAATGATTAAAACACAGTTGCATTTTTCTTCTCCCCATCCAGAATTTTTATCAGCAAACCACCTGCTACTTCAAAAACAAACAAATCGAAGTCTGGCATTAGGTCTCCAGCTGGAACAGCCCTTCCCATTAGCCACACACTGAACATCAACAAGGACAGCATTTCTCCAGAATTGCTTCTTTTTAATTAGGTRCTAATTTAACCAAAAATTCCCTCCACTGTCATTATCACTTTGAAATAAATTCACCAGTTCTCCAGGCACCCCTGGAGCTCCTGCCACTAAGYGGGATTTCATGAGAAGACTTGAAAGGTTTTCGTCAAGGCAGAATTAATGCATAACTTGCTAGATTTTCATCCCTGACACCTCACCATTTATCCTAATAATCCCAGGAATTGCTGACATCCCTTACTGGTATGATTGAAGCAGTAGCCACAGACCAGGGCTGGTTTAGAGCTATGYACTTGTTAAGCTAGCTAGGATCTGTGCTTTAAAATGGTCAACAGAGTCAAGCAAAAAAGACCATCTAAAGGCTATCTACTAGGCAGGAAAACCTCAGCCTCAAGATGGATAAAGGTTTAATGTTACACTTTCCTACATTGAGGGATTACTGATTTACAGCTCTCTCCACTACTTAACTGCCAATTTGAACGAAATTAAAAAAAAATAGTAGTTAAGACCTCTCTTGTTACACTTGGCTGAAAGCAGCCAACAGGTTCATGTGTTAAATGAGGCTGACAGGGAGCCAGCCAGAGTGTGCAGTCATCTAGTCTGGTTTCTAGGGAAACTAGGTAAATGTTTTTCCTCCTTCTGGCTACCTTTTAAATCTTAAAAAGATTTTATGCATCGCCATACAAAATACATCTTCCTCTATTTCAATTAGAGCAAGTAATATCAAATTATGCTCATCTCAGAACAGCTCTATGCATCAACTCATTCAGCACGGTAATCTAGAAGGTTATTGCCCTAAACAGTGTCTTGTCTCCAATTATGGTCAGTAAAGAATACACTTAACAGTTATCTAAAAATTACATGAGCCCTCAGTTAGCCTACGCGATGAAACATGAATGATCTCACTATTGTGGCTGGAGGCACACACACACGCAGGACTTCCACTGCCTTTCTTGGTATAACACCACAGTTCCTGCAGTACACCACAGTTAGGACTTGGGCTATACACAGCTAATTGATCTTGTACACAAGTGCTGTCTCCTCCGTCCTTCACTAGGAAATTCAGCAGGGAACATAAGCCAGGGTGTGTCTCTGCGACCAGAGGAAATATTTTCAGCTATCCAGTAACACAACATCAACACTCAACTCTCCCTCCTGCCCCCCAAARTACACTTGAAAATGCCACTCTTCCCCTACTTCCAGACAATTATACAAGGCCTGGAGGCAGGGCCTTTCAGCCAAGCTAGAAAAAGGATTCAGAGAAAATAAGCTGATACACTAGGTGGGAATTAGGTGCTGGCGTCTACTGTTTTCATGAACAGCCAGTGACAAGCTGCATCTGAGAACTATGTAACACGCAGGGTATTTCTCCTGCCATTTGGAGGCTAGTGAATTTCCATGGCAACAGCTAGCAACAGCCACCCACTCCAGGCAGGTACACAAAATCTAGTTATATTTCAACAATCTGAAGTGGCTTCATTCATGAATTTCAAGATTCATTTGAATCTAAGGAGCTCTTTAAACACCTGGCAGATGATTAAGACGTAGAGTACTTTAGTAATTGCAAGCACCATAATTTAGGACCTCTGCTGCTTTACTATTCCAGTGAATCAAGTAAGAGTCTGAAAACATTTAATTTTTGAAAATAGTAATGACAACTTCCTTCTCATTAGAGGAACCCTACTATGAGTTYGGTGCTCATGAATTTGAGCTTTGTTTACTTCTTTGGTTTGGCTTGCTCTCACCCACAGGACCTGCAGCAAGAGTACCAGAATTCACAAAGTATCTATAAAACAAGAGAGCTTAATTCTCTAAAAGTCTTTATTTTTTTTTGTTCTGAGAGCACATAGGCCACAGAACACAAGATAGTCCCACGCATTAAGCTGTCTCCTCTTTTGCAATACGATCTTTCTTGAGTGGTCCCTGGAGGGAAAAAAAAAAGAAATTAGCAGCAGTCCACCTACAGCACAGAGAAGAGCCCATCATCTCCAGTTACAAGTCTAATTTCCCCACTGCAAATTTGCTTCCAACAAATTAACTCAGAAAGTGTCCTCAATGATACAGCTTGCTGCAAATTCCCAAATTCCATACTCCCAGCTAAAGCTTTCAGCAGAAACTGAACTTGGTGCAGCCACATTGCACCAAATGATTTAAAATTTAATAGAGAAGAAATGTTGGTGCCACCTAGTGGGAAAACCTCACATACATCAACCAAGCAGCTGAACAGCACTCTGCTTCTGCAAGGGCCCAATACTCAGGCAAGGACTCAGGGGGCCCAAGATCTGCTTCCTCAGCAAGTGACAAACTGAGAATGCTACCCTGAGCCTGCAGCTCACAGGCTTTCTAACACCACTGCCTGGAGCTTTCTCAGAAGGAAGGCAACATGGTGCCACCCCTCACAGTTCAGACACTGCTCAGGGCTCGCTCTGGGCCCGTCACTGAACAGTTTGTACCTGAACAGGGCCACATTCCTCAAGAACTAAGGGCAGTCACAGGGGAAATGAGACCACAGCTATTGTCTGTGGTCATGAATAGTCAAGTTGACAAGACAAACAATGTCAAACAAAGCTACACTGTTTTATGGATATTTTGGCCTTGCAGCAGCTCCAAGGTGAAGCTATAAATTAGCCAAACGACTATATAGAGATATGCAACACTAAAGAACTTGTTAGCTCCAGAAAAATCACATCCTTACCATGAAAGCCTTCTTCTCTTCAGCTGTCTGGAAGCGGCCATGGCCAAATTTGGAGGTTGTGTCAATGAACTTCAAGTCAATCTTCTCCAGGGCCCGACGTTTGGTCTGCACAAGCAGGGACTACAAGAGAGATGCCACGTGAGTATGCAGTAGCACTTTTTCAATCTACTTGATCACAGCAATGCTGACTTTTCCACCATGGAAAAAACTCCTTCCTAAATTATTCTGGCCCTAAACTCCAGCCATTACTATGGAAGGAACATCTGCCGATAAGCCAGCTGGCACCTTTGGTCTTTAAGGCTGAAGACTAGTCATCCCACACCAGCATCAGCAGATGCAAGCTCAAGCCTGCCTGCCAGTGTCCCGATGATGCACAACAAAATTCTTAACACTAAAGTGCATCTCTCATTGCAAACAGGCCAGGACTAAAATAGCAGGGAAAGATACTCAGTGCTGCTCCTGAGGTGACGAACATTAGGTGGTGGTACATATGTCCCATAGTCTTTCTTGAGGTCTTCCTCTCTAGTTGGCTACATGAATCCCCAAGCAGCAAACCAAGACACCTGTTATCACAGGCAGCGCAGCTAACTGAAGCTGTTCCAACCCACCTCGCAGCACCCTGGGCTACTCACCTTGCGCAAGGTTAGGACTCTCTTCTTGGTCCCGACAACACAGCCTTTCAACATGATGAAGTCATTGGTCACCTCACCGTAGTGGACAAAGCCTCCCTGAGTAAGGAGAAAGTCAGTTCTGGTTTCTCTGCTCCGTGTAAAGTGATCACATGCTTGCCCACCTCTTGACATCTTATACTACTTCCATGTCTCAGCCATTCCTACATTTGCTGAAATTGTTTTCAGTATTACATTTTACTTATCAAGTCTCTTGCTATAGCAGTTTACTTACTGCTGCTGCAAGACTTCTGCAGAGAACAGCAATATTAAGTTGACAGAGAAACAAAACCTGCTCTCCCTGTTGAATTATCCTTATCTGCATGACTTATTTCTATGTTTATAGCATTCGTTTATATTGCCACCAAGTATTAAACATAAGCAAGTTACACAACTCAATACTGAGACCGACTTGGCAACACCACCTCCTACAACAACTGAGTTTTTCCCCTCAAGAGTTCTTCATTCAATTGTTCTGCATCTTGTATCCATCCTATTTGCCTCATAGCATTGCAACTTAAAACCACTGTCTTTACAACTGCAACAACTCACCAGAGGGTTAATGCTCTTGTCAGACAAGTCATAATCAGTTGATGCATTGTTTTTGATCAGCTTTCCATCCTTGATTTGGTAACCCTGGCCAATCTTGTAGATCTAAAATGACAAAAACTTCTACTCAGCAAACAATAGGAGAAAGGGCCAAAAATCATCCAACATGGAAACGACTCTATATCAAGTTGAACAAAAGTGTCTGTTGTACTTGAAACCGTATGATCATAGAGAAATCTTATGGTTGTCCAACATAGAACTAGCAGAAAGCTGGCATGTTAGAGAATCATCCTATTAGGACATGATTCAGAACTCTTCCCAGCAGACATTCTTGGCCATTTACTTCCACATTATGCAGAAACATGCAACTCCTTTCTGCTTCTTGATCCACAAAGTGCCACTCAGCCTCTGTCAATACAAGTAGCCATAGCCATACTGCAATGGGACAACACTGGTTACTGCACTCAAGATTACATTCAATCAGAGCTAAGCCACTATAGCAAAACTCTCCAATCTGTTCCTTATCATGCAGTAACTTGGCCAGCCTTAGTTTCTTCATAAAAATTCAGAGGCACAAGGTGCACGCACCTTCTTATTGATTTCAGTTCGATGGTGATACCCCTTCTGACCAGCTCGAGCCACAGAGAAAGCCACACGAGCAGGATGCCATGCACCAATACAGGCAACTTTGCGCAGGCCCCTGTGAGTCTTGCGGGGCAGCTTTTTGGTGTGCCAACGGCTGGTAACACCTGAAGCAAGAAAACAAAGCAGTGTTGCTTATTGTTCAACTAAGGTAAAGATATCCTTTTCTAGTAGCTGTTCTTGGGCAAAAAGATAAGCTCAAGACTCAGCATACCAGGAATTAACTATTTATTGGTGAAGTGCCTGTCCCTGGGTTGCGTTCTCAGAAGGAAGGCAGCATGGAATGACTCCTCACAGATGTCAGACGCTGTGCCCAGCGCTTATTCCATGGTTTCATCACAGAACAGCAATAAGTGTTGAATACCTCCTCAGCTCTTGGCCCAAGTACGCGTAAAAACACAGACTGTGGGATATCATTGAAATCTGTCCTGATCACAAAGAGAATATCAACAGTGTTTACCTTTGTATCCCTTGCCCTTGGTGACTCCAATGACATCTATCATCTCATCCTGTCCAAAGACAGTCGACACAGGCACCTGCTGTTCCAGCTTCTCCCGGGCCCAATCCACTTTCTCAGCAACAGTGCCACCATTCACCTGGATCTCCATCAAGTGAGACTTCTTCTGTCTCAGGGGGAGCAAACGCATCTAGAAAACAAAGGATGGAATTTAGCTGCTGTTCTTCCAAGACTGATGTAATATTTTCTATCTCAGTATCTTTTTAAGTCTTGGTCTAATCAGTTTTATATATATATATACATATATACATATACATATATATATATATATCTATTTGTTCTCCATTATAACAACTTCAAAGTACTGAAGTAAAAGACTACACTGAGGGCAAAGGCTGTGTCAAAGCTTAAATGACAAGCCAAAACAACTGCAAGCTGCAAACCACCCACAGGAGAAAGTGCCTACAACCCCCACAGCCACCAGATATGCTTCATCCAAGAAGGGCAGGAGGTAAAGCCTACTATGCTGAAGGACACTTTAGGCAAGGTCACATTTACAGTTATCTTTACTGTATACAGCACAGAGGGCCTGAGACAACTGCAATACTACTGCTGCTGCCTAGAATGGAGAGCTAATGCTAATAAAATGGACAAAGTCATACCTCTGTATCTTATTACACTTACAGCCAACCCAGAGATGTAATTGCATTTCCCAGGAAAGTCTGGCTGCAAACTGATGGCCAGGGAGAAACTACCACACCACTCAGTACACACCTCCTTGAGATGATCAGAGCTACTGAAAGGCCTTGAGTGCTCACTGCCCCTACAGAACACTTCCCTGAGGCCTGAAATCAAGGTGAACACACCCTAGAATTAAGTACTTAGTCCATTTGCATTTATAGCTGTAATCCAGAGAGCTAGGGTCTACCTGTCAGCATAGGCCTGAGTAGCTCCCGGTATTGTTCAGACTTCTGTACACTACTTCAAAAGACTGCTAATTAATGGTTGCTTCTGAGGCTACTGTAAGCATCTGCCTACACTTTGCACAGAATTAAGAGTATTAGTATTTATACTGTGCTTCAACAGTTAGCATCAAACTGACAGCAGAAATCTGACCTTGGAAACAGAGTAAGCTTTATGCTCACTCTTAGGTGTTCCCACAGTACACCCGAGTCCTGCAGACACTTACCTGAGTGTGAGCCATGACTCTAATAACCTGGCAGTATTTCTTCATGCTATTGAAATCTTTCTCCAGCTGCTTTTTGCCCTCCTCATCTTGCCATTTCTTGCAGTATTTGGTGAAGGCCTTCTTCTTGGACTTGTGCCTTCAGGAGCAGAGCAAAGACAAGGTTTGGCTAAGCCCTTCATCGATCCCCTTGGGAAGCAGGGATGAGCGGAAGGAGCTGCCACCTTAGCAGGTTTCGGCTCATTGCCAGCTTCTAAGGAATCTTTTCCACTGGCAAGCGGAGCCTGGAGCTCATCAGACAGAGGCAGGGTTGCCAGAGCTGAGCGGAGCTGCCATGAATTCCAAAGTGCATTAGTAGTCACAGTACAGAAGACTGTAGAAAAAGTCTGAACAGAAAAACAATCTTTTAAAGCAATTTTCATGACTGTTATCCACTTCACAATATTGTGATTTTTTCCCCCCTTGTAAACCTGAGCTATGCCTAACATCATTACTGTGACACCCATCAGCCCTTTACTGCACTTCTTTGACCTCTTTTCAGCTTGCAAAGTTCATAAATAAACTCTAAGCTCTAGACACACTGGAGCCATACTTAAGCAAACATGCATACTTTGAATCAGAACAACGGTGTCTGGAAGAGTAATCAAAAACATTTGTCTTCCCCTTTCCTGAGAAAACAGGACTACAGTCAGGATTCGACATTCAACAACAAGCGCCAATGGCGATTTCCTTATGTCCGCCCGTCGAAAGATCATCATGTGTAGCCTGCTAGGGAGATCTTAGGCAAATGCCAACACTGTCACCCACATGCCAAAGAGGGCATTAACCAACATTAGGCTGTCACCCTGCCAGAGTAGCCAGCTCTAACCTATCACACTATTAGGCAAGTTCATCAAGGCCAAACAGTAATCACTGAAAAGATGCTTCAGAAAGTTGTACTGGTATAACCTGCAACCCAGCAAAACAGTAAACTATAGAGCGAGATAAAGAAAGACAACAAGCAAAAGCTCCTCTCTTACCAGTTCTTGTAGAAGCGACGCTTACACTCATCACTGATGTGCTCAGCAAAGATGGTCTTGAAGCTGCGGAGACCACGTGGAGTCTGCACATAGCCCACAATGCCTACAATGACCATGGGAGGAGTCTCTACTATAGTGACTGCCTCTACCACTTCTTTCTTGTTCACCTCTGCATGAATACAGAAAATAGAGCATACCAATTAATATCAGCATCAGCTATTAAACATCTTCCCATCCTCCACACCCCCAAAAGCCTGGTAACAAAGGTTCAATGAGCCATGTTCTCTTCACAAAGGCCAGGAAGATGCATGGTAAAACGGCCAATGAATACAAGCAGTAATTAAAAGGCCTTACAGAAATTTGAGGCTGGCTCAGCAGCAGGCACTGACAAAGCCTGGTAGGCGAAATGGATGGTAGCTAGTAACAGAACTATGTTCACGACTTGACAATCAGCAAAAAACACCAAAGGTGATTTATTTATGTCTGCCCATCGAGAAGAGGTCATCGTAAGTAGCTTGTTACAGCACAGCTAAACTAAACCATCAAGCCTCTCTGCAAGTCACCATGCATCTCAAATAGGACCATTACCAAAAAAGGAAGCACTATTAGATATAGTCTTGGTGCTAGGATATCATTCACATTGAAGTGGGAGTGGCTTGAGCATTTTACACCTTTCTTCCCATTCAAAAAGGGCTTGGAATTGGGTGAAGGCAAGTGAGGACTAAAATTCAGAGATACCTAAAAACTAGACACTTTTCACCATTTATAACAAAAAAACTAATCCTCCTATTAAAAGGAACATAAATACATACTAGATCCAGGTCTGTCAACTTCACGGACAATATGGGTCATGCCAGCTTTGTACCCCAAGAAGGCAGTGAGATGGACAGGCTTGCTGGGGTCATCCTTAGGAAAGCTCTTCACTTTGCCCCGGTGCCTACTACTGCGCTTGCGGGGCAGGAAGCCCAGAGACCCATGCCTGGGAGCTGAGAACTTGCGGTGAGACTAAGAAGAGAAAACAAGTTTTTAATGCATGTTTCAGAGACCCAATTCTCCCCACTCAAAGGCCAACTGCCAATTTTCTTCTGGCATTAAACAAACACTACATATAGACACTTTGCATTCTAGAAATTCTTTTTAATGTCAGCTGTTTAGCTTGTTAAATCCATTACAACATTATCACAATATTGCCATACACACGCCTCAACTCTTCGACTTCTTTAACATTCTCTTCTATTTTAAGAAACCAAGTGCACCAGCAATGGAACCATGCAAGCTGTTAACATGGCCACAGCATGTCACCCAGATTTCAACATTCGCCAGAATCTGAGAAATGGAGAGGCATGCACAGTCTTATGTTTTAATAAATAATCATTATACAAATACTCATTGCAAAAAAAAAAAATCGATTCAAACTAGAAAAACTACAATAAAACAGCATTTTAACATCCACCCTGAGCTAGCTGCTTCAGGTTGGAATGTAGTTGTTTCAAGTTATGTTTGCTTTAACCACCAACCCTGTAGTGTGACAGAAGTTGGATACTATTCTGAGAACTCTCAGCTCAAAGAACCACCCAGCCAACCTCATCTCTAAATAGCAGAAAAAAATTATACAGTTACACAAGGAGCAAAGTGTCAATGATCAGGAAAACTAAGTAGTGTTTTTTCAGGACAAAGCTACATAACCTACATCAGGCAGGAAATAATTTACCATTCTCAGAACAGGCTGTTTTTTAGATTAAAAGCAAAATTTGTGCTACGGCCCACCCAAACCAAATTTTGACACGTATGTTAACACTGAACGCTCTCAGCTTAGTAGCTTCACATATTGTGTATACATATAATGCATGCATACACCAGAGGGACTGCTTCCCATCTTCGGTTACATATAACATAACCAAGCAGGAAATATGACCCTTTTAAGTAAAGCCTGGTGAATTCTATTATTACAGAAAGACTCCACAGAGTTTACAACCCGCCATGGCCTCGCTGCAGTAGCGGCAGTAAACAAGGGAGCAAGGTCCCACTTTTGGCACGAACAGTCAGCGCCTCCGACCCAGAAACACACCGGGTCCAGGCTACCGGCCTGGAAAAGTGGCTTTTTTGGTTGGTTTGGGGGATTTTTTTTTTTTTTGAGAAATAACGGGGCGCCAGGCACCGCCACGGACAAGGCCGCCCAGCATCCCCACACCCTCTCCCCGGCAAAGCCTCGCCCGCCCCCGGCCGAGGGCTGAAATGAGCCCCGTGCCGCCTCCCGCAGGGCCCCCGCGCGGCGGCAGTAGGCCCGGGCGGCCGCCGCGGCCGGGATGACGGCGATACGCGAGGGATGGCGCCGCCGAGGCCRGGCCAGGCCAGGCCGGGCCGCGCCGCGCCGCCCCTCCCACCCCCGCACCCACCATCTCGTCTCCGCGCTGCGCCGGAAGGGCCGCAGCCGGCCGCGCGAGCCCTATTTATAGACGCACCGCCCCCATGAGGCATTGCGCAGGCGCTTCCCCCTCCCACCCTCGCGCTCGCGAGCGCGCGCTGTGATGCACCCGTGACGCGCGCGGGGTGGCTACGGGTGGCGAATGTGCTCAAAGTTCTCGGGGCGGCGTTCTGCGAAGCGGTGGCGGGGGGGGAGGCTGGAGCCGCCGCCGTCGGGTAAAATCTGCTTTTCTCCTGCTGGCTCCCCTGAACTTTTAGTGTATCTCTTGTTTGTCTCTTTAAAGTGAGATATCCCGTGACATAAAACTACGTTAATGTCTCTTAGTCCCTCGCTGGCCCACAGAGAGCAGGACGTGGCTTGGTGTTTGCCCCGCGGGTATTAGGTGGCTTTGTGCCAGCGTGTCTTAGATTGAAGCATCCTAGAAAACTGCCCTACATAAGTCGTGAGCGTTGGTGCAGACAGCCGCAGACTGCAACGAGCAAGCAGAGCTCGGACACAGCAAGCAAAAAAGAGTTCTAATAAAGCAGCGATCTCACTGCTGGCCCAGGAGCTGCCTGAAATTTCCCTCCTGCGTTAAGTTGCCTCCAGTTTCTTTCGTTCGAGCCTGTCTTCTTCCTCCCACCACTGTCCTCATGGGTCGGCCCGGCCTCGCCATGCGGCCCTGTTGACCCCCTCTTCGTCTGATGCTGCCGACTGCTGTCATCGCCCCRTCAGCGGCAGGGGACGATGCTGCCGGCCACCAAGGCCCTGTGGTCCTTGCTGTCGGCTTGCACCCGCTCTACCGTGTCCTGGCTGCTCTGGGGCCGGGGAGGGGCCTCCCGGCAGCTGGAGAAGGTGGTGAGAGAAGCTGGGGCTTCCCTGCGGGTCGCAGCGAGGTGAGCTCACCCCTGCCGCGCTGCCTTTCTCTGGCAGGTCTGTGTGGGGGTTACAAAGGTGCTGCCGGGAGCCGCGTGCCTGGCGGGGGCCCTGCTCTCTTGGGGGCTCCTGTGAGGGGCACGGGCATGTTCCCTGCAGGCCGCGAGATGCAGAGTTGCCCGGGTTTCTCCCTGCCACCCCAGGCCAGCAACCTTGGAGACCATTGCTTCTGCCCTCTGTCCAGCCATGCCATCTCCTGAGACACTGCTTCAGATGCCCATCTGCACCTGCCTTGCAGGGCTTCTCCTGTCCCACCAACCTGCCGAAGCAGGTYGCGGTGGTGAGGATCTCAGTCCAAATCATAGAGAACATGGGATACAAATTTGGAGTCTAAATCTTAACTTCTGATGGAGAGCGTTAAGCAGGGAGTGGGACTAGGTAGCCACAGAGAAGCAACAGAGTATAAGAAGAAGCTGAAGTAAAAAGATTACAAGGTGGAGGGAGGGAGGGAGGAAAGAGATCAAGAAGAGCAGAATTAGGAGGAAGGGATGCTCTGAAAAGGAAGGTGSAGAAAACAGTGAGGATATGGAGGAGAAAAATGATGTAAAATAAGAGGACAGGCAGGAAGAAAATGAGCTGGGAGGAGGAGAGGGGCAGGGCAATGTGGTTTYCTAAGGGAGCCTCCCTGCAGCACCAGGCGGGGCGGCTTGTTGAGAAAACCTCCAGGGAGCAGAGGGGGAAGGAGTGGTATATCAGACCATCCTGATATGATGAGGATGAGAGGATGATGAGGATAAGAAAGGGCTCATACTGCAAAAACCATCATCACAGCTGGGTGCTAACCTTGCTGTGTGCAGATAAAGAGGCAAATGAAAGAAAAAGTGCCATACGCAGAATGAATAGGAAGGCGTTTGAAGGTCACAAGGACCTGGGTTAGCTGAGTAAGCAGCATCCAGCAAGACAAGGAAGAAGGGAAGCAAAAGAAGCYGCTCTCATTTCCAGTCAGCACTGTTAAAACCACGCAGCAGAAATGTGATACCCACCTCAACTTCTTTATTGTTGCTGCCAATTAACATATATGTCTATGTCTGTTGGTCTGTTTAGCAACCTATTTATCTACCTCGCAGACACAGCCTCCAAAGCTCGGTTTTCAGTAGGCAGTGTGGCTTTTCTGAAGGCAGTTTGCCTCTCACTGTTGAAGCGGACTCTACACACACCCCTGCATAAGTGTTTTGGARAGAGAACAGTGTTGGCATCATCCTCCTTTCTCCTGCTTGCATTTCAAATGGCAGAGTGAGAGGTACAGGAAACAGTCTGAGGCTCCACTATAGTCTAAGCCTGAAGAGAAAAGTTCTGTTTAAGACTTACTCTAGAACATGTTAGCATCTTCCCTTTTATATATACACAAACATACATATATACATGTATATATATATATACAAAATCACAGGTAAAGATCTCCTCCCTTATTCCTTGTTCTTTCTCTCCCTCCTCCTTGGTGAAAGAGCAGCCTGGGATCCCAGATGTACTGGTTGTGGCAGAAGCCCTCCGAGGCAGGTGGTCATCAGAGGCCACATGGCAAGGCCTGGTGTAACTGGTGCTGCATTGTGTTTGTATTTGAACAGTACACACAAGCCTAGGAAAAGGAAACGCTGGTATCAGTGCACGCTTTGCTGATGTGGCTAGCTGTTAAGTTGCCCACCAACTTCCATGAGAGTGGAAAACCTAAGGCAGAAGAAGGCTCTGTTGCTCTRGGCTCTGCTACCATGACACTGAAGTGTGATGGCAGCTTTATACAATGCTGTCCATGATGTTGTGATGTAGCCGAGTTTGTCTTGCCAGCTTCAAATTGGCTGAAGTCTGTGAAGTGGTTTAGGACGTACTTGATTTTTTTTCCACTGTTGCACCTACAAAATATACTTGCCAACCAGGAAATAAGAAAAAAGTCCTGAACACTTAGKTACGAGAATGCTCATCAAAGCAGATAAGTCTTTCCTTAAATTAAATTTTCRAGAGTGGACCCTGAAAAAAATTACACATAAAATACCTTGCAGAGTTTGTTGAAAATTTAAGTGTTTATACTTACGTAAAGACACACAGATGTTATATTTTAATTAAAAAAAAAAGGAAAGAGAAGTACATAATAAAATACATGCAACTTCTTAAATAAATCTTTAGCTGTGATTCTTATGTTATCCAAAGCAACGATATCCCAGCGTCATTTTTCAGATCTATGTAACATTAGAAAGTGTGAACCACTGCAATCATCCTTCTTGAATAAGCTAGATTTTTTTCCAAAAAATAATCTGCTTGTTCAAAGTTGTGAGTCAATACATGCCTCAACAGAAAATCCTGTCATAATGTTTAATTGTTTTTATTAAGTACCTCTGTAGTCATAGGAAACTGTAATGACCTGTAACTCAAGATGCTTGACTGATCTTCCTCAGACTTTGCAAAAGATGCAGCACACTACTTAGACAATGTGAAAAAATAYAGTAACAACAAAGAAAAGAAAACATGGATTATTTAAAAATTAATAAGATCAAATAGATTTCACTGCTAACATTGGCATCAATTTATTTTGCATCTTTGCATATCTTAAGATATAAAAAGACATCAAATAACTTTTTTCTTGCAGGAACATGTTCTCAAGCTGACTACGTGTTCTTCAGGGACTRCATCCTAATACGTATTTCTATGGTGCCTGGTACAACACAGCTCCGAATTCAATTACAGCCTCTGTGTGCTCCTGTTGAATTAATAATGGACAATAAAGACAATCTAAATGCTGAAGTTATGCAGCGAAAGAGGAACTAGAAGTAAGACTTACTGTGGAACCTGTCTGCAGATCTTATTATTTGTATTATTCATATATTATTTCTCCTGCTCTACTTACTACTGTTTTCAGTACACAAATAAACCATAAAGACAAGTTCTATCACTGGATAATATTGGCTTGCTCTGTCCCTGTCAGTAACTTGCTAATCCAGGAGCTCCTGCGGAAGTATCTCTTCAGTGTACAGAAGCAGATCTGAGATGAAACCTGAACAGGGAGGGAGCTACAGGACAGGAGATAAATTATTCACTCCCCATCCTTCGGCACAGGGAAATGGGATAGGACCGGACTGAAGAAGCTCTCTCAGACTTGCCTAGATTTGAAAATGTGTGAGTGCCTTTGCGTGATAACTGATTTGAAACATGATTGCTGCCGAAATGTTTCCTGCAGCAGCTCTGATGCTCCGCATCAGGCAAYGATGCTTCTCTTCGGTGTGAGGGCTGGGGGCGAACGGGTCCTGCAGACCCAACCATGCAGGTCAGCAAAGCTGCCAAGCAGAACCCCCGTCTCCCTTGCCGCTAGCTCCAACCTGTAGGACTCCTCACCAGGCTGCCCCGGCCCCTCGCCTAGCCTGTCAGCGGGAGGATGAGAAAAGAAACRCCAATATCCATTTTGATAGCAAGGCAGGAAAATGTGCTCTGGTACCCCGTTCCTCCTTCCTCCAAATAGCTTGTTGCAATGCCTGCTTATGCCTGGGTGGGAGCAAGGAAAGGGGAGAGCAGCCCTCCCTGTTGCTAGTGCACCTAGTGCATCTCTTGCAGGAGAAACTATGATGGGGTCGCAAGGGATAAACAGAGCACTGGCAGCTGCTCATTTTCTTTTCTAACCCTGAGGGTTACACAGACAGTAAGGCTATAAGGAACCAATCACTTCTTGCACTTCTTGCAGGTTAAATAAGCACAGGTCGGCATGTGACTATCACTCAGCAACCCAAAATGACCATGTATCACATCAGGAGCCTGGACCAAATATCCTGCACCTCCTGATCAAGGAGGAGAGAAAGAGCACCTCAAAAGATCTGGAAGGGACCCACATGTGAGGCACAGGATGCCAGTAACTGGGCTGGGCAGACCTGCACTCATCCAGCCTGGACTATAGCAGCTGAAAGCCAGATGCTTTGGAGAATTGGCTCCTGGTCTGTTGGTCAAAATGGCCTGGTGTCACATTGCTTCTAGGTCAGCCAGACAGCCTTGGCTGAACTAACATGGACTGAGCCCAGGCTTTGGATAACTGACCCGGCACCTGGAATCATGCTGGCTGGTATACCTAAGAAACCAGCTCAGCTAGGAGSATCCAGTCCAGACACAGCACCACATATGCTGTTTGCTGGCCTCATTCTTCTACCTAAGCACCTCCCTGGGGTGAGGAGGCATGTCCCAGGCAGACTGAGGAAGCTCATGAATCTGCCAGATGTTTGAGATGGTACTAGATATATCCAGGAGGATTTCTGTGGAAAACAAGCAAAGTGCTGATGAAGAAAATCCACCTCTGTGACATCCAGAAGCTGAATAAATTGGGAAAAAGTACACAGTGTGGGGTCACTGTAAAGAACATGGGCCTTAATTCAGCACTGCCTGTGATACAAAGGGGATGCAAACCCAAGCCAGTGAAGACYGTGGTACCAAGAGCTGGGTGGGCTGGTGTTGCCCAGACACAGGGCAACTGGCGTTTGCCATCAGGATCTCTCTGAGACTGTTATAAGGAAGGGAAATTGATACAAAACACCTGGACCCAGACACCCCTACCTCTGGGGGAGATCAGGACAAATATCTGTGCTGGAAGTGCCCAAGGGCTATCTGATGGCAGTGCTGCCTCCTCCCTACAGCACATCATCTCCCCCTCTCTGCAAGGGAGAGGTGACGGTGGGACTGCAGCACCAGCACAGAAGCTGTCTGAATTCCCACCGCTGGGATGCTGACCTGTAATATACAATGTAAGTGCTGCACATTATGATTATATCAAGTTACTGCAAACATTAATTAAATAGTTCAAGCAAACACCTACCAATAGAGCCAAATCCTGCTGCCAGCTGCACTCCTGTAACTGAGCGCTAAGCTGTTCAGCAGTGGAAAGCTAGTTATCCGTCCAGGGTGAAAAAATTAAGAAAAACACATCCAAGTATTAAACAAACTCAATCAGCTCCCAGAGACCTTTCATCTCTCCTCCCCAACTCTAGTCTCTCTGCAGGTTAAGTAAAATCCAATGTTATGGGCTTTGCCAGAGCGAATCTGCATACCGACCTGCATGAAAAAGCCCTAGTAGACTGAGAGGTGCCTCATTTGGAGGGAGTTTCATTGCCTACCCTGACCTGGCCCAGAATGAGAAGGGAACCAGTACGAACGGGAGATAGGCCTGGACCTCAGGTCTCACGACAGCGCAAACCTCTAGGCAAACTTGCTGCCTTTGCAGGGCTGAGGGTACAGCTGGGTTAGTGCTGTAGTTCCCACTAGTGCGCTGGGGAAAGGAGTGGAAGATGAGCTCTGGGAGGTTACCCAGATTTGACTCAGCCTTTCCTGGGTGTCTAGTCCATGGGCTCCACCAGTCCAGTGTGATGCCCTCCCTGACACTTGCAATGGGGATGACAGTTCTACTGCACCAACTTACCAGCTACGCACACCATCTTTGGGAATGCTGCGCAGCTGGTAAATGGAGGTGTAGCCTGTGGAAGTGCAGCACCAAGCACCCTGCCAGCTGAGTCCCTGTCCTTGAGACAGCTGGTTATGCCTGGCTGCATCATGTTCCCAAACAGAGCTGTTCATGGCTGGATGTGAAGAAGGACTGCTCAACCTTGAGCCCCAATCTACCCTGATGAAAGAGCCCCACAAGGACTAGGCAGTGCTGCTTGCTTTATCGAGTACAAGTGCCGCACCAGGGTGCAGGATGAGCTTTAAACACTCTTTCACCCCCCCCCCGGTACATCTGCCTCTAACTCCTACACAGAGCTCTTGAATGGAGGAGCTGATTCATAGACCTTGCAGCTAAAACTAATTCAAACTCAGGCAGAACAAAAGCGTACTAGAGCAAGTTAAGCATGTTCCCCRTCAAATTCTTCCGCAATTTGCTCTGCTGCTGCTAACGTGAACCTGGCCATAGGTGTGGTCAGGAAGTGAYAGTGCCGTAAGCCAACCAACTGGTCATTCTGCTTTTTCAACCTTCGTGTACTCTGCAGCATGGAAAGGAAGAAAACTATCCTTCCACACAGATCTGTAGCTGAAGCAGTTGCTTTTGCTCTGTATATAGCTGACCGGTTCCAAATCCAGTAGAGCTCTTAATCCAGAGTATTGGAGCATTTCAGACACCTTTTTAGCAAAAACAAATCTCTCTCTCTCTTCATCTGGGGATTTAGCTGCAAATGTGGTGACTTTTGCATTTCTGGTCTGCCTGAAGGTTTTCTGGTTCTTGCAGTCTCTAAAACCCTACGACGTGCTTCCAGATCTCCTGTCCCATGGCTCAGCTGGCTGCCTTGAGCAAAGCTGCTGGCTGCTTTGAGTTCAGCATCTCACTAAAGCAGAGCTAGGGAAGTCCCATGGTTTGCCTGGCAGAAACGGGATGCAGAGCAYCTCCTCTCGGCTTACCTGTGTGAGCAGTTGGGCTTCAATTCTGCTCAGGCAGAAGCCAACACCAGCTTCGCTGACGAATCCAGCAGCAGCAAGCCTCAGCCCAACAGCCAGCCGCAATTTTGGAAGGGGTGCTCTGCCGCTTCTTTGTGGTCAGACACGGAAACAAGAGCCTGTCTGCTGAAGCACCAGGTTTGCRATGTCTCCCACTTGCCTCCTGGAGAGCCCACGCATCCTCCTGGTCTCCGAGGACGTAGCTGCAGCGCGGCRGTGAGCTTGGCGCACGGCATCCCGCCGGCCAGGCTGCGCCGGAGCCAGCGCGGTGCGGSACGTGCTTTTGCCTCTCGGTAGCGGAGACGCCCCGAGTCGCGCCCGCGCCCGGCAGGCGGGTGGCCGCAGCCCCGTCCACCGGAACGAGCTACATCCGCAGCCAAGCGCCCCGTTTGCTGCCCCGCGCCCCGGAAAACGCGCGCGCAGAGCGAGGCGGAGAAGCTGCGGAGGGAAGGGATTCGCTCGCTGAAGGTCACCGTCTCGCTCGTCCCACGCAACGCGAGCGCATTCGAAGCGCTTTGGGCTCCCGCTGCAGAGCTTGAGAAACCACGTTAAAACCCAAGTGTTTACTTTTAATTTCACTCTTATTAGTGCAGATTATCACCGAATTTCCTGAAGCCAACAGGCGGCCGGGACGAAGCCGCTGTGGGCAGAAGAACCACCAGGCCCAGGAACCGGCGCCGCGGCTGACGCCGGATTTTGTTTTCCCCTTATAAACCCCTTTTGCAGTGTTGCTGCGCCTGTAGCTGTGCCAAGCCCGCACCGCCCCCCAACACCCCTCTGCACCCGCGCAGCGGCACCCCCCTCCCGCGCCGGCGGCCCCCGACTTCCCGGCAGCCCTCAGGCCCCTTGCTCACCTGTGTCCCCTGCACGCGCACCCCACACCCTGCGCTCCCACCCCACACCCCACCTCTCCACACGCGCCCCATACACCCCTCACTGATGCCACATGCCCCCAGCATCCCCCCTACGTACCCCCATCCCTGCGTCTCCTCCATCATGCCCCTTACACACCCCC